>NC_134688.1:106706027-107059027 GCF_050947455.1 Rhinoderma darwinii | reverse complement strand
TCAGTAAGATCGCGGTAAGAAAGTGGAACTATTATATATAGACCATTTGTTTCTATGGTACTAGTGCATAGAAATGAGCACAATGAATGTAACATTGCATTAATACAGGAGCTAAGAGAGCCAGGGATTTCCAGATTTTTTCAAAACACATTGCAGTATATGTGCACATCACAACTTTTGCTGAGATATGAATGCTAACATTTTAAATTGAAATACTTTTTGGCAGCAGGCTTCAAACTGCAGATTTCTTTACATTAGCCAAACCGCAGTGAAAAGTATGTCTTCCTTAAAATGTATCCACACATCTATTGAATTCACTCATTACTCTGTCAGTTAATTCACTTACAGCTCTGCATTCATCACCATCTATATTAAATAATTACAATTTATATAGCACCAAAAGAGGTATCAGGGGAAGCGTAAACATCAAAAATGAAAATTATTATGAAACAAAAATCTTCTGAAATTTACTAAAAATGAAAGACAATGAAGACATAGCCCAAAAGAGCTAAAATATAAAGTAAACTTACAATATTAAATATCATCCAATTCAATCTATTTTGGAATAGGAAATGCAGAGAGGAGCCCATAATACAGCAATGTGAACTTCAGAAGAACTTTTAGAGTCCCTAAAATATCATAAAACATGGGCCACACACCAATCCAATAGGACCAGTAGAATTGTCTAGCATGCATTATATTGAATGTGTCAACCTTACCTTATTTATTTTCTAACTATGATGGTTTCATACAATTTGGAAAATAACTTTTCTCTCCTCCCCCTTAATGTCCTGGCTGCAATCTGCAAATTATTAACCACCATAAATCACATGATCTTACAATGACGTGTCACCAATTTCACTATTGTAAACTTTTTAATCAACCCGATGATTTTATGATGTTGGCTAGAATAACCTACAATAATCCTTATAAAGCCGATGGTTTGAAATGTTAAAATTATCTTTTTTAATATTGAAAATGCTTTGTAAGTCCTTACTTTTGGGTAATATTTAGCTGCTATTTATATTCTTTTTTTTGTCAGCTGCTTGGCTCTTTATTAGCTCTGCTCCATTAAAATTTAACTAAACTTTCAGAAAACTTCTGACATGTCAGAAGTTTTTACCGGTGGGGGTCCAAGCACTGAGACACCCACTGATCGCTAAAACAAAGCATCAGAAGCGCTCGGGTGAGCGCTGTGCCGCTTCGTTTCTGAGCCCGTACACCAAGCGATTCTGCTGTTTCGTTTTAGTGATCAGTGGGGGTCTCAGTGCTCAGACTTCCACCAATCAAAACTTCTAACATGTCACTTTGATATGTCAGAAGTTTTCTGAAAGTTCAGTTACCCTTTAAGACACATCTACGGTCAGTCACTGCAGTTAGTCCTTTAGCACACGACACCATACATTTTCAGCGCTGGCGGCATGTACTTCCCACACAATGTTGTAAATGTACATCCTGGAGATAACATCCCGCTGCAGTGGCCCATATCTAACCCCTTACATATTGGGGTCAATAGTGTCTACAGCATCTAAGTGGTTAGATATAGGGAAGTAGCCATAGTGGGGTGCCAATAGGTTGCCATGGCAGCCGGGGGCCTGACATTGACTCCCAGGTCTGCCATGTATGTAAGCCTATAAGGCCCTGCCTGAAGCATTGCCTAATAGGCTGCTTGAATATAGTGCCTGTATGTTACTAAAAGGCATAATACACTGCAATATGGGAGTATTTCAGTGTATTATAGAAGCAATCAAAGGATTGCAAGGTCAAGTCCCAAAGTGGCACAAAAAGAAATTGCGTGACAATATTCTGGCTGCCTGCAGCCACCACTAGGGGTAGCTCACTACATACAGATTTATACAATTCCCATAGAATATTTAATCCATATGCAGGGCGATCCCATTAGTAAAGGCTGCAGACACTCATAATTTTATCATTTAACCCTACGGCTATAAAAAGAAGCACGGGATTAGGAGCTGTATATCAGAAAACTGGACCCCTATAATAATATATTATGAAATTAATCAGTACAGAATTTTGGACCTAAACATGAAATCATGGCAATGGTTGATGGGCCTGATTCATTAGTGGCTCGTTTGATAACTTGTTCCTCTCCATGCTTTACACTGCAGTCCTTTCTATGCAATGAAGGTGTATAGATAGTGACAGTGATCTGTTAAAGTGTCTGTTGACAGATCTATACAATGATTTTGGAGAAGATCCAAGTGTGCGACATTATAAGTTTAGAGTAAGCCAGGAAGGACAGCTCATCAGCTTGGTTATTTTAGGAATAGCAGGGAGTATGTGAGGAATATGTTCACGTAAACGACACTAAAATCAGATAAATCTTTTATTAATATTTTAGATGGGGGAGAGCATGTATTTTTTTACATTTAATGACCAGAGTATTTTTTTTTATTATTTTGTCATTTCTATCTACGTATTATATGTATGTGTGCTGACATCTAGTGGACATCTAGGTAAACGTTTTGGTAGAAATAAATGTCTTAAGATAAAGATTATTGCAAAAGATTTTATACAACAGTATAAATGTTTAGATTTTGGAATGGAGCCTTAAAGGGGTTGGAAAACCCATTATTGAAATACTCCTTTAGACTATTCTGAGTTAACAGAAGGAGTGCTCCGTTCAGGACCCTCATTTATTACCCAGAGTCTCTCTCGCTCTGTGGGACCCATTCATTAAAGATATAGCTCATTGATTTAAATAGGAACTCTGAAATGCTTCCTTTCCCCTACGATAATGCTGCCAGGTTCCCCCACAGATTACAGAAGATCGCTGGGGTACCAGAAGCGAGTCATCCTGGGATTAGCTTAAAGCCAGGGGACCGTCCCAACAAAAAAAGATTGTATAAATTGGACAGGAATACCCCAATGTGGAAACTATGCCAAAAGTAAGCTGAGAATTTGGTGGTTTATTTAAACGAATACCAAAAAAAATGTACATAGAGATAAATAAAAAACTGGCAAGAAAATAAAATGTGCAACTGTAACGGCTTAAATATGTAGCAGCAGTTACAAACTTTACTGGAGAAAAGGGATTTACTGAGCAAAGTTCACGAGAGACTCATGTAGATTATTCTACAATATTATACAATGCAAAGAGAGCCGATAACAAGAAAGAAAACTAATATGTCAAAGTAAATTGTTATGGGAGACATTCCTTGAAATGAAAAGGAAAAGGATTAATTGACTTAACAACTTAAAGGTGGCGTCGTAATGTTTTTTATATAATTATTTTCCTTTGGATATTATTGTTTTTCTGTCCACTCATCTGTTTTGTTTCCTGCCATCTGAATCAGAACATTTATTCTGGGTGAGAAGAGATTAAAATTGACAGAGAAATATGAGTTGCATATTCTCATCTACACAGTGGCGGACATAGACAGCAGAGGGTCCCCTGTGCAAGAACAATATGTGGGCCCCTTACTCTCCATTAGCCCACCAAAGGACACCCAGCCGTCATGTCCCTCTAACAATTCATCAATAATTCTGAACCAATGTCAATAGTTCAGTCCATACATGAGAGGGACATTGATGCAGCTCAAACTTACCAACGGGCTGCAGTGAAGGGAAGACACCCGTGGGTGCCCAAGCTGAATTTTTGCACCAGGACCCATGAGCCGTTGGCTAGATCTGTGTTCAAAGGTGTCCTAGCCTCTGTTCTAAAGTCAGATCTAACTATTATATTCTTTACAAACATTTATCTTTGTTTTTCTTTTTTTTTTTTGGGGGGGGGGGGGGGCACTTGCCAGATACAGGACGTGTACATTCTATACAAAGAACTGATTTTTGCCTGTAATAAATTCCAGGGAGGGTATCTGAGGTCACTGGGCAGTCGGCAAGTTCAGGCTGTGTCTATTGAACATTTAGTAAAAAAATTAAAAGATTTCAGCCACAGTGTAAACCAAGTGCTATTTTGTATCCACACTTGCTCATTGCGAAGGTCTATTCGCCAAAAAAGTAGCTGTGTGGGCTGCTCTGATGACGATTTTCTTCTTCGGCTGCATAATGATATTAAGTTGTAACTCATTGACTTTTTCTTATTCTCTCTTTATATTTTAATAACTGCTTTCAATTTAGGTTAGTTTTGTATCATTGAAACTCGCTGCATCAGAATAAATAAACAGAGCAGGGAGCTGTCAAATCTCCCTGCTCTCAGCTGCCAGAGGTAGCTGAGAGCTGGGGGCGTCCCTGCTCGAACGTGTGAGATCGATATTAGTATTGTTCTCACCCGTTTATAGCGTGCGCCGCATCTGAGTGGTTTTGGAGAGAGGGAGGGAGCTCCCTCTCATCCCACCGACACCCGGCGATAAGATGGCCGAGTGTCTGTATCTCCGATGGCAGCCGGGGGCCTAATAAAGGTAGTGAATGCCTGCTAGGTTATGCCAGAGGCATGTCATAGCAGATGCCAGTCCGTTTTAAACGGACAGGCAGTAATACACTGCAATACAAAAGTATTGCAGTGTATTATAATAGATATCGGATGATCACATATTAAAGTCCCCTAGTGGGACTAGTAAAAAAGTAAAAAAAAGTTTAATAAAGTTAATAAAAAGAAAATGTGAAAAACAACTTAAAGTTAATAAAAAGAAAATGTGAAAAACAACTTAAAAACTCACTTTTTCCCCTTACAAACTGCTTTACTATTAAAAAAACCCAAAATAAAGTAAAAAAGTTACGCATATTTGGTATCGCCGCATCCATAACGACCCCGACTATAAAGCTGTTACATTATTTAACCTGCACGGTGAACGCCGTAAAAAAATAAATAAAAAAACCTTGGAATAATTGCTGTTTTCTGACTTAAAACAAATGTGATAAAAAGTGATCAAAAAGTCGCATCTACTCCAAAATGGTCCCAATAAAAACTACAAGTCTTCCCGCAAAAAAAAGCCCTCATACAACTGCATCGGCGGAGCAATAAAAAAGTTATGGCTCTTCAAATATAGAGACGCAAAAACAAATAATTTTGAAAAAAAAGTGTTTTTACTGTGTAAAAGTAGTAAAACATAAAAAATCGACACAAATTCGCCGTTTACGCCAAGTAAAATGGCAGAAAATAGGCCGTGTGAACATACCCTTAAGCCACATTCAGACGTGGCGGAATTGCTGTGGAATTCCGCTGCGGACAGTCCGCAGTGGAATTCTCCAGCGACCATTTTTTACATTTGTTCCTACACATTTTTAGGCAAGTTAGTTAAAACGTTGCGGAAAACTCCGCTGCAGACCATAGGCTGCGATGCAGAATTTTCTTTCCGCAGCATGCACTGTCTGTTGCGGAGAAGCAGCGGAATTTCACTGTGGATTTCAGCCTTTGCAATGCAAAAACTGAAATCTGTGCCAAGTCCGCTGTCTTTTCTGCAACGTCTGAATTACCTGTTAAATATGCAAATGTTTTTCACTCCCCGCCTTCCAAACGCCATAACTTTTTTATTTTTTCATTAATTGAGCGATGTGAGGGCTTATTTTTGGCAGGACGAGCTGTAGTTTTTATTGGTACCATTTTTTGGTAGATGCAAATTTTTGATCACTTTTTATTACATTTTATTTAGAGCTTTGGTGGCCAAAAATTGTGATTTGGGCGTTTTAAATTCTTTATTTCTTACGGCGTTCATAATGCGCTATAAATGACAATTTTACTTTATTCTGCTGGTCGGTACGATTACGGCGATACCATATGTATATAGTTTTTTTATGTTTTGGAGCGTTTGCACAATAAAATCACTTCTTTATAAAATAATTTATTTTCTGTGTCACCATATTCTGAGAGCCGTAACTTTTTTATTTTTCAGTCAATAAAGTAGTGTAAGGGCTTGTTTTTTGCGGGACAGGTTGTAGTTTTTATTGGTACTATTTTAGGGTACATGTGACTTTTTGATCACTTTTTATTCTATATTTTGGGAGGGGTGGTGACCAAAAAATAGTGATTCTGGCATTGTTTTTAGTTTATTTTTTTGCGGCGTTCACTGTGCGGTAAAAATAACATTATAGTTTTATAGATTGGGTCGTTACGAACGCGGTGATACCAAATATGTGTACTGTTTTTTATTGTTTAAGAGACTTATTATAGGAAAAAAAAACTTTTATTTTTACACTTTTGTAAAACATTTTTATTAACTTTTTTTATTTTTTATTTAACTTTTTACACTTTCTTTTTTTACTTGCAGCTCTGATCGCTGCTAGAATACACTACCTAGGTAGTGTAATATATTCCAACTGTCAGTGTGACGTCACAGTCACTCTAACATTTAGTCTACGGGGACCAGCCTGAAGCTGATCCTCATAGGCTGACATACATGGCAGACCCGGGGGCCGCGGTCTGGCCATCACAATCATCAGCAGCCCCCACAATTGCATGGGGGCTGCTGATGTGCTACAAACCCCCTACATACGGAGATCGCAATCGAGCCCCGCATGTAACGGGTTAATTGCCAAAATCAGCGGCAATGAGCCGCTGATCGGCAACTAGTGGAGTGTCAGCTGTCAGGGACAGCTGACCTCCCGGTTCCCGATGCACACAGTCACCGGCAGTGTCACAGACACTGTCATCGACAGTGTGCATCGCGAACGGCAGTGACGTCCTGTCACTCTGACAGGAAGTCTTTTAGGAGGCTGATCCTGATAGGCTTCCGTACATGGCAGACATGGGGGCCATTACTTGGCCTCCGATTGCCATGCTAGCCATCTGCAAACCTCACAATTTCATCGTGAGGTCTGCCGATGAGCTAGAAACCCCTAAATGCGGTAAATGCAATCGATCACCGCAATCAAGGGGTTAATTGCCGGAATCAGCGAAAGTAAGCCGCTGATCGGCATACAGTGGAGTGTCAGCTGTCAGGGACAGCTGGCCTCCGGGTTCCCGGTGCACACTGTCGCCGACAGTGTGCACCGGGAACTACGCAGTAACTGTACGTCCCTGTGTGCTAAGACACTGGCCACAGGGACGTACAGTTGCGTCCTGGTGCGCCTACGGGTTAAAGGGGTTGTCTGGTATCAGCAAAGTAATGTATTTTTTTTGCATAATTAAAAGTTATACCATTTTTTATATAATTTCTGTATTCATTCCTTATGGTTTTCAAGATACAGTGAAGGAAATAAGTGTTTGATCCCTTGCTGATTTTGTAAGTTTGCCCACTGTCAAAGACATGAACAGTCTAGAATTTTTAGGCTAGGTTAATTTTACCAGTGAGAGATAGATTATATTTTAAAAAAAACTGAAAATCACATTGTCAAAATTATATATATTTATTTGCATTGTGCACAGAGAAATAAGTATTTGATCCCTTTGGCAAACAAGACTTAATACTTGGTGGCAAACCCTTGTTGGCAAGCACAGCAGTCAGACGTTTTTTGTAGTTGATTATGAGGTTTGCACACATGTTAGATGGAATTTTGGCCCACTCCTCTTTGCAGATCATCTGTAAATCATTACGATTTCGAGGCTGTTGCTTGGCAACTCGGATCTTCAGCTCCCTCCATAAGTTTTCGATGGGATTAAGGTCTGAAGACTGGCTAGGCCACTCCATGACCTTAATGTGCTTTTTTTTGAGCCACTCCTTTGTTGCCTTGGCTGTATGTTTCGGGTCATTGTCATGCTGGAAGGCACAGCCACGAGCCATTTTTAATGTCCTGATGGAGGGAAGGAGGTTGTCACCCAGGATTTGACGGTACATGGCTCCATCCATTCTCCCATTGATGCGGTGAAGTAGTCCTGTGCCCTTAGCAGAGAAACACCCCCAAAACATAATGTTTCCACCTCCATGCTTGACAGTGGGGACGGTGTTCTTTGGGTCATAGGCAGCATTTCTCTTCCTCCAAACACGGCGAGTTGAGTTAATGCCAAAGAGCTCAATTTCAGTCTCATCTGACCACAGCACCTTCTCCCAATCACTCTCAGAATCATCCAGATGTTCATTTGCAAACTTCAGACGGGCCTGTACATGTGCCTTCTTCAGCAGGGGGACCTTGCGGGCACTGCAGGATTTTAATCCATTACGGCGCAATGTGTTACCAATGGTTTTCTTGGTAACTGTGGTCCCAGCTGCCTTGAGATCATTAACAAGTTCCCCCCGTGTAGTTTTCGGCTGAGCTCTCACCTTCCTCAGGATAAAGGATACCCCACGAGGTGAGATTTTGCATGGAGCCCCAGATCGATGTCGATTGACAGTCATTTTGTATGTCTTCCATTTTCTTACTATTGCACCAACAGTTGTCTCCTTCTCACCCAGCGTCTTACTTATGGTTTTGTAGCCCATTCCAGCCTTGTGCAGGTCTATGATCTTGTCCCTGACATCCTTAGAAAGCTCTTTGGTCTTGCCCATGTTGTAGAGGTTAGAGTCAGACTGATTAATTGAGTCTGTGGACAGGAGTCTTTTATACAGGTGACCATTTAAGACAGCTGTCTTTAATGCAGGCACCAAGTTGATTTGGAGCGTGTAACTGGTCTGGAGGAGGCTGAACTCTTAATGGTTGGTAGGGGATCAAATACTTATTTCTCTGTGCACAATGCAAATAAATATATATAATTTTGACTATGTGACTTTCTGTTTTGTTTTTTTTTTATATAATCTATCTCTCACTGGTAAAATTAACCTAGCCTAAAAATTATAGACTGTTCATGTCTTTGACAGTGGGCAAAGTTACAAAATCAGCAAGGGATCAAATACTTATTTCCTTCACTGTATGTGCTTGTTGTTACTCAGTAGGAACATTCATTGTTTATGTCCAGCTTATAAAATTCTGTCCATAGTCATGTGATAGACACACAGGTGCACAGCTCGTTACAGTATGTGTATCGGAGTTGTGTCTTCTAACGATCCCAGCACCTGTGTGTCCATCACATGACCATGGACAGAGTTGTATCCACTGGAAGCAAACAATGAATGTTCCTACTGAATAACAGCAAACAGAGATCTTGAAAACCGTGAGGAAATACAGAAAGTATAATGGAAAATTGTATAAAATAGGAGATGGGTTGGATCCAGCGCTTGGGTAGAGGTAAAATGGAAGAGATTTCCAAGTTTAATGAAATAATGTTAAAAGGTCCATTGTAGTATGGTCCTGGTGTGTGGGTAATAAGAGGATGATCCTGCAGAAGCCTACGCGTTTCGGACGGTGTCCACGTCCTTAGTCTTGGCTGTAGTGTAATTTAAAACTGGCGCCCTAGTCTATTTATACTATGTCCGGTATAGAACAGCTGGGTCCTGATTGCGTTCCACTGCTAGACACATCATCTGGAACGCAAACCGGAAGTGGGAATACGTTCGTTCGTAACATGGTAAGTAATGCTCTTATATAGTTTTAAGTATGTGACCAATAGAGTATTATAATGGTATTGAAGATCGATATCTTGATTATGCCATATTACAATGGAGGTGAGAGTTTTGGAATGTAGAACATAATTGATGGTCATGTGTGCGTTTCAGGGTTCATGGTCATGTGGAACGCAAGATGCTGGACGAATCACGGGAAGCCATCTGATCGGGCAAAAAGATTATCCTATTCCGGCTAACATGATGGATAAGAAAATGATTAATTGATATTGCAGTAACTATTATGTTTGTATTTAATGATGCTTTTTATACGACATTGTTCATGGGGTGGCCGGAACTTTAGGTATTAATTTACCTTATAAAGGATGGTATATTGTAGTATAGGTGACGTGGGGGAAAGCCAGTTAGACATGTAAGGCTTGTTAATGGTTCAGATTGTCGCTGACTCGTATCATAGGATCATGGGTGCATGTATAAGGAAAAGGAAAGTGAAGTGAAGGCTAAAATCGGAAATATGGGGAAGTAGTGTATGTCAATGAACATATGTTGTACAAGCACTACGGAGAGTGAAATTAAAATCAAAATTGCGGGTGAATGGAGACTCTTTTAGTTTGAGACATTGTCACATATATTTTATGAAAACGTTGTGATGCAGATTATTAGTATTGTATGGTTTGGGATGAAAATGCGCTATCTTGGATTCCTTAATATTGGAACATGAGTTCCTTTTTTAAATTGAGGCCATCCGGAAATCTTGTCTTTAATCTATATATCCAGAAGGCTTCTCTGAGGTGTGTTTTGTTAATTATATCTCCTCCTCTTTTAGGCAAATGAATTTTTTCAATGGCATAGCAACAGAAACTTTTGGTTGTCCTATTATGTTTGTGTATGAAATGTTTTGATGCATTTGAGACGTTGACAATATTCGGATTCCTGATATAACTGAGATGTTCCAGTATTCTAGTTTTGAGTTTTCTGTTAGTGCAGCCCACGTATTTTAATTTGCACTCTGTACACTCAATTATGTAGATAACAGATTCTGTGTTACAGTTGATGTAGTTTTGAATGATGTATGTGTCTGTGTGAGTGGAATTACAGAAGTTTTTGGTGGGGTGTGCATAAGTACAAACTTTGCAGGGGTGTTGGCCACACTTGAAAAAACCTTTTGTTTCTAACCATGTTGTTTTTGTTTTATCTTTAGAACTGAAATAGGATGGAGAAAGGACGCTGCCTAAGGATGGGGCTTTGCGAGCTACCACCCTAATTCCTCCTGCCAGAATGGTACGCAGACTGTCATCCTCCATAAGAATGGGTAAGTATTGGTTCACTAAGTTTTTAATTTGGGAGAATTGGTTACTCTGTTGGAGGATTAATGTAGGCTGACTTTTGGTGGTTTGCTTAGTGGTAGCTTTATTGTGATATTGGAGAAGCTGTGTTCTGGGTTTTTTTGACATGATGTCACTCGCTCGTTTGAGAGACCATTGGGGATATCCTCTTTTTAGGAGTCTGGATTTGATTTGTTCTTCTTCTAGTTTGAACTGATCATGTGAACTGCAATTTCGTTTCGCGCGGTGCATCTCTCCCACTGGTATGGCCCGAATGGTTTGCTTAGCATGGTTACTCTTGGCATGGAGTATATTGTTGGATGCTGTGGGTTTGTGGTATGTTTTGGTGGATATAGTCTGGCCTGGTGTCCCGCTTAGTTTCAGGTCCAGGAAAACAATTTCCGTAGTGTCATAATTGTATGTGAATTTAAGATTACATTGATTGTGATTTAGACTTTCAACAAAGTCCGGGATGATATTAGTGTCCCCTTTCCATATAAGTAAAATGTCATCAATGTATCTACCGTACCATTCGATGTAAATGCCATATTGATTATTACTAGAGAAAATGTGGGACTCTTCCCACCACGACATGACCAGGTTCGCCACTGAGGGGGAAAATTTGGCCCCCATAGATACCCCTCTTAATTGTAAATAATATTTATCATCGAATTGGAAGTAATTGTTTGTCATTAGGAATACTAATTGTATTGTATATTGTATATTGTATATTGTATTGTATTGTATAGTTTATAATTAGACAAACAATATCATTAATTTTCTGAAACCAGACAACAACTTTAACGGCTGCCATTTTGTCACAGAATTATCACAACTGAAGCCTGTGGAATGAATGTCATGACTGGCCTAAGTAAAGTCATGTGTTATTAAACCTTTTAACTTTTATTCCCCCCTTTTCCTGGCCCCCAATAACGAAACTTGACAACCAAGCTTGGATATGAAATGGCCACAGCAGCCGTTTATTTATTTACATTATTAAATGCAATTTAATCCGAAACATTCGGATAACTCCTTTAGGAATTCGACCGGAGAATTCCTCCTCTAATTCACATGACCCAACATGGGTCAGAATCAGAAATAATAATCAACATTTTAATACTTTAACAGAGCAGGGGAAGTCCTTGAAGCCATTTTAAACCGGATTTACTTTAAGTTAGCCATCTGCAAACCACCACCAACTCTTTACCTCCGGCCGTAAACCAGCTCGGAGGCGCCGCTCACCTCTGCAGATGGCTCCAACCACCAGAAGACCACTTCAAAGGGATAACACCCTATGAAGTCTTCAAATTATATACCTTTTTGGGGGACGCATACCCCCGATGCGACCCCCCCACCTTTTTGTACTGACCAACCTCAAGGACTCCACCCGCCAGCTGCCATGACATCCGAACCTGCTCCAAAGAAAATGAGAAACACAAGTTACATAATCATGCATCATAAAATAGAATAAACAAAACACACAGCAACCCTAATCCCAAAGTTACCCCCTATCTTAGGGCGGGAGGGTGGGAGCTCAGTTCTGTACCTGTTCTTCCTCCCGCTGCTTCCGGCTCAATGCCGAAAACAGCGGGAGGAACAGACACCCCCCCAAGTCTCCTCCCCTCTCCGTCTCCTCCTTTCCCTCCACTCACAACTCCTTTCCTATTGGCCCTTCTTCCTCCTATGGCAGTCATGGAGGCTTTTCCTTAAGCCCTCCGCGCTGCCGTCCAGCCTCGTCTTGACTGGCCTAAGTAGAGTCATGTGTTATTAAACCTTTTAACTTTTATTCCCCCCTTTTCCTGGCCCCCAATAACGACACTTGACAACCGAGCTTGGATATGAAATGGCCACAGCAGCCGTTTATTTATTTACATTATTAAATGCAATTTAATCCGAAACATTCGGATAACTCCTTTAGGAATTCGACCGGAGAATTCCTCCTCTAATTCACATGACCCAACATGGGTCAGAATCAGAAATAATAATCAACATTTTAATACTTTAACAGAGCAGGGGAAGTCCTTGAAGCCATTTTAAACCGGATTTCCTTTAAGTTAGCCATCTGCAAACCACCACCAACTCTTTACCTCCAGCCGTAAACCAGCTCGGAGGCACCGCTCACCTCTGCAGATGGCTCCAACCACCTTCAAAGGGATAACACCCTATGAAGTCTTCAAATGATATACCTTTTTGGGGGATGCATACCCCCGATGCGACCCCCCCACCATTTTGTACTGACCAACCTCAAGGACTACCCCCGCCACAGCGAAACAGGCCTTGACTACCTTAAGCCTGTGAGTTCCTCCATACCACAACCGCCCTCTCAATTCCTTCTGCTAAGGCCAAGCTCCACAGATCAATTCCAACCTCGGTCAAATGTACCCCATCACGACGCCAATAATTTCCAACCCCAGACTCCAGATCCTTGTGTCGAACACAAATGCCCCCATTCTTGGCAATGAATCATGACACCGCCCGGTTCACATTAATGCGGGCCTTATTGACCCTCTCCACCGACCTTGTCAAGCCCCAAAACTTCCTCGGAACTATGTCCGACCAAACAATCACCAAGGACGGATAAGACGCCCACAGACACAACAAATCGTGCTTTATATTCCGCACTTGCTCACGAAATGGGCGTACCCCTGGATCGTTCCCCCCAACATGCAACACCAAAACCTCCGGGACTCTATCCAGACGAGCATATTTGTAATGACGGTGGTAGGGAAACGGACAAGTGAGCCCTAATCTACCCGCCACTCTGTCCCTGCCTACTTGCAACGACCCGCCCTAGGCGACGGGGTACAACTGGGCGGCGGTCCCTACACTCAGTAAGTGCACGAGACAACAGACAAGGGTACACAAAGCAAGGGGAATGGGGAAGTTGCCCACGGCAACCGTGAGCAACAAGAGTGGTGAACGAGCCGAGTCAAACCAGGAGTGCACGAGGTACCAAACGCAGAGCAGGAGAGTAGTCAGAAAGCCAGGGTCAGTATGGAGCAGGATCAAATAGTCAGTAGCTGTAGCTGGGCCAGGAAACCACACGAGAAGAATCACAAGCAAAGGAGGAACAGGAAAGGCAGGTATAAATAGACAGAGGGCGGGAGCTAGCTCCGTCTGGCCAGGCTGCGATAGGCTCTCCCACTCCTAAGCCTGCCATCCTGAGTGGTGGAAGATGGAGTCAGTCTCAGAGACATAGACTCAGGTGCAGACTGATTATCTATGGGCGTATACAGAGAAGTTGTGCCTGGCAGATCCTTTACAGTACCCCCCATTTTATGAGGTGCCACCGGACCCTTTCTAAGTGAACCTGGTTTATTGGGGAAACGAAGGTGGAACTTCCTGACCAATACCCCAGCGTGAACATCCTGGGCGGGTACCCACGTCCTCTCCTCAGGCCCGTATCCTCTCCAATGGACCAGGTACTGGAGGGAGCCTTGGACCATCTTGCTGTCCACAATCTTGGCCACCTCGAATTCCACCCCCTCAGGGGTGAGAACGGGAACAGGAGGTTTCCTCGAGGGAGCCAAGGACGGGGAGCAGCGTTTAAGGAGGGAGGCATTAAACACGTCGTGTATTCGAAAAGATGGGGGCAACTCCAGTCGGAAGGAGACAGGATTGAGGACTTCAATGACCTTATACGGCCCAATAAACCGGGGAGCAAACTTCTTGAATGGGACCTTAAGGAGCAAGTTCCTAGACGATAACCACACCAGATCCCCGACCATAAACAAGGGGTTAGCAGAACGTCTTCTATCAGCCTGAGTTCTTTGTACGCTCTGGGATGCCTCTAGGTTCTTCTGAACCTGGGCCCAGACTGTGCACAGTTCCCGATGAACGACCTCTACCTTGGGATTGTTGGAACTACCAGGTGAAACGGAGGAGAACCGTGGATTAAACCCAAAATTACAGAAAAAGGGGGAGACCCCTGACGAGTTACTGACCCGGTTATTAAGGGAAAATTCGGCGAGGGGAATGAATGAGACCCAATCATATTGACAGTTCGAGATAAAACACCTTAAATATTGTTCTAGAGATTGATTAGTCCTCTCAGTTTGGCCATTAGTTTCAGGATGGAAGGCAGAGGAGAAGGACAGATCAATCTCCAACTTTTTACAGAAGGCTCTCCAAAACAATGAAACAAATTGTACCCCTCTGTCCGAAACAATATTGACAGGGACCCCATGGAGACGCAGGATGTGCTTGACAAACAAGGTAGCTAACGTCTTGGCATTGGGTAGTTTCTTGAGGGGTACAAAGTGGCACATCTTACTGAAGCGGTCTACTACAACCCACACCACCGACTTGTCTTGAGATGGAGGCAAATCAGTGATAAAATCCATGGAGATATGGGTCCAAGGTCTCTGGGGAATGGGAAAAGAACGTAGTAAGCCCACTGTTTGGGACCTGGGAGTCTTGGACCTAGCACAAACCTCACAAGCGGCGACGTAGGCCTTAACGTCTTTAGGCAACCCAGGGCACCAATAGTTTCTGGCAATGAGGTGTTTGGTACCCAGGACGCCTGGATGACCAGATAGTGCGGAGTCATGATTTTCCCTAAGTAGCCTTAGCCGGAATTGCAGGGGAACAAACAGCTTGTCCTCAGGAAGGTTCCCGGGAGCTGAACCTCGATCAGCCGCAATTTCAGAGACTAAATCAGAATCAATAGAAGAAATGATTATACCAGGAGGCAAAATACAAGCAGGATCTTCCTCCGACGGAGGGCTGGCCATGAAGCTACGCGACAGTGTATCGGCCTTAATATTTTTAGACCCAGCCCTATAGGTAACCAAAAAGTTGAATCTGGTAAAAAATAGCACCCATCGAGCTTGTCTCGGGTTTAGCCTCCGGGCAGATTCTAGGAAAACCAGATTTTTGTGGTCGGTAAGGACCGTTACCTGGTGCCTAGCCCCCTCCAGGAAGTGGTGCCAAATGCCCATTTAATGGCTAAGAGTTCGCGGTTGCCAATATCATAGTTACTCTCAGTGGGCGAAAACTTCCTGGAGAAGTAGGCACAGGGACGGAGATGGGTGAGGGACCTGGTACCCTGGGACAAGACAGCCCCCACTCCCACCTCGGATGCGTCAACTTCCACGATAAATGGCTCCATTTGGTTGGGCTGAACCAGCACCGGGGCCGAGATAAAGCACTTCTTAAGGACCTCAAAAGCCTGGACAGCCTCAGGAGGCCTGTGGAGGAGATCAGCACCTTTGTGAGTGAGGTCCGTAAGAGGCTTAGCGATGACCGAGAAGTTAGCAATACATCTCCTGTAATAATTAGCGAACCCCAAGAAACACTGTAACGCCTTCAGGGAGGCAGGTTGGACCCATTCTGCCACAGCCTGGACCTTGGCGGGGTCCATGCGGAATTCATGAGGAGTGAGGATTTTACCCAAAAATGGTATCTCCTGTACCCCAAACACACATTTTTCGGTTTTCGCAAACAGTTTGTTTTCCCGAAGGACCTGGAGCACCTTCCTGACATGCTCAATGTGGGAGGACAAGTCCTTGGAAAACACCAGTATGTCATCAAGGTACACTACAAGAAATACCCCCAGGTAGTCTCTTAAAATCTCATTTATGAAATTCTGGAAGACCGCAGGAGCATTATACAACCCAAAGGGCATGACGAGGTATTCGAAATGACCTTCGGGCGAGTTAAACGCAGTCTTCCACTCATCCCCCTCTTTGATGCGGATAAGGTTATACGCCCCCCGTAGATCAAACTTAGAGAACCATTGGGCCCCCTGAACCTGATTGAAGAGATCAGGAATCAAAGGAAGGGGATACTGGTTCCTTACAGTGACCTTATTCAGGTTCCGGTAGTCAATGCATGGCCTAAGACCACCATCCTTCTTCCCTACGAAGAAGAAGCCAGCACCTACCGGAGAAGTAGAGAGACGAATGTAACCCTTGGCCAGGCATTCCTGGATATACTCTCTCATGGCTTCACGTTCGGGACAAGAGAGATTAAATATCCTACCCTTAGGGAGCTTAGCTCCTGGTACCAAATCGATAGCGCAATCGTATTCTCTATGAGGAGGTAACACTTCGGAGGCCTCCGTAGAGAAAACATCAGCGAAGTCCTGAACAAACTCAGGTAGCGTGTTCACCTCCTCAGGGGGAGAAATAGAATTAACAGAAAAACATGACGTCAAGCATTCATTACCCCATTTAGTAAGCTCCCCAGTATTCCAGTCAAACGTGGGATTATGCAACTGCAACCAGGGAAGGCCTAAAACCAAATCGGACGATAATCCCTGCATCAACAGTACAGAGCACTGCTCCAAATGCATGGAGCCAACAAGGAGTTCAAAAAAAGGGGTATGCTGTGTAAAATAACCATTAGCAAGAGGAGTGGAGTCGATACCCACTACCAGGACAGGTTTAGGCAAATCAATCAAAGGCATAGCTAGAGACATAGCAAATTCCACAGACATGATATTAGCAGAAGACCCTGAATCCACGAAGGCACTGCCGGTAGCAGACCTACCACCAAAAGAGACCTGAAAGGGAAGCAAGATTTTATTACGTTTCATATTTACGGGAAATACCTGTGCGCCCAAGTGACCTCTCCGATGATCACTTAGGCGCGGAAGTTTTCCGGCTGCTTATTCTTACGCCTAGGACAGGTGTTCACTTGATGCTTGTCATCCCCACAATAGAAGCAGAGACCATTCTTCCTGCTGAACTCTCTACGTTGTCGGGGGGACACGGAGGCCCCGAGTTGCATAGGTACCTCCGAGTCTTCCGTGGAAGAGCGAAGCAACGGCACCTCGGGAGGCATCATGGGGGAGTCAGAGGGGAAAACACAAAAACGTTCAAGTTGTCGTTCCCTGAGACGTCGGTCAAGTCGTACCGCTAAAGCCATAACCTGGTCTAGAGAGTCAGAAGAGGGATAGCTAACTAGCAGGTCTTTCAGGGCGTTCGACAGACCCAACCTAAACTGGCACCTTAAGGCAGGGTCATTCCACCGAGAAGCTACGCACCACTTCCTAAAGTCAGAACAATACTCCTCAACATGTCTCTTACCCTGACGTAAGGTCACCAGCTGACTCTCGGCAAAGGCAGTCCTGTCAGTCTCGTCATAAATGAGTCCGAGAGCAGAAAAGAAACGATCAACGGAGGAAAGTTCAGGGGCGTCAGGAGCCAAGGAGAAGGCCCACTCTTGGGGCCCTTCCTGGAGCCGGGACATAATTATACCCACCCGCTGGCTCTCAGAACCTGAGGAGTGAGGCTTTAAGCGAAAGTAGAGCCTACAACTTTCCCGAAAGGAGAGAAAAGTCCTCCGGTCCCCTGAGAACCGGTCAGGCAGCTTGAGGTGGGGTTCAAGCGGTGAAGTGAGGGGCACTACCATGGTAGCGTCAGGCTGGTTGATCCTCTGAGCCAGGGCCTGGACCTGTAGGGAGAGACCCTGCATTTGCTGGGCCAGGGTCTCAAGGGGGTCCATAGTAGTGTCAGGGACCAGGGTAGACTAGGTATATGGCTTGTGATTATCTAATGATGGGGGTAGGGAAACGGAAAAGTGAGCCCTAATCTACCCGCCACTCTGTCCCTGCCTACTTGCAACGACCCGCCCTAGCGACGGGGTACAACTGGGCGGCGGTCCCTACACTCAGTAAGTGCACGAGACAACAGACAAGGGTACACAAAGCAAGGGGAATGGGGCAGTTGCCCACGGCAACCGTGAGCAACAAGAGTGGTGAACGAGCTGAGTCAAACCAGGAGTGCACGAGGTACCAAACGCAGAGCAGGAGAGTAGTCAGAAAGCCAGGGTCAGTATGGAGCAGGATCAAATAGTCAGTAGCTGTAGCTGGGCCAGGAAACCACACGAGAAGAATCACAAGCAAAGGAGGAACAGGAAAGGCAGGTATAAATAGACAGAGGGCGGGAGCTAGCTCCGTCTGGCCAGGCTGCGATAGGCTCTTCCACTCCTAAGCCTGCCATCCTGAGTGGTGGAAGATGGAGTCAGTCTCAGAGACATAGACTCAGGTGCAGACTGATTATCTATGGGCGTATACAGAGAAGTTGTGCCTGGCAGATCCTTTACAATATGTTTGAAACTCGGCCAGTACCCGGCTCCATAGCATACCTCGAAATCCCAACCAATGTAAAACCGCATCTCGCCGCGGAATGCGAAGCTGGCGGCCATGCGGGCGCACGTCCGCCCGCAGTGCCCCCCAGTGCACAAAAGAATGTCCTAACAGCCAGACTAAACATGGGCGATGATCTGAAATGAAAGGACAACAAACTCAAAGAAAGGCCATCAGAAACAGCGTACAACTCATAACAAATGAGGGTGAACGCAAGTCCTAAACCTATTGGACTCCCAGCAGCCAATGCGACGCACACCCTCGTCATCCAACCCCCAACGCCCAGCTTCTGTAGCTGCGCCAATCCTGAACGAGTGAGACGAGTAACACCCGTCCCCCACACCAACCACAGCCAAGCACTTTCTGAATACTGCATCAAATTGATACCTAGACGGGGGGCGGAGTTACCGCGCATCGTGATGGACGCTTAACTCAGGAGCTCCTCACTTCACCTCCAGAAACAACAGCTTCTAAGCAGATTATAGCGACAAGATGGTGAGAACCTCTAAGGATAAATACAAGGACTCTCCTGGTCTGACAAAACAGGGGAAACAACAGCCAGAAATGGACAAATTTTTGAGGAAAAAACTCACGTCCCCGACTAAAATGGCGCTGGAACGCCAAGCAGACGAGGCCGGAGATGATGATTCCGATGGAGAAAGTTCGACAGCATATTCGGACACGGCAAGGAGCAGGGATACATTATCGAGATCATATTTTAAGAAAGTTCTGACACAGGCGGTCTCACCGATAATGCAGGAATTGGCAGATATAAAAAACGACATCAGACAAATTGGGAACAGAGTGGATGCGCTGGAAGAAGCCCAGTCCTCCATTTTGGAACACAGTGCCGCGGTTAACACCACGCTTGCATCACATCAGCTTCACATCAATAATACTCACCTGATGATAGAAGATCAAGAAAATCGCAGCAGAAGACGGAACATAAGAATAAGAGGCCTCTCCGAACTGACATCAGGAGAAGTGCTAGGAAACAAGGGGAGAAATCCTCCAGCTCACCTGACACAAAGATTGAGTGTCGCTGTCAGCGCCTGGATCTTTTTCGTGTCGGCACACGATGCAGGAACAGAAATAGCAGAGGAAATATGGTCCAGCGCTTAGGTAGAAGTAAAATAGAAAAAATATTTTTCCAAGTTTAATTAAATTGCGTTAAAAAGTCCATTGTAGTATGGTCTCGGTGTGTGAATAGTAGGAAAGAAATGATCCTGTTAGCCTACGCGTTTCGGACGAGGCAACGTCCTTAGACTACAGCCAAGTCTAAGGACGTTGCCTCGTCCGAAACGCGTAGGCTAACAGGATCATTTCTTTCCTACTATTCACACACCGAGACCATACTACAATGGACTTTTTAACGCAATTTAATTAAACTTGGAAAAATATTTTTTCTATTTTACTTCTACCTAAGCGCTGGACCATATTTCCTCTGCTATTTCTGTATCAGGAGAAGTGCTGCAACAGCTGACGAACCAAATTTTTGTGGAATTAGTGGGGCAGGAGAGAGCTGCTACAATGCTGATAGAGCGGGTACATAGAGCTCTTAGACCAAAACCCGCACTGCATGAACCGCCGAGAGATATAATTTGTGGACTGCTGAGCTTCGTTGATACTGCATGCTTGTTGAAAGCGGCGAGAGAAAAAGGAGATTTTCAGTTCAAAGAGTCCAAACTATTATTTTTTCAGGATCTCGCTCCTAGCACCCTTGCAAAAAGGAGAATTCTGAAACCTGTCACAGATAAATTGAGATCTAAGAAATTACCTGTGAGATGGCTATATCCGTTCGGATTAGCAACCATAAAAGATGGTCGGCAAATTACTATTCGAGCTCCAGAGAATTTACCGAAGTTTTGGGAGAAGACAGAAATTCAACCAATTGAAATCCCGTCCTGGCTACCGGTACAGCTAGATACAAATTTTCCGGTATTACCGTCACAAGAGGAGTGGCAGAGAGCTTCTAGAATGAAGTCTCCAAGAAATAAGAAACAACAAGCGACCGACTTCAGGCCTCGAGACACTTGACCTGGATAGAAGGACGTTATGTTATAGTATATTATTTTCTCATCTCTACAGATAGCGGTGAACTTAGAAGAGTGATGTAAAACAAATGTTTTAATTATATCTCACCCATCCACGTAATTTTATTTTATTATATTTTATTTCAAGTTTACGCTATTTTATTTTATTGTATGCTGAAAAGTTAATTTTTCACAGTATATATATGTAGATGAGAAAATGTAAAATGGCCGCTTTCTGTAATTTCTGTATAAAATAAGCCTGTATTCAGTCTAGCATAAACAGAGGAGAAGCTATTCATTACTGCAAAAATTGTTCAGTTCGCTGCTAAAGTTTCTGGAGGGGGAATTTATATCTGGTGGCGCTATGCTTACACCCCCCTCTTTTCTTTCCTTACTTTATTATTGTTCTAGTAAGAGAAAACAAAAGGCGATCATGGGGATTGACTATCTCTTTATGGTTATCAGACTATGGTTAATTCTATGTCTTGACATATCGATAAGCTCAGTTATATACAGCGGGCAGGATATAGAAGATGTGCTTAAAAATGCATTTGTACATAATTTGTTACGTTTATACTGTGATCGTACTTGGATAATACTGCGTCTGTCTCACAATAAGGTGGATAGATGGCTTCGTGCAAAATAATATCATTTAATGTTAAAGGATTGAATATTCCGCAAAAAAGAAGCCAGATATTTAACTTAATGAGACGGGAAGAGGCCGATTTGGTCTTCTTGCAGGAAACACACTTTAAAACAAATAAGATCCCATCACTTCATACTAAAACATATGATAAATGGTATCATTGTACTCACCATGCGGCTTCTAGAGGCGTCTCAATTGCCATACGAAATACTATACCATTTACCCTTGAAACCTCACAAGTAGACCCATTAGGTAGATATATCTTTCTTAAAGGTACTATCTCAGGTAGGAAAGTCACGCTAGTAAACCTCTATGCACCGAATGTGAGACAGGCGCAGTGGTTGCTGAATGTAATGCGATTATTGCAACCTTTTTTTGAGGGCCTCGTAATATTAAGGGGAGACTTTAACCTAACTTTAGATCCGATTATGGATTCCTCTTCAAAAATATCACCTATTGCCCACAAAAACCTCAGACGTCTTAAAGCTATGTTAACCAAATTTCAGTTAATAGATGTATGGAGACTTCAACACCCATCTATGAGAGATTACACCTTCTACTCTAATCCACACGATTCATACCATTGCTTAGATTACCTATTTTTACCTAAACAGTATTTGCCCCAAATATGTTCTTCTACAATTGGGAACATTACCATTTCAGATCATGCCCCAGTCTCTGTTAAGATAACTTTGGCAGAATTGCCTGCCAGGGAGTGGAACTGGAGATTGAATGATACACTATTAGAAAGTGCTAAAGATGTAGCCTCAATTGAAAGTAAATTGAAAGAATTCTTTGCATTTAACGATGAACCTCTCATATCCAGACCTATACTATGGGAGACACACAAGGCGTTTGTGAGAGGAGAATTAATAGCTTTGGGCTCACGCGTAAAGAGACAGAGATCTCAACTCATAAATGAGGTGTTAAACCAAATATCCTACCTAGAAACAGTACACAAGAAATCGCAACTGCAAGCTAATCAGATAGAACTCCAGAATCTCAGACAGAAACTGAAAAATTTATTGAATGTACGGGCAGCTAAATCCCTTCAGTTACTCAAATATAAATCATATGCCCACGGGGATAAAGGGAATAAGATGATGTCAAACCTTATTAAACAGCAAAGAGGAAAAACATTTATATCATTTATCCAAGACACATCAAATAAGAAAATCACGAAGACTGCCCAAATAGCTCAAGAATTTCGGAACTATTATGCGGAGTTGTATAACCTGCATACGGAAGGTGACCAAAGTAAGGAGGTTTCACAGGTTGATATGGTAGAGAATTATTTGAAATCAATTGAGGCTCCATCTTTGACAGAAGAGGAAAAATCCTCGTTAATTGCCCCATTCACTTTAGCGGAAATAGAAAAAACTTTGAGTTCCATTCCAAATGGGAAAAGTCCTGGACCAGACGGTCTTCATATTATTTACCTTAAAAAGTTTAAACAAACCCTATTGCCTTATTTCCTGTCAGTTTGTAATGATGTTATGAAGGGTTCAAGCTTCCCAACACAAGCATTAGCAGCAAACATCACAATAATCCCTAAGGAGGGGAGGGATCTGGAAAGATGCGGTAACTATAGACCTATTTCCCTACTGAATGCGGACTTAAAATGGTGGGCAAAAATACTAGCGACAAGAATTAGTTCCTTTCTGGCCAAGCTGATAGTAGTAGAACAAGTGGGATTTGTGCCTGGTCGAGAGGGGAAGTTTAACACCACTAGAACCATTCAAGCCCTGTTCTATGCAAAACAACACAAGATTCCTCTGATGCTGCTTGGTACAGATGCAGAAAAAGCCTTTGACCGAATTGACTGGCCTTATTTAAAAGCGGTTCTGAATAAGTTTGATTTTCCGCAACAATTCATAGACGCAATTTTCTCCTTATATAAGAGCCCCACAGCAAGAATACAAGTGAACGGCGTCTTTTCAGATCCCTTCCCTATTGGGAATGGAACACGTCAGAGATGTCCCCTATCCCCTACCTTGTTCATACTTGTAATGGAAACTTTGCTATTAAAGATAAGACAAACTCCCACAATTAAAGGGCTTCAGGTAGGGAATTTTGAACATAAAACGGCAGCCTTCGCTGACGATTTTTGTTAATATACATAACCAACCCCTTGGAAGCACTTCCAAAAATTTTACAGATCTTTGAAGATTTTGGCCAGGTATCTAACTTTAAGATCAATTATGACAAATCAGAAGCGCTTAATGTGTCACTGCCACAGAGTATGTTCCTAGCTGTCAGTACACAGTCTCCCTTTAAATGGCTGAACTAAAATATTTAGGTTTAAAAATTACAGCGAACCCAAAGATGCTGTTTGATAGGAATTATAATCCGATATACTACAAAATAAAAAAGTTTTTAGCAAAATTGAAAATACCATTTATGTCAATGCTAGGCCGAAAAAACCTTATTACAACATTTGTCATACCTCAAATTCTTTACATCTTACAATCCTTGCCCATTGATATACCAACATATTACTTCTCCAGATTCAAACGATTATTCATGGAGTTCTTATGGAACAAAAAACGTTCTAGACTCGCATACGCACAACTGATGAGGAAGAAAGGTAATGGAGGGTTGTCATTCCCGGATCTAAATACCTATTATAGAGCTATACAATTAGGGAGATGGACACAGTTAGCAAATAACAACATCTCACTTCCACATGTCGATATAGAAAGGTATTCATTGGGTAATGGCCTGGTATCTTATCTATGGGTGAGGTCACAATTGCCCCCCAGAACATTGATACAGAGTGATATGACTAGGGGGCTAATTAAGGTATGTCAAACCTCCTCGGCTTTACATCTACAGAATAATATGTATTCGATTCTGACGCCTCTGTCCATGGTACCATGTTTAGTTAATAAGAATTGTACTCGGGTTCCAGAGACATGGTCACATCTGCACTCCATAAAAATAGCAAAGCTCTTCGAAAAAACTGATTTACCGTCTCTGGAGCAATTACACAGAGAATTACACATACCGCAACCCAACGATCTACAGACGCTAGATTTTGCATATACGTGCCAGAAGTTGATGATGTTAACAAAGGAGCGAAAATCGACTTGGTTAGAAAACTATACATTATTTCCTACAGTTCCCAAAAGATCTATTTCCAAGATATATAAAGAACTGGTATCTGATATGTCAAATTCTATCCCGGGTTTTATATGTGCTTGGGAGAAAGAATTTGGTTGTAGATTCTCTGAAAAAGAGAAATCTATTATTATGAGACACTCCCATGGCTTCTCGAGATGTATTAGAGTACAGGAAAACTCCTATAAAACACTCACACGATGGTACAGAACACCTGAATTTTTACATAACATATCAGTCTCGCTAGTGAACACGTGCTGGAGATGTGATAGAGAAGTGGGTAATATGTCCCATATCTGGTGGTCTTGTACGAAAATACAGAGTTTCTGGAGGGAAGTGGAAACTTTGATTTTGGATGTGTGTTCTGTCTCGATAAACCTCACGAAGGAACTAGTGTTACTCTGGTTGCCTCTTAAAGATTTTTCGCCTTCAGCTAAAAATCTACCTACTTATATAATATCTGCAGCCAAACTACTGATCCCTGCTCAATGGAAAGAGACATCTACACCTAACAGATCCCAACTTGTGGCCAAACTACATCAGATTTGCAGATTAGAAGAACTAGCTGGCTGGGAAAACAAAAATAGAAGCTTTTTCTTAAATATATGGCAGCCTTGGATAGACTATAGAGATAAAGTTTAAAAATATGGAAGGGAAACAGAGATGTAAACAGTCAGTAAGAAGTCAGAAAGTTACGAAAGCTACAAAGGAACAGATAGATAGAAAATCAATGTTTATTAACATTTCAATCCGGGTCTTTGGTCAATTGACATCTAAAAATATATCTGAGATATGATCACAGTGGTTCACATGTTTTTACATGTTCTTTAAATGTTTGTATGTCTGTTAATTACTTGTTCTGAAAATCAGTAGACACACGTTTTGATACTGAAAAGAAGCACATTAATAATAGTTGACATGGTATGTAAATTGGCATGTTATGATAAGATGTGAAGGTTCACTGATAAACAGTGTTAATGTACTATGCTACACAGAAATAAGTTTGTAAAGACAATAATGTTTGTTATCTCATATATGTCTACTTTCAATAAAAAGAGTTTATACAAAAAAAAAAATTGATACCTAGACAGAAACGCGCCATTCTCATGGCGGAGCAATGGCGCCTGAGGCACCTCGCCACGTGGCTTGAACGTAACCATGCAAGCGACCGGACACATCGTCGACCCAGGGAGAGCAAACAGCACTAACCGCTTACCACGGCCCAACTGATCAGTCTTGGACCGCCGCACCAACAACTCGAGTCTATCCCCGTAAAGACCCACGTCCGCCTGTCGCAAAACCCCAGCCCTCAACTTACTAGGAGAGACCAACTCCCCAATTCGGAGTGCTCCAAAAAACGCGAGGGAAAACGCCAACCGAAACAAATCTACCTCATAAGGTAAATTACAAACAGCCCCCAGCGATGTGCCCAGCGAACCAAGGAGGGCAAAAGACACGGGTCGCTTCTGATCTGCTTCAGCCCTCCCTCTACGCAAACCTTTCAACGCCTGCCTTACTAGAAAATGCTTGGATACATCCTGGAAACCCCGTAATTTGAAACCGAACGCCAAACCAGCAACTAAACGATTCACCTTAGCCAGAGAAAACCCCGCCTCCCACGCATCACCCAACCAGTACAACAATGCTACCAACCTGTCTTGTTCCGTGCAGACATTGCCCAATACTCTTACCCAATCCTCCTATTGCTGCCAACAAGCCGAATAAGCGTTCCAAGTCGCCCTAGCCAGCGACCGTTCAATTAACCTGTCCACGGGACCGAAACCAGCTCCCAGAGATGCTCCGGGCAAGCCAAGCCGAACACATCCGCTCCCGGTGCCAATTGACGAAAGCGATCCCACTGTGAGCGAGAAAGAGCATCAGCAATACAGTTGGACACCCCTGGCACATGCACCGCCACTACCCACGCGTTTAGCGACAAGCACACCAACACTAGGGGACGCAACAACTGAACCACAGGTGGAGATGATGCTGATAAGTTGTTAATTGCTAACACCACCCCCATGTTATCGCAGTGGAAATTAACCTTTTTATCCCTGAGCCTGTCCCCCCAAATGGTCGCCGCGACCACGATGGGAAACAGCTCGAGCAGGGCCAGATTCCGCGTAAGCCCACTGACCACCCAGCTGTCCGGCCAGTTCCCCGCACACCATTGACCCCCCGCATACGCGCCAAAACCACCAGACCCCGCCGCGTCAGTAAACAACTCCAACTCACTCATTTCTTGCACCGGGGACATCCACCACGATTTACCATTATATTTTCCGAGGAACTCGTCCCATACCTGCAGATCTGCCCTGTGTTCCAGCCCAAGCCTCACAAAATGATGGGATGCCCTGATACCCGCCGTCGCTGCCACCAATCGCCTACTAAAGATTTCTACCCATTGGCATAATCCTACAGGAAAAATTTAACTTCCCCAGCAGCGACTGGAGTTCGCGGAAAGTGATCTTCTTCAGTCGGCAGGCCCGCCTCACTTCATGCCGCAAGGCTAGTAATTTATCCTCAGGCAGCCTGCACTCCATAGCGACCGAATCAATTGCGATCCCTAAAAAACAGATGGTAGAGACTGGGCCCTCAGTTTTACCCGGCGCCAAAGGAATTCCAAAATCCGACGCAACCTTCTGCAAGCAATACAATAGGCTACCACAAACAGGGGAACCGCTAGGGCCGACACACAAGAAGTCATCCAGATAATGTATCAATGAGTCCACCCCCGCTACACCCTTCGTCACCCATTCCACGAAGCTACTAAACGCCTCAAAGTAAGCGCACGAAAGAGAACACCCCATTGGAAGACACCTATCGACATAAAACCCACCGTTCCAGAAGCAGCGCAGCAGCCGTTGGCTCTCCGGATGTGCCGGCAGCAAACAAAAAGCCGCCTCGATGTCTGTCTTCGCCAACAACGCCCCGGGTCCCGCCCCACGCACCAACGCCACCGCTTTATCAAATGACGTGTAAACCACCGAGCATAAATCGTGATCTATCCCATCATTTACTGACGATCCCCTGGGAAAGGACAAATGGTGAATCAAACGGAATTTATGGGGCTCCCGCTTCGGCACAATTCCCAAGGGAGATACAACTAAATTTACAATAGGCGGCTCGACAAAAGGACCGGCCATGCGCCCCAGCGAAACTTCTTTCAACAGTTTTTCCGAAACAACCGCCGAGTGCAAATAAGCCGACTTAAGGTTACGCCGTGTAATCGGAACCTCATACGGAGGAGGGGGAATAACAAAACCAAACGAAAACCCCTCCAAAATTAACTTGGCTGCAACCCTATCCGGATATTCAATTAGATACGGTGCCATTCTTTCCACCCTCACCGGCGACCGTCCCTTGGCCTACGGAGGAGGACTGAGGACCTGACCGCTTCCCTTTCCGCATACATTTTGCAGCCCCATGAGAGGAGCCGTTACACTCCGAACAGACATGTTTAAATTTGCATGAGGCCCCCGAACTTACACTGGCCATCATTGAACTGCCAGCAGTACCCAAGTTTTGAACCGGAACCCTGTCCGGACTGACCCGACTGACCTCCTTGGCCAACGCTCCCGGGAAAGGACTGCTTAATTGGGGCCGTAACCCGCAACCACAGCACAATATCTTTTTGATCCCACTGAATCACCGGCCGTACCGCTTTTAGCTGGCGAAATTGCTCATCATACCGCAACCACGCCTGCCCCCCGTACGCCCTATAGGCCTCCCCGATGGCATAGAAATAACAGAACAACGCCGAGCAATTTTCCGGCACCTTTTCTCCGATCACGCTCGCCAAAATAGCAAAAGCTTGTGACCAATTAACGAACGTCTGCGGAATAAGCCTATACCGCCGGCGTTCTTCTTCTTCTTTTTTTACTCTCATCCCGCTTGCCTTTATCCAAGTTTAACTTTGCAAGCGGCAGAAGAGAAAAAATCTCCACGTATTCATCCTTCAAAATCCGGTCCCTAACCTCCTGCTTCAGGTGAGCCCCTAACGGACCCTCAAAACAGACATAAACCTCGCCCCGAGCACGATCATCCAGCCTAATTCTATCCCCATCCTTCTGCGCCTCAGTTTGAACCGACACTGCTACCGCTTCTTTTGACACCCCCGAAACATTACTACCCACGGACCGCGGCAATACATCACGATGACCTTCCCATACCACCGCCGGGGACACCGCCGGAACTACAGGAGCCGCTGCCCTATCTAAGCGCCTGACTAACTCGCGCAAACAACCCACCAAATCCGATAAGCCATCGCGCCCGGCAATGCCACTATCTACAGCCGCAACCTCCGCGCTCGCTGCCCCACCCTCAAAACCCGACATGAAAATTGCTGGATACGGTAACGTAGGAGTTACCCACTCACCGGGCTGCCCAGGCGCTGTATTCCCGCCAGCCGGGAAATCCTGACCGCGCTGCGTCTCATCCAGCTCTCCATCTTCTAGATCGTCTCTCGCTGCCGACTGGTGCTCACACCGACATGGGGACCCCGATATGCTGACCGAGGGGCCGGCCACCTGCCGCCCGACCGTAGGGACCCAAACCTCCGACCGGACTTGTTGCCTCGACGTCGGCGCTGATCTTGGCGTCCTCCCCGATGATCTCGAGGAAGCCTGCCCCCTGGCCGGCACATCACTATGCGGAGCGGCTGTGGACTGCACCCGGCATACTGCGGCTGAAGGCGTGGGTGTGATAGGGAGCCCGGCCTGCGACTCCCTGTTAACCGCCGAGCCCCGTCGCGGCTGGGGATTCCTGCCAGGACGCAGGCCCTGGGAGGAGGCGCCCGTCCCAGCAACCTGGCCTGCAGCGTCCTTAGAAGGGCTCCCCCTGCGACGCCGGGCCCGCGGGGCCATGTCTGGGCTCAGATGCTCTGGTGGACGGGACCGCCGGGAGCAGCGGGGTGACCGGGCCTGAGCCACCGCTCACCGACGACGCCCTCTGCTTTATCGGAGCAAGGGCCGCAGATATTATCTCTCCCCCCGCTGCAATATCGCTAACGCCTGTGAGGAGGGCGGGGGAAGGGAGCGCCTCTGTGCCGACTGCAGACACAGAGCGCGACGGGCCTGCCTGAGGGATCCGGGCTAGCGCTGCAACTGTCTCTTCCAGCCAGCCCGGATCGTGGAACACAGCTGCAGCCTGCAGCTGCTCGAGCAACGCGGCCGGGGCAGACATCTTGCTACGTGCAGAGAGAGGTAAGTGCGCAGCTCAGTTCTGTACCTGTTCTTCCTCCCGCTGCTTCCGGCTCAATGCCGAAAACAGTGGGAGGAACAGACACCTGCCCCATGTCCCCTCCCCTCTCCGTCTCTTCCTTTCCCTCCACTCACAACTCCTTTCCTATTGGCCCTTCTTCCTCCTATGGCAGTCATGAAGGCTTTTCCTTAAGCCCTCCGCGCTGCCGTCCAGCCTCGTCTGTATTGCTTACACATCGTATACTGTAGATTCAATGGCAGATATGAGGCAACTTTAATATTGTCAATACCTATAAGCTCCAAGCCAGACAGACACTGGAAATGAAATACCTATCAAAACATATATAGACAATAAATCTAGAATGTAAATCACCAGTAGTACAAATATAGCACTAGCCAATATATCAAAAAATATCTTTATTAGAATATATAATAAAAACACATGTAGAGCATCACACAAAATATAAAAAACACCACATAATAAAAATGTGGTAGTGGTATGAGGGGTCACAATGCATCACATGAAATATACATGTGATAGGGCGGTATAATATATAGACAGACACTATACAAAAGACACCTCTTAAATTACCATTATATAGATACATAAACACTGAATAGGAAGTATAAGGTAAAGAGGTGAAACCACGATCAAAGATCCAAAATCATGTCAAATACTAACCCATATTTTGCATGTTTGCCCCTCAATAAAACAAACCACAGACCCCCGACGCACGTTTCACCGTCAGCTTTATCAAGGGGTAATGGTCAGCGTGGAGTCTTGGGCTTAAATAGGAGGAACAGAATCATGTTTTCCAATCAGAAAGTACCCTGTGTATTACAACCAGGTGTAGTATAAACAAGTCATATTGGTTAGAAATACCTTGTGAGTAGCTCACATGCAAAAACATGCAGCGCCACCATGATCACATCCCCCCGAAACAGCAGGGAGTCGGAGGACACATATTCATGCGCGCCCGCATCACCACACGATGCCGGGGGGTGGGGAAAACAGGGCGGCGCATACACAGCATACAAGTGCCAGCGGCTATTTTAAGAGAGGGCAAAATTGCCAGAATAATTCATACTAGTTAAACTTGTTAGCACAGCCCCCCCATAATCTCGTCACCCCGAAACAGCAGGGAGGCAGGCACCGTATATCCATGCGTACCCGCATCTCCATGCTACGCCGGGGGGAGGGTAGCAGGGCGGCGAATACACGACAGAAGCGCTTGCGGCCATTTTAACAAAGAGCAAAGTTGCCAGGACAATGCTTACTACTTGACACCATTAGCACAGCGCCGCCATGATCCCGTGATCCCGGAACAGCAAGGAGGCGGGCAACGCAAATCCATGCATACCCACGTCTCCACGCTGCGTAGGGAGGAGCGGAGCGGGACGGCGTAAATATGTCACAAGGATACATACGGCCATATTGCATAAGGGCAAAATTTGCCTATAGTATACATATTGAGCTCTCCATACGAACGTAAATGTCCACCACTATAGATCAAGATAAAGGAGAAACACAATATATCACAGACAAATATGAATAGAGGTTGCACAAAATTTTCAAGGGACATATAAAAATTAATTAGACCACATATATCTAAATAGTCTATTAAAAAAACATCATCTATATCAATATAATATTTGTGTATGAAAATATAATATCATAACTGTGTATGAATACATCGAGTATCCTCAATTCAGAGAATCCTCCATATAGTCATAAAAAGTATATACAGTGAAGGAAATAAGTATTTGATCCCTTGCTGATTTTGTAACTTTGCCCACTGTCAAAGACATGAACAGTCTATAATTTTTAGGCTAGGTTAATTTTACCAGTGAGAGATAGATTATATAAAAAAAAAACAAAACAGAAAGTCACATAGTCAAAATTATATATATTTATTTGCATTGTGCACAGAGAAATAAGTATTTGATCCCCTACCAACCATTAAGAGTTCAGCCTCCTCCAGACCAGTTACACGCTCCAAATCAACTTGGTGCCTGCATTAAAGACAGCTGTCTTAAATGGTCACCTGTATAAAAGACTCCTGTCCACAGACTCAATTAATCAGTCTGACTCTAACCTCTACAACATGGGCAAGACCAAAGAGCTTTCTAAGGATGTCAGGGACAAGATCATAGACCTGCACAAGGCTGGAATGGGCTACAAAACCATAAGTAAGACGCTGGGTGAGAAGGAGACAACTGTTGGTGCAATAGTAAGAAAATGGAAGACATACAAAATGACTGTCAATCGACATCGATCTGGGGCTCCATGCAAAATCTCACCTCGTGGGGTATCCTTGATCCTGAGAAAGGTGAGAGCTCACCCGAAAACTACACGGGGGGAACTTGTTAATGATCTCAAGGCAGCTGGGACCACAGTCACCAAGAAAACCATTGGTAACACATTAAGCCGTAATGGATTAAAATCCTGCAGTGCCCGCAAGGTCCCCCTGCTCAAGAAGGCACATGTACAGGCCCGTCTGAAGTTTGCAAATGAACATCTGGATGATTCTGAGAGTGATTGGGAGAAGGTGCTGTGGTCAGATGAGACTAAAATTGAGCTCTTTGGCATTAACTCAACTCGCCGTGTTTGGAGGAAGAGAAATGCTGCCTATGACCCAAAGAACACCGTCCCCACTGTCAAGCATGGAGGTGGAAACATTACGTTTTGGGGGTGTTTCTCTGCTAAGGGCACAGGACTACTTCACCGCATCAATGGGAGAATGGATGGAGCCATGTACCGTCAAATCCTGAGTGACAACCTCCTTCCCTCCACCAGGACATTAAAAATGGCTCGTGGCTGGGTCTTCCAGCACGACAATGACCCGAAACATACAGCCAAGGCAACAAAGGAGTGGCTCAAAAAGAAGCACATTAAGGTCATGGAGTGGTCTAGCCAGTCTCCAGACCTTAATCCCATCGAAAACTTATAGAAGGAGCTGAAGATCCGAGTTGCCAAGCGACAGCCTCGAAATCTTAATGATTTACAGATGATCTGCAAAGAGGAGTGGGCCAAAATTCCATCTAACATGTGTGCAAACCTCATCATCAACTACCAAAAACGTCTGACTGCTGTGCTTGCCAACAAGGGTTTTGCCACCAATTATTAAGTCTTGTTTGCCAAAGGGATCAAATACTTATTTCTCTGTGCACAATGCAAATAAATATATATAATTTTGACAATGTGATTTTCTTTTTTTTTTTTTATATAATCTATCTCTCACTGGTAAAATTAACCTAGCCTAAAAATTCTAGACTGTTCATGTCTTTGACAGTGGACAAACTTACAAAATCAGCAAGGGATCAAATACTTATTTCCTTCACTGTACATATAATAATAATATAATATATAAAGTAAAAATGAATACACCGCGTTCCAAATTATTATGCAAATGTTATTTTTCGCTGATTTTCCTAAATAGTCGATGCAAATGACAGTCAGTATAATCTTCAAGCCATCAACCGTTGGAGTATAATGCAAATTATATTGAACAAATCTCCTAATGATAACAGATTTTTTTTTAGAAGTAAAAAACTCAAAATGCACTGTTTCAAATTATTATGCACAACAGAGATCAAAACATTTTAAAGGTTGTAAAGAGAACTAAAATGATAATTTGTTGAATTTGCAGCATCAGGAGGTCATAATTACAGAAATCAAAAGCTCTTTCAATCAAAAAATACTGAACAGGCCAAGTTACATGTTAACATAGGACCCCTTCTTTGATATCACCTTCACAATTCTTGCATCCATTGAATTTGTGAGTATTTGGACAGTTTCTGCTTGAATATCTTTGCAGGATGTCAGAATAGCCTCCCAGAGCTTCTGTTTTGATGTGTACTGCCTCTCACCCTCATAGATATTTTGCTTGAGGATGCTCCAAAGGTTCTCAATAGGGTTGAGGTCAGGGGAACATGGGGGCCACACCATGATTTTCTCTCCTTTTATGCCCATAGCAGCCAATGACACAGAGGTATTCTTTGCAGCATGAGATGGTGCATTGTCATGCATGAGGATAATTTAGCTACGGAAGGCACGGTTCTTCTTTTTGTACCACGGAAGAAAGTGGTCAGTCATAAACTCTACGTACTTTGCAGAGGTCATTTTCACACTTTCAGGGACCCTAAAGGGGCCTACCAGCTCTCTCCCCATGATTCCAGCCCAAAACATGACTCTGCCACCTCCTTGCTGACGTCGCAGCCTTGTTGGGACATGGTGGCCATTCACCAACCATCCTCTACTCCATCCATCTGGACCATCCAGGGTTGCACGGCACTCATCAGTAAACAACACGGTTTGAAAATTAGTCTTCATGTATTTCTGAGCCCACTGCAACTGTTTCTGCTTGTGAGCATTGTTTAGGGGTGGCCGAATAATAGCTTTATGCACACTTGCAAACCTCTGGAGGATCCTACACCTTGAGGTTTGGGGGACTCCAGAGGCACCAGCGGCTTCAAATACCTGTTTGCTGCTTTGCAATGGCATTTTAGCAGCTGCTCTCCTAATCCTATTAATTTGTCTGGCAGAAACCTTCCTCATTATGCCTTTATCTGAACTAACCCGTCTATGCTGTGAATCAGCCACAAATCTTTTCACAGTACGATGATAACGCTTAAGTTTTCTTGAAATATCCAATGTTTCATACCTTGTCCAAGGTATTGCACTATTTCACGCTTTTCGGCAGCAGAGAGATCCTTTTTCTTTCCCATATTGCTTGAAACCTGTATAATGTGGAACGTCCTTCTTAAGTAGTTTTCCTTTGATTGGGCACACCTGGCAAACTAATTATCACAGGTGTCTGAGATTGATTACAATGATCCAAAGAGCCCTAAGACACAATACCATCCATGAGTTTAATTGAAAAACTAATAATTAAATTTTTATGACACTTAAATCCAATGTGCATAATAATTTGGAACACGGTGAAAAGTGAATCAGAAGAAAATATATTAAAATAAAAACACCCAAAATGTGACCACACGTGAATAAGTGCCAATGAAAAACTTAATATACAAACCTCCACCTCTGTGAAAAAAAAGATTTCATTAGAATCCACATAATAGGGGCGGAGCTTGCTGCGCTGAGCGATGGTAGTGTGATCCCGGAGCTCTACCTCACACTCGTCGAAACCAGCGGATAACACCGACAATTTGCCGTCAAATATGGGGAAAACAGGGAAGGACAAGACCAAGGACACTTTGGGGACCCCGAGACCTCCTAAATCACTACCGGAGATGGAGAAATTCTTTAAGAAAAGAGGGGCTTCTCCGGGGAGGAGATCCAAGATGGCGCCGGACAGAGCACACGAGGATCAAGGAGCAGAGGACTCAGACAGCTCATATGCTCCGTCGGAGTGTGCAGGAGAAGCGGACACCGATCCTATATCAAAGGCTTACCTGAAGGAGACCCTGATGCAGGCTCTCACACCAGTGGTGAGTGAACTGAGAGAAATAAAAACGGATCTGCAACACATAGGTCACAGGGTCCTGGCGCTGGAGGAGTCACAGGCTGCAGTAATGGATCAACAGGATACCATGCATACGACCGCAAAAGAGCATACTAATCATCTGAATGCCTTATACTTACATATGGAGGACCAGGAAAATCGTAGTAGAAGGAAGAATATTAGGCTTCGGGGTCTTCCGGAATCTGTCGCTTTTGATTCCTTAGCAGGTACTGTGATGCAGATTTTCTCCTCCCTGATAGGGGCTGACCGGATGGCTTCACTGGTGATAGAGAGAGTTCACAGGGCGCTGAGGCCTAAACCTACAGCTACTGAACCCCCTAGGGATGTAATTTGCGGTATTCTTAGTTATGTGCATACGGCAGCCATTTTAAAGGCCGCGAGGGACAATCCGGAGATAAATTTTGAAGGAACTAAACTTGCGGTGTATCAGGATCTGGCAGCTAGCACGCTGGCAAAACGTCGCATCTTGAGGCCTGTTACAGAAGCGCTGAGGGCCAATAAGCTACCAATTAGATGGCTTTTTCCTTTTGGCCTGGCGACAATGAGAGCGGGGAGACAGATAACTATCCGTACGCCGGAAGATTTGGAGCGAGCTTGGAAACCGCTGGATATGGATCCGATTGATGTCCCCTCTTGGATGCCAGTGGCAATGGATCTCTCGAGGCCCCGAATGAACCGCCCATGGCAAACGGTGGGGTATTCCAAGTCACCTCAAAAGAAGACCCGTCTGCCGGTTGTGGATAATCCATGAAGGTTCGACGGACCTGTAAGATGGCGGATGATCAGAACGAATCTGGAGCGGCAGTCGGTAGATAGTAATATCTAGGATTATCTTTTGATTTGGACTGCTGTCACAAGAAGGACTATCTGCTGGATCAGAAGGACGTGATAGTTTGTATGTGAGGATGCCACACAGCAAATGCCTATTTTCTTTTGTTGCTTTGTTCTTTTTCATTTTCTTTAGCCCCTGTATTCCCCCTCCTGCTATTCCCCCCCCCCTCTCCCCCCCCCCTTTTTTCCTTCCCCCCCTTTCCCTCCTTCCTTCCCCTCATTCTTCCTTTCACCCCCCCCCTCATTCCCTTGTCCCCCCCCACCTGTCCTCCCTCTCCTCTTTAACCTTCTTCTCTACTTCTTCCCCCTTCAGATATGATTTCTTACGCTACAGGTGTGGGTTGGCCTCACTATACTAATACCTTGTACATTTTGCTTGATATGATAGTTCTATTTTCAAAGTGGTGTTTCATTGTAATAACCTTTATTAAGCACTTTAAGTTTCGATGAAGTGTTTACTGTCTCATGGTGGGCTTTGTTTATCCCCCCCCCCGTGGACAGGGGTCAGGTGTGAGGCCTTTGTCTAGGGGCTTTGTTTCCCCTTATTTCGGGATAATAAGGAGGATCGTACGTAATTTCTTTTGGTTTTATGTGTTTTTGTATGTCTTTTTATTTTCTTGTTTTTGTTTTTGGGAATGTTCATATTTGGAAGATATCTCCTTGTTCTGTATTGGACGGCTAGGGCTGGATGTCTCTTGGATGAAGCTCCATGGCCGGGGGTCTATTGAGCTAGTATCTGGTCAAAAATATAAATGGGTAGGTTGAAATTTTGCTCCTTTAATGTGAAGGGGATGGGATCCCCTCAGAAAAGATCTAGGGTTTTTGGCTCTTTACGTATACAGGCCCCTGAAATTTTATTCTTACAAGAGACGCACTTCCGACCGGCACATATTCCTACGCTACCGGTACATACATATTCACAGTGGTTTCACAGTACCTATTCCTCTAAGTCACGGGGAGTATCTATAGCTATTCATAAGAATGTCCCTTTTCAGGTGGAGACATCCAAAATGGACGAAGGAGGGAGATATCTTTTCTTAAAGGGCCAGATGTACGGAATTAAGTTTACGTTCGCTAATTTGTATGCTCCCAATGTTGGGCAATATAGATGGTTGCGATCTACTTTAATGTCCCTTAAGGCCTTTACAGAAGGTCAGCTTATTTTGGGTGGAGACTTCAACGTTTCCCTGGATCTGCCGATGGATTCCACCTCGTTAGTGCAGGCGGTGACACCTCTGATGCTCCGCAAACTTAAGGTGCTCATGTCTAGATTGGGCATGGTCGATGCTTGGCGGGTGGGGAATCCATCGGTTAAAGATTTTACATTCTATTCTGCTCCTCATGGTACATATCATAGAATAGACTATTTTTTCCTTCCCTTGTCTCTGTTAACGAGCCTGCAGCACGCCGAGATTGGAAATCTCACAGTCTCTGATCATGCGCCAGTTAGTATTGTTTTGGAGTTGGGATGTGTTCCTCAAAGGGAATGGCTCTGGAGACTCAACGACAAGATCATAGCTCAAGACGATAATAGTGCGTCTTTGGCCTCTAAATTAGAGGAATTTTTCAAATTCAATGATTCTCCACTGGTATCCAGACCCATTCTATGGGAAACACATAAAGCGTATATGAGGGGGGAGCTTATTGCACTAGCCTCTTATCTTAAGAAACAAAGGTCTAAACGGATTCTTAGCCTAGTGTCACGGATATCTGAAACGGAGAGATTGCATAAACAGGGGGACCTCCTTGTAGATTATAAAGGGCTGTGTTCATTGCGGCAGGAACTTAGAGACCTACTAAATTACAATGCTGCTAAGGCGTATAGAATGGCATGTAGTCAGACATACATGCATGGAGATAGGGGATCTAAGCTGATGACTAGGTTAATCAAACAAAGGCAAGCTAAAGTGTTTATAGAAGCTGTTAAAACTGAACGAGGGGACAGAGTAACCTCAACGCCACATATCGCTAAGGCCTTTCAAACATTCTATTCAAAATTATATAATTTATCTGCTTCTGCCGAGGGGGCCCTTAATCCTATCTTAGATAAACAGGAACGCATTAATGCTTTCTTGTCGGACATAGTAGCTCCTCATCTCACTCAAACTCAGTGTGAGACGTTGTTGGCACCTGTCACGAAGGAGGAGGTGGAGAGGACCTTAGATTCTATCCCCTCGGGGAAGAGTCCGGGCCCGGATGGGTTGCCTATCTCTTTTTATAAAAAATTTAGAGATCAATTAGTACCAAAATTCACAGAAGTATGTAATTCCTTGTTGTGTGGATCCTCTCTCCCTGCGCAATCTTTAGAAGCCTTTGTTACTATTCTTCCCAAGGAGGGGAAGGATCCTGAGCAGTGCGGAAGCTATAGACCCATCTCGTTATTGAACTGTGACGTTAAGTGGTGGGCAAAAATTTTAGCGACACGCATGCAATCGTTCTTACCCTTAATTATAGGAGAAGAACAGGTGGGATTTGTGAAGGGGAGAGAGGGCAAACACAATGTGAGTAGAGTTTTGCATGCTATTATGCAGGTGCGTAAGTCCGGGGGTTCTATGGTTTTGTTGGGCACCGACGCCGAAAAGGCTTTTGACCGGGTCTGCTGGGAGTACATGAGGAAGGCGCTACTGAAGTTTAATTTCCCAATCACATTTATAGATGCTATATTCTCACTATATAAAGGGCCCTCTGCTAGAATTCAGGTTAATGGATCCCTATCAACCCCCTTTCCCATCTCGAATGGAACTAGGCAGGGATGTCCCTTGTCTCCGTCCCTTTTTGTTATAATGATGGAGCCCCTGCTATTAAAATTTCGTCAGACTGAGGGAATCCAGGGTCTTAAGCTTGGGGGACGCATACATAAGACAGCGGCCTTTGCAGATGACCTGTTGCTCCTGGTTACGAACCCACTTACAGCACTCCCGCGGGTTCTAGATGTTTTCACTCAATTTGGGGATATATCTAATTTTAAAATCAACTATGGGAAATCTGAGGCCATGGGTATATCAATACCACATGACAAGTTAAAACACTTAAAATCCATCTCCTCGTTTAAATGGCAAGACTCGGCCATCCAATATTTGGGCGTTAAAATACCGGCGGATCCTAAACATATCTTCTCCATGAATTTTGCGCCTCTTGTCCCGAAAATCCAAAAATTTTTAAACAAAATCGACATTCCCTTCCTCTCTTGGATGGGAAGAAAAAATTTATTAGCCACCTATGTGCTCCCACAGATCCTGTACCCATTGCAGAATATTCCCATAGACCTTCCGGCTAGCTATTTTAATAGATTCAAGAGACTATTTACTAATTTTCTATGGAGAGGAAAGCGCCCCAGATTGGCTCATAGGTTACTTATCCTAAAAAAGAGACAGGGGGGATTATCAGTACCGGATATAGGGTTGTATTATACAGCGATTCAACTTCTCCGCTGGTCACAGCTGGCTAATGATTCTCTCAAACATGGTTATCTGGATCTGGAAAGAAGGGTCCTCTCGGATGAGTACTTGCATTTACTCTGGATTAAGGCACCGTTACCCCCAAAAACTATTTTAGTCAGTGACATAACGAGAGGCATGCTCAAAGTTTGTCAAAGGTCTACAGTATTGAATATGGCTAAGGGGGACCTCTCTCCAATAGCTCCATTAGGGACTCTACCCTATTTTAAGGAAAAGGACACATCCTTAGGGGTGATACTAAGGCCTTTACTGGGTTCACTTCGGGTAAGGGAGGTCACTGCTAGGAGGGTAGTTCCGGATTTACAAGAGCTAATAGGTAAAGTAAGGGAAACTGGAGAGGCTACATGTGCTTCGCCCGCGACATTTCTTCATCAGAGGGGCTTTGAATTGGCGTGCTGCAGGTTCTTGACTGGAGCCCCTGCCCCATATCCGGATCCTACCTGGATGGAAAATTACACTCTCATGCCTCAGTCTCCGATCAGGGCTTTGTCAAAGATTTACACCAACCTTTTGTTAGACTTAGCCCCAACTAAACCCTGTTTCTTATTGGCATGGGAGAAGGAGTTAGATATTATCCTTACACAAAGGGAAGTGTCCTATATTTTGACTAGATCCCATGGGTTCTCGTGTTGTGTGAGACATCAGGAGAATTCCTACAAATTGCTGACCCGCTGGTATAGAACCCCTGCTTACTTATATCAGATTAGGCTTATTGCATCGGATGTATGTTGGAGATGTGGCATTTTTCCTGGGACCTTATCTCATATATGGTGGTTTTGCCCCAAAATTAAACCCTTCTGGGCTCAAGTAGAAAGAGCTATTAATGATATAGTGGGAGGCTCGGTGGAGTTGACGCCCACGCTGATACTTCTATGGCTTCCATCTGGAGACTTCACCCCTGTACGCAGAGACTTAGCTACTCTAATGATCTCAGCGGCTAAACTGTTGATACCGCAGAAATGGAGAAGTGAGAACCCACCATCGATAGATATGTGGTGGGCCAAAGTACATCAATTACACTCAATGGAAGAGTTGGTGGGCTGGCATTCTTTCTCTAGGGCTCTGTTTTTAAAGGTTTGGAAGCCATGGAGGGAGTATCATAAGAAGGAAGGTACAGGAGGGTGAGGGGGATGGGTGGGATAAAGAGATAAAAAAAAAAAAAGTAGTGGGTAAGTAATGAAGGAAGGGGAAAGGAAGATGCGGAGTAAGCGTTCAATGAAGGTCAACATATGAGGGGAATTGTGGTCTATGGTCCTCTTTACCTGGGGGAGGTGTAATGGATTGGGTCAGACCCTGCAGGGGGTGCTAATTAGGAGAGGGGGGCATCCGGGAGACAGCCAGCCCTATGGATATAGGGATATGAAAGTATTAGCGAGCTCTGGTTCTTATAATATACGCAGAAGATCCAATGTGCTGGAGATATGGATTGTTACCTTATGATGAGCAATTCTCTTTTCTTTTTGTTCTGAATGTAGTGTATTGTGATTTATTTTATTGTTAGTTATGGTACTGTATGTTATTTTCTTTTCTTTGTATGTATCTTGATAGGAATCCAAGAGGAAATGACTTTGATGTGAAATACATCTTGAGGATCTAAAATATGTGGAAATTGCCTATTTTGCAATTTGGATTGTGAAAGTCATTGTTTCTATTGCACTGCCTTTATATTGTTAATTGTTAAATGTCAATGTTAATTTCATATGCTGAGGTCATATGATGTGTGTGTTTACTGCAAGTGGTTGTAAAATACAAAATAAAGAATTTATAAAAAAAAAAAAAAAAAGAATCCACATAATATACAATTGTATAGCTTATAATTAGACAAAAAATATAATAAATTTTCTGAAACCAGACAACAACTTTAAAGGCTGCCATTTTGTCACAGAATTATTACAACTGAAGCCTGTGGAATGTATGTCAGTATTGCTTACACATACTATACTATAGATTCAATGTCAGATATGAGGCAACTTTAATATTGTGCTGCAAATGCTAATAAATGTCACTATACCAAGCTTATATTATAGGATGCTCATGACCTTTATTTCACTTAGTAATCGGGATCTCTTGAAATAATCCCCTTCAATGACGTTTCCTTATAAGAAGCAGCTTGTAGTCGTCTCAGTGTATTCTTTCGTCTTAGTTACATGAACTTAACTAATCTATCAAATATCTTATTCAGCAGATTTGTGTTTTGGGGTAAGTGCTGAATGGTATCCTTTCCGGAAGTATTGTATCTTTGCTGGCTGCTTCCTTGTATCATTGATATTTCTTCTTCCTGTCTCCCTCCTTACCAGCAATTTCTTAAAAGTAAAACTTCCAGGAATTGTTTGCTGTACTCACAGTTGTCCCCCTGCCCCCTGACCTCTTTTAATTCCAGTTTGCTGAAGAGCATTCTATACTTACCCAAGTTACAACCTCCTATGTCATATCATAGTATATACTATCACACTATGCTATACATACAATTTTAAGTATTACCTGGTTTTCTGCTTTGGTTACTAATAACGTGCGGTCTGATTGTTATCACAATTATAGTCAAACACAATCTAACTAAACTAATAACACACAAAAAGTTGTACTGTTCATCTTTTATTAAGCAAATTATGTAAAATCCTATTTTCGAAAGGTGTTTCAATTAAGAAGAGGAGATTAGAAGTGTGGGTTTCACAGGTGCTTTGCCCATTAATGAAAGTCACACAGAGCCCAGTTACTGACAAATCTGTTATTCTCAAGAAACCTTGGTTAAATAAAAAAGTTATTGCTCTTGGAATGCAAACCCCCTAAAAATTGTTCAGTTATTGAGGCCCAAAATAGTCTAGTTCTTAAGGGATTAAAATCATGTACAACAGAAACAAATTAAAATATTTGAGTCTTAATTACAATTCTTGAGCAAAGCATAAGACAAATGCAGGTTTACTGGTGGACATATAATGTGTGTAGATTGCATGAAGTTGTAAAATGGTTATTAAATACTTCTAACACCACCTACAAGAAAAAGTAGAATAGGGGACCATAAGCAGTAACTATACACCAGCATTTTTAATTTTGATCGTATATACATGTAAATGTCAACATATGTCTCATGGGACTATACAGTATATGGGCTAAGTCACCAGCAAGTGCGGATTATTAGACTTCCCAGTAACAATAGAAACTCCAAATAACATTGAATAGAACACAAGAGAAAAAAGTCAGATACTATTGGAAATGCAATTTGCCAAAGGCATAGAAAAATACAAATTTTATTTAGACAATACAAAATACATGGTTAAAAGTAGACTACAAATCAGGAAAACTGTATATCTCCAAATGTATAGGAGAGGAACTAGGATCACAGAGAGCAATTTCTCTGGGAAGAGGTATGTAAGTCGCTCTAGAGTAATTTCAATGTAAATATATAGTGAGAGCCAAAATATACATACATTCATGTACAGTGTTGTTACATATTGCTGAGACAGTAAGTCTTGAAACAAGTCGTAGATAATAACAGCAGTGGAAGACAGAGAAATCTCTATACATCCACACCTGCCATATAAACATAAGATGTTTAACTCAGCCTGTCTTAATCACAGAATGCAAGTAAATACGTATATAGGCTGTAAGTAGCATTAGAGGTATTAAGATTGCAATGAAACCAACACTGGTACTGACCCATATAGTTCCGCAGAAAGTGTAGCTCCCAGGTATGGAGAGACCCCAACGCGCGTTTCGCGTGGATGGCTTTCTCAAGGGGTGTTCTGAATCATTTAAGTTACACCTCTTAAATACAATAGGTCAGAAGGTCAGCTGATCTCGTTAGCCAATAAGGGCATGGATTCAGCCGTGCGTGTCAGAGCCAAACCATCGCGAGAATTCACGCTCTGAGCCGTCGAGACCCGACCACGCATGCGCGGCTCCGGAAACCGTGCACGCGCAGATGTGTACAATCGACAGTCCAGGCGAGATCCAGGGACGGCAGTACCGACACGCACGGATGAAAAGGGATAAGGTAAGGGAGAGAAAAAACCCTCAATTCACCAAGAATGCATGAATGTATGTATGTATGTTTGCATGTATGTGTGTTTGCATGAATGTATGTTTGCATGTATGTATGTATGTATGCATGTTTGTATGTATATTTGCATGTGTGTATATATATATGTATGTTTGCATGTATGTATGTTGTCATGTATGTATGTATGTATGTATGTATGTATGTATGTTGTCATGTATGTATATATGTGCATGTATGTTGGCATGTATGTATATATGTGCATGTGTGTATGTATATTTGCATGTATATATTTGCATGTATGTATGTATGTATGCATGTTTGTATGTATATTTGCATGTGTGTATATATATATGTATGTTTGCATGTATGTATGTTGTCATGTATGTATGTATGTATGTATGTATGTATGTATGTTGTCATGTATGTATATATGTGCATGTATGTTGGCATGTATGTATATATGTGCATGTGTGTATGTATATTTGCATGTATATATTTGCATGTATGTATGTTGTCATGTATGTATGTATGTATATATGTGCATGTATGTTTGCATGTATGTTGGCATGTATGTATGTATGTTTGCATGTATGTATGTTGTCATGTATGTTTGTATGTATGTTGTCATGTATGTATGTATATATATATGTGCATATATGTATGTTTGCATGTTTTTATTTTTGCATGTATGTTTGTATGTATGTTTATATACATGTGCATGTATGTAATTATGTTTGCATGTATTTATGTTTGCATGTATATTTGTGCATGCTTGTATATATGTATGTATGTATCTTTGCATGTTTGTTTGTATGTATGTATGTTTTCATGTGTGTGTGTATGCATGTATGTATGTATGTATGTATGATAGTTTGCATGTATATATGTGTGTATGTTTGCATGTATGTATATTTGCATGTATATATGTGCATGCTTGTATGTATGTTTGTATATATGTATGTATGGCCATGTATGATACTGTCTGCTGGCGCCCTGTATCTAAGTCAACTTCGCGGCAGGCTTCTATACATGGTATAACAGTCAGTATCACACATTAAACTGAATCTAAGCCTACGACATGTTTTATTTCATTTATTTTTATTTTTTTACAGGTTTGGTGTTTGGACTACGTCGTTTTCGAGGACTACTTAGATGACGTTTTTTTTCTACAATAAAATGGTTAATGAGGGTTGTGTTGGGGGTGCTTTATTTCAATAAAATATTTTATCTATATCTTTGTCTTTTTATTTTCAAATTTTATTACTACCACTTTAGTAATGGCCGCTGTCTGAGTGACAACATCCATTACTAAGGCGAGGCTTAGTGTTAGCCGGTGCAGAGGCTAACACTAACCACCATTATTACCCCGGTACCCACCACCACCAGGGGTGCCGGGAAGAGCCAGGTACGATCCAGTACCCGACCATCTGTTGTGATGGTCGGGCTCTGGGGCGGCCGCAGGCTGGTATTATGAGGCTGGGAAGGGCCAAAAACAGTGGACCTTCCCACCCTTGTAATGCTAGGCTGCTGCTGCTGTGTTGTATCGGGCTGGTTATAAAAGTGGGGGGGACCCCACGTAATTTTTTTTAATTATTATTATTTATTTTTTTAACCCCTTAGTGACTACTAATACGCCTTTTTACGTCGGTCACTAATGGGCTTTAGGCTAGGCTGACGCCTTTTCACGTCAGCCTAGTCTAAGTCCTGCACGGGTCTCCCGTGCAGGCAGGAGCCGGGGCTCTGCTGTCTGATGACAGCTGAGCTCCTGCTCCAACGCCCGCGATCGAAGTTTACTTCGATCGCGGCCGTTTAACCTGTTAAATGCCGCCGTCAATAGCGACCGCGGCATTTAATTTTGTTTACAGAGGGAGTGCGCTCCCTCTGTCACCCATCGGCGGCCCGCGAATGAAATCGCGGGTCTCCGATGGGGTGTCATGGCAGCCGGGGGCTTGATAAAAGCCCCCAGGTCTGCCCTGGACATATGCCTGTTAGGACGCGCCGGAGGCACGTCCTAACAGATTGCCTGTCAGATTTACACTGACAGGCAATAATGCTCTGGTATACGAAGTATACCAGAGCATTATAGCAGCGATCGGAATATCGCACAGTAAAGTCCCCTAGTGGGACTAATAAAATAAGTCATCAAAGTGAAATAAAGATTATTAATAAAAAGTACAGTAAAAAAATAAATAAAACCATTTTTTTCCATAAAAAGTGGTTTTATTTAGTAAAAGTGTAAAAAAAAAAAAAAAGTACACATATATGGTATCGCCGCGACCGTAATGACTCCATTAATAAAGTTAATATGTAATTTAAACCGCAAAGTGAACACCGTAAAAAAAAAACGCAAAAAACCGTAGCGAAATTGCAATTTTTTTCCATTGCCCCCCAAAAAAGTCATAATAAAAATGAATCAATAAGTCCCATGCACCCCAAAACAGTACCAATCAAAAGTACGTCTCGTCTCGCAGAAAACAAGCCCAAAAAATCACTACATTGATGGAAAAATAAAAAAATTACGGCTCTTGGAAAGCGACGATGCAAAAGCAAATAATTTTAGTTCAAAAGTGTTTTTATTGTGCAAAAGTCGTAAAACATAAAAAAACCTCTACATATGTGGTATCGCCGTAATCGTACCGACCCATAGAATAAAGGTAACATGTTATTTACGTCGCATAGTGAACGGCGTCAATTTAAAAACGCATAGAACAATGGCGGAATTTCAGGTTTTTTTTATAATCCCCCCCAAAAAGGTTAATAAAAGTTAATATAAAAATTATATGTACCCAAAAATGGTGCTATTAAAAAGCACAACTAATCCCGCAAAAAACAAGTCCTCATACAGCTATGTAGACGGAAAAATAAAAAAGTTATAGCTCTTTGAATGCGACTATAGAAAAACGAATAAAATAGCTTGGTCATTAGGGCCTAAAATGGGCTGGTCACTAAGGGGTTAAAAAGACATGGGGTTCCACCCAATTTATCATAACCAGCCACATACAACACAGTGTTATTAGCCTGGGAATGGACAAAACCAGTGGCCCTTCCCACCCATGTAATGCCAGACTGCTGCGGCCTTGTATATGGCTGGTTATTAAAAATGTGGGGGACCCGTCTATTGCTAAATTTGTTAAATTCCCAAAAAAAAAACGACGTGGGGGTCCCCCCCATTTTTATAACCAGCCCGATACAACACAGCAGCAGCAGCCTAGCATTACAAGGGTGGGAAGGTCCACTGATTTTGGCCCTTCCCAGCCTCATAATACCAGCCTACGGCCGCCCCAGTACCCGACCTTCACAACAGATGGTCGGGTACTGGATCGTACCAAGCTCTTCCCGGCACCCCTGGTGGTGGTGGGTACCGGGGTAATAATGGGTGGTTAGTGCTAGCCTCTGCACCAGCTAACACTAAGTACCGCCTTAATAATGGATGCTGTCAATCAGCCAACTGCCATTATCTAGGCACTAATAAAGTTAAAAAAAAAACACAAAGACAATTCTTTTTTATTGAAATAAGAAATCCCCAACAAAACCCTCGTTAACCATTTTATTAAAATGTGAAAAAACGTAGATCTACGCAGTAGTCCAACGAATCGAAGATGTAGTCCAATCGGTACATCAAAATCTGCAACAACATAAAAAAAAACAGTTATCAATGTGAACAATACCAATACTTCTACTCACCTACACACATATATACACGCACACACAAACAAACAACCATACACAAACACACACATATATACACAAACACAACAAGATATACACACACACACACACACACACAAACAGACAAACACACACACATATACACGAACTCACACATATACAAACAAAAACACACATATCCAAACACACACACACACAGTTATACCCACACATACACGAACACAAACACATATACAAACAAAAACACACATACCCAAACACACACATATACACAAACACATATACACAAACACACCCATATATACACACAAACACACACACATAAACACACACCCATATACACAAACACACACATATACAAAAACACACACAAACATCTACACAAATACACCCATATATACACAAACATATACACAAACACATATACACAAACACACCCATATATACACAAACACACATAAACACACACACACACACACACATATACACAAACACACATATAAAAACAAGAACACAAAGTCACATACCCAAACACACATATATACACAAACACACACATACACAAACACGGTTTCTTTTAAATGCTGCTGGGGAATCCGCTCGATCCACTATATAAGGCTGCGCTACAGTGCAGCATTTAAAAGAAACAGGATCCTGACCTGTCCATAGAGTTTAAGGCAGCACAGAGTATTTCAGGAGATGAGCGTGCAGATTCAGTACTGCTGTGAACTCTGCTCTTACCATTACGTAGCTCTCAGTCTGTTACCTCTCCTCCACTCCTGTCCTCCAGAACACCTTCACATGATTGGCAAGTCACCACGTAATGGTAAGAGCAGAGTTCACAGCAGCACAGAGTATTTCAGGAGATGAGCGTGCGGATCTTGTGCGGGGTGGTGACTTGCCAATCATGTGAAGGTGTTCTTGAGGACAGGAGTGGAGGAGAGGTAACAGACTGAGCTACGTAATGGTAAGAGCAGAATTCACAGCAGCACAGAATCTGCACGCTCCTCTCCTGAAATATTCTGTGCTGCTGTGAACTCTGCTCTTACCATTACTTAGCTCTCAGTCTGTTACCTCTCCTCCACTCCTGTCCTCAAGAACACCTTCACATGATTGGCAAGTCACCACCCCGCACAAGATCCGCACGCTCATCTCCTGAAATACTCTGTGCTGCTGTGAACTCTGCTCTTACCATTACGTGGTGACTTGCCAATCATGTGAAGGTGTTATTGAGGACAGGAGTGGAGGAGAGGTAACAGACTGAGAGCTACGTAATGGTAAGAGCAGAGTTCACAGCAGCACTGAATCTGCACGCTCCTCTCCTGAAATACTCTGTGCTGCTGTGAACTCTGTTCTTACCATTACGTAGCTCAGTCTGTTACATCTCCTCCACTCCTGTCCTCTATAACACGTTCACATGATTGGCAAGTCACCACCACGCACAAGATCCGCACGCTCATCTCCTGAAATACTCTGTGCTGCTGTGAACTCTGCTCTTACCATTACGTGGTGACTTGCCAATCATGTGAAGGTGTTCTTGAGGACAGGAGTGGAGGAGAGGTAACAGACTGAGAGCTACGTAATGGTAAGAGCAGAGTTCACAGCAGCACTGAATCTGCACGCTCATCTCCTGAAATACTCTGTGCTGCCTTAAACTCTGTGGACAGGTCAGGATCCTGTTTCTTTTAAATGCTGCACTGTAGCGTAGCCTTATATAGTGGATCGAGCGGGTTCCCTAGCAGCATTTAAAAGAAACAGGATCCTGACCTGTCCACAGAGTTTAAGGCAGCACAGAGTATTTAAGGAGATGAGCACGGGCAGCCGTTCGTTTTTCCGAGCCGTGCTCCCATTATGCACACGACCGTAAAAACACCCGTTATTGCGGGTCGTAATTACGACCCGCAATAACGGGCTCATAGACTTCTGTTACCCACGGGTACCTTTCCGTTTTCTCACGGGAAGGTGCCCGTGCCGTTAAAAAAATAGAACATGTTCTATTTTTTTTTTTACGGGCCATGCTGCTATAATTATAATGACAGCACGGTTCGCAAAAGCGGCCGGCTGCCCGTGGCCGGCCGTGCTCGTAATTACGAGTCGTAATTACGAGCACGGCCCGTAAAATAAAAAAATAGAACATGTTCTATCTTTTTAACGGCACGGGCACCTTCCCGTGAGAAAATGGGAAGGTACCCGTGGCTAACAGAAGTCTATGGGCCCGCTATTTCGGGTCGTAATTACGACCCGTGATAACGGGTGTTTTTATGGTCGTGTGCATGAGGCCCCGTAATGACGGGTGGCTACATGTGTGCACCCGTCATTACGGCAGCGTTGCTAGGCGACGTCAGTAAGGGTATGTGCACACACACTAATTACGTCCGTCCGACGGACGTATTTCGGCCGCAAGTACCGGACCGAACACAGTGCAGGGAGCCGGGCTCCTAGCATCATATTTATGTACGATGCTAGGAGTCCCTGCCTCTTCGTGGAACTACTGTCCCGTACTGAAAACATGATTACAGTACGGGACAGTTGTCCTGCAGAGAGGCAGGGACTCCTAGCATCGTACATAACTATGATGCTAGGAGCCCGGCTCCCTGCACTGTGTTCGGTCCGGTACTTGCGGCCGAAATACGTCCGTCAATTACGGACGTAATTAGTGTGTGTGCACATACCCTAAATAGTCACTGTCCAGGGTGCTGAAAGAGTTAACTGATCGGCAGTAACTGTTTCAGTACCCTGGACAGTGACTACCGATCACAGTACCTGTAAAAAAAAAGACGTTCATACTTACCGGGAACTCCCTGCTTCCTCCAGTCCGGTCTCCTGGCCGTTGCCTTGGTGACGCGTCCCTCTCGACATCCGGCCCGACATTCCTTGATGACGATGCAGCCCATGTGAGCGCTGCACCCAATCACAGGCTGCCGCGGCCTCTGCAGCCAATCACAGGCTGCAGAGGCCTCTGCAGCCAATCACAGGCTGCCGCGTCAGAAAAGGTCGGACTGGAGGAAGAAGAGGGACTCGTCACCAAGACAACGACCGGGTACGTATGAAATGCTTTTTATTTTTAATCAGCAGCCTCTTTTCTCTATCAGTGATTGATAGAGATAAGTGGCTGCCGATTTGTATAATGTTTTTGACCGGGTTCGGTCAAAACGGGTTCGGCCGAACCCGGTGAAGTTCGGATTCGCTGCGAACCGAACTTTTCCGGAAGTTCGGACCGAAACCGGGTTCAGTTGTCCCGGTTCGCTCATCTCTAATCACCATCTCTAATACCAGAGAAAACTCTATCAATGCCTTGAGAGGTGGTGATATAAAAAAACTGTGTAATTTTAATTTGTTTTAACTGTATGTCTATTAATATATGTTTCTGTTCTGTTTAGTTATTCCTCTTTTGTTGATCGAGTATGCCTTAAACAACTTGTGACCGTCGTATTTGGGATTTGAGATGCTGGATTCGTGTTCGAGAGACTTCTTATTCTCTACAATGCCGCATATGATGGAAGATATACAGTTTTGCTGATTTGTAGTCTACTTTTAACCATGTATTTTGTATTGTCTAAATAAAATTTGTATTTTTCTATGCCTTTGGCAAATTGCATTTCTAATTGTATCTGACTCCTTTTTTCTCTTGTGTTCTATACATGTAAATGTGTAGGTTTGTGCTTGCCTTCCAAAATTTAGTAAGAACTGTCACGATCTGCGGGTATGTGGACCCGCTGGGCCGTACCGCCGTAGCAGCATAGCAGCTGGCCACACAGTGTACCAAGTAAAGTCTATAGTCCGAATAAGGGTACATGTGGTAGTTCAGACAGCAGCAATGGTTAGGCTCGGATGGGACCTTGGCAGCAGACACCAGGCATGGTGTAACACAACAGACGTGATCGGTGGCACAAGACGACTCCAACTCTCTAAGGTACAGGATCAAGGGAGCACGGGATACAGGATACAGGTAGCAGGAACGGGAACACTGGGTGCTTGAAAACACTAAGGGACCATTTGCAAGACTAACAAGGGTAAACACAACAACGCTCAGACAATGACTGAAGGGGCAGGCCCTTCTTATAGTCCAGGGTGATTAGACAATTCTAAACATGTGTGCGCGCTGGCCCTTTAAGGCCGGGACTAAGCCCGCGCTGCAGGCCAGGACGGCCACTGCAATGGTCACTGCAGGCCAGGACGGCCGCATGTGTTGGCATCTCCGCGAAGGAAGGCATCGGCAGGATGAGAGGAGTCTGCGGTCTGCGGCTGTGGACGTTACAAGTACATTATATTCACATTATTGTCACATATTTATATATTGCTATATTAACATAAACAATTCAGTTGGACGTAATTGGAATCTCATCACCTAATTTTTGAAGTATGAATGTTAAACATTGAGGTAGCACAGTTATAAACATTGTAAATTGCGCAAGCTTGTGTGCTATGTTAATAAAGCATCTGGCTGACATTTTTTATTGTTGTTTTGTTAGTTTGGTGGTGTGAGATAATTTATTGCAAACATGCAATGTTATAAATTTATACACCAGGCAAACAGTGTAGAAAGGATTTCTGAAGGCAGTAATTACACCAAATTCACATATATAAATGCATCATTGTTATGAATTTGGTGCACGTCATATAAAAATTGTGACATTTTGCAGACGAAAAAACTAATTTGAAAATAACATGGTTTATAAGTTTTCTCCATTGTCTGCAAGCATATCAATGCCCCGCACTTCCATATATTTCCCACACAATACTGCCATTTAATATCCAAATAAAACTGCCATTCAATGTCTGAATAACACTGTAACACCGCTATACAATGCCTAAATCAGTGATTCCCAACCTTATTACTATGGGGAAGTCTTGAATAATGTTTCCACTCTCAAGGAACCCCTTTCTAAATTCCTACCTCAAAGAAGTTTGGTGTGGGAGTAGATAAAGCATTTTATATTTTTATATTATAGCTTTGATTTGTTGCCTGCTTTACCTGCCTCCATGCCATTTATCTTTGGGCAGGCTAAAACTAGTTTGCCATATCTACTTTAAAAGAGAGTTGCTGCCTTCTGGAAAAAAAAAACCCTGACCAGGTTCCACAGAACCATGGCTGGGAATCACTGGCTTAAATAGCGAGGGGGTAAATGGTGGAATCTAAGTCCAGAAAAAGGTCTTACCCAAAATGGCAGTCCCCTATAGGAGTAACATTTAAAATGGTTAAGTCCCTGGTGTTTTTGGGCAGTGAAGGGGTTAACAGGAAAATTCCTATGGTCCAGGGAAGTGAAAGTTGACATGCTCCCCTCTTAGGCTGCTCCTGTGAGTTGAGTCTTTGGTGCCCACTGGGAAATGGGATCCTTCGGCAATGGCCTAGTCTGCCACATCCTTAAACTAGCCAAGATTGTAAATAAATAGTACACTCGTAACACCTCGTAACGGGACATGAGACATAATTGAATTCGTGTGCAACTCCTCTTCTGTGGCTTCCTCTACAATTCTTGCACCCCTACAATCCAACCTCAACTCTGCTGCCAAGTTAATCCACCTGCCCCCTCTCCAATTCCCTTTACTGGCTACCCATTGCTCAGCAAATACATTTAAAAATAAGGATAGTGACGTACAAGTCTGTCCACAACCTTTCCCTTATATACATCTCTGCATGAGATGCCCAAATACCTTCCTACACTCAATCTCCGGTCCTCACAAAACCTGTATTTCTGCTCTACTCCCATTATCGTCTTCAAGATTTCTCTGGCACATCCCCTATACTCTTGCTATCCCAACACATCAGACTTTCCTTCACAATTCAAACTTTCAAAAGCAACTTGATAACATAACTCTAAAGAAAAGCTTACAACCTGCAATAACCATGCTGCCACTACACTACCATTCTCACGGTTTGTGGGTATGTGGACCCACTAGGCCGCACCTCCGTAGCGGGGAGGCAGCTGGCCAAATAACAGAGAACCCCAGTAATACAAGGTCCCGCACTAGGGTACCTGGATAGTCCAGACAGTTGTCACAGCTCTGGCATGGATGGAGGTGGGTACAGCAGGTTACGCCAGACGTGGCGGATGACAGCAGGTGCCGCAGGTTGCACAAGACGTGGCAGATCACATTGGATGTGGAAGATGACACTGGACGTGGCGGATGACACAGGACGTGGCAAACAACAGCAGGTGGACACGACTCCAACACTAGTAGGCACAGGAACAAGAACACAGCACGGGATACAGGAACAGATAACAGGGCACGGGTAACAGCTGGAACGGGAAACACTAAGGGACCATTTGCAAGACAGACTTGGGAAACACTAACAATGCTCAGGCAAGGATCAGAAGGGCAGGGACCTTCTTATAGTCCAGGAAGTCATGTGAGTTAATGATGATGATCGTTTTCTTGTGTGCGCGCTGGCCCTTTAAGAGCGGGCACCCTGTCGGATACAGCGGACCAGAGCGGAAGTGAGCGCTGGCGTCTCCTAGGAAGGAGATGGGTGCCAGCGCTCACAGATCCATGGCTGCGGGCGTCAGGAGGTGAGGAAATCCGATGGCCTGCGTCCATGGACGCTACAGTATCCCCCCTCTTAAGCCCCCTCTTCTTGGGGCCAGAGCGAGAGAGGAATTTATTAATGAGAGCAGGGGCACTGAGGTTCTCTTTCGGCTCCCAGGAACTCTCCTCAGGACCAAACCCTCTCCAGTCCACCAGAAAGTCCTTCCTCCTACCCTTTCGCAGTCCATGATCTCCCTCACCTCGAACACATCAGAAGAACCTCTGGGAGAAACTGTGGAACTGGAAGTCTTGCTGTAGCAGTTCAGGAACACTGGTTTCAGGAAGGACACATGGAAGGAGTTGGGGATTCTGAGGGTAGGAGGAAGCCGCAGCTTATAGGAGACAGGGTGTATCTGTTGCAGAATCTCAAAAGGACCGAGGAACCTGGGAGCAAACTTGTATGAAGGCACCTTCAAATGAATGTTCCGAGAGGACAGCCAGACTTTGGTACCTGGAAGATACTGAGGCAGCTCTCTTCTTTTTGTATCCGCTTTTCGCTTCATGCAATCGACTGCCAGCAAAATAGAGGACCGGGTCTGTTCCCAACTTTGCAGAAAGTCCCCAAATGCAGAGTCAGCAGCGGGTACCTGAGATGTAGTCTACACAGGAAGAGGGACTCTAGGATGTTGACTGTACATAATGTAAAACGGAGTGGAAGTGGTGGACTCACTTGTGTGGTTGTTGTACCAGAACTCGGCCCATGGAAGAAGCTGTACCAAGTTATCATGCTGTAATGAGATGAAGTGGCGGAGATAATTCTCCATGATCTGGTGGATCGTCTCGACTTGCCCATTGGACTGGGGGTGATAGGCTGAGGAAAAGTCCAATCTCACATCCAGGAGTTTACAGAGGGCTCTCCAGAAATTTGAGGTAAATTGAACCCCCCAATCGGACACAATGTGAAGGGGCAAGCCATGCAAGCGGAAGATATGCTGAATGGAGAGACTCGCCAGTCGGGGAGCAGAAGGTAGGCCGGTCAGCAGGATAAAATGTGCCATCTTCGAGAACCGGTCCACCACCACCCAGACAGTGTTGCATCCTGTTGAGGGAGGAAGGTCTGTGACGAAGTCCATCGCAATGTGCTGCCAGGGGGCATTGGGTACAGGCAGAGGTTGTAGCATGCCGGCAGGCTTGGAGTGAGTAACTTTGTTAGAAGCACACACCGTGCAAGAAGAGACAAAGTCCACAACATCCTTGGGTAGCGTGGGCCACCAGAAGTGACGAGCAATCAGGTCTCTGGTTTTACGAACACCAGCGTGCCCAGCCAGTTTAGAACTGTGTCCCCAGCACAGAATTTGTCTCCTGTCTGCCAACCGAACAAAAGTCCTCCCCGTAGGGATGTCTCTAACTAGCAAAGGATTGGCAGTGACAATTTTAATAGGCATTTTAATAGGGGTGTGTAGACTTTTTGTATCCGCTGTATTATCTCTATTTATATTCAGTGGCGTAACTACCGCCGTAGCAGCCGTAGCAACTGCTACGGGGCCCACGGCATGAGGGGGCCCGTGTCGGCCGCCGGCACGGGCCCCCACCATGGCCGCAGGCTCCGCTAGCAGCCGCTATGGCTGCTACAGCAGGATGCCACTGAACACTACGGCAGAGCAGGGAGGTATCTCCCCGCTCTGCCATTAAACAAAAGACATGTATCCCCTATCCACAGGATAGGGGATACATGTGTGATCGCTGGCAGCGATAGGGAGAACGTGGGACTGAAAGTCCCCTGAAGTTATCCATCACAAACCTCGGACTTCCGGGGTCTGTGTCGGTAGCTCCGTAGAAATGAATGGAGCGCCGATCGCGCTCGTGCGCATGCGTGACCAGCGCTCCTTTCATTTTTATTGAGCTGCCGACACAGATGCCGGAAGTCAGAGGTTAGTCATGCAGAACTTCCGTTCTCCCTATCAATGCCAGCGATGACACATGTATCCCCTATCCTGTGGATAGGGCATGCATGTTATTTGTAGGACACACTATAGGTCGCATTTTTTGGGGTGGGGGGGGCTGTATGGCGTTCCCTACAGGGGGGGCGCTGTATGGCGTTCTCTGCAGGGGGGGGGCTCTGTATAGCGTTCCCTGCAGGGGAGGCGCTGTATGCCGTTCCCTGCAGGGGGGGTGCTGTATGGCGTTCCCTGCAGGGGGGGCGCTGTATGGTGTTCTCTACAGGGGGGGGGCTGTATGGTGTTCCCTACAGGGGGGGGCTGTATGGCATTCCCTACAGGGGGGCTGTATGGCGTTCTCTACAGGGGGGGCTGTATGGCGTTCTCTACAGTGGGGGATGTATGGCGTTAGCGCCATACAGCCCCCTCTGTAGATAACGCCATACAGTCCCCCTGTAGATAATGCCATACAGTCCCCCTGTAGATAACGCCATACAGTCCCCCCTGTAGATAACGCCACACAGCCCCCCTGTAGATAACACCACACAGTCCCCCCTGTAGATAACGCCACACAGTCCCCCCTGTAGATAACGCCACACAGTCCCCCCTGTAGATAACGCCACACAGTCCCCCCTGTAGATAACGCCACACTGTCCCCCTGTAGATAACGCCACACAGTACACCCTGTAGATAATGCCACACAGTCCTCCTGTAGATAACGCCACACAGTCCCCCCTGTAGATAACGCCACACAGTCCCCCTCTGTAGATAACGCCATACAGTCCCCCCTGTAGATAACGCCATACAGTCTACAGGGGGGGCTGTATGGCATTATCTACAGGGGGGGGCTGTATGGCGTTATCTACAGGGGGGCGCTGTATGGCGTTATCTACAGGGGGGACTGTATGGCGTTATCTACAGGGGGACGCTGTATGCCGTTCCCTGCAGGGGAGTGCTGTATGGCGTTCCCTGCAGGGGGCGCTGTATGGTGTTCTCTACAGGGGGGGGGCTGTATGGTGTTCCCTACAGGGGGGGCTGTATGGCATTCCCTACAGGGGGGCTGTATGGCGTTCTCTACAGGGGGGGCTGTATGGCGTTCTCTACAGTGGGGGATGTATGGCGTTAGCGCCATACAGCCCCCTCTGTAGATAACGCCATACAGTCCCCCTGTAGATAATGCCATACAGTCCCCCTGTAGATAACGCCATACAGTCCCCCCTGTAGATAACGCCACACAGCCCCCCTGTAGATAACACCACACAGTCCCCCCTGTAGATAACGCCACACAGTCCCCCCTGTAGATAACGCCACACAGTCCCCCCTGTAGATAACGCCACACAGTCCCCCCTGTAGATAACGCCACACTGTCCCCCTGTAGATAACGTACACCCTGTAGATAATGCCACACAGTCCTCCTGTAGATAACGCCACACAGTCCCCCCTGTAGATAACGCCACACAGTCCCCCTCTGTAGATAACGCCATACAGTCCCCCCTGTAGATAACGCCATACAGTCTACAGGGGGGGCTGTATGGCATTATCTACAGGGGGGCTGTATGGCGTTATATACAGGGGGGCGTTGTATGGCGTTATCTACAGGGGGGACTGTATGGCGTTATCTACAGGGGGGGGCTGTAAAAAAGGCACTATCTACAAGGGGGGGGGTTGTGTGACACCCAGGAGAGGGAGGGCCCCAGTCAAAAGTTTGCTATGGGGCCCAGTCTTTCCTAGTTACGCCCCTGTTTATATTCGATATCTGTGGGCATGTTATAACTGATATTGCCTTCTGACTATGTTTTGGTTGCTCTGGGATATTAGGGTGGTTCATGGCTACTGATGGTCGGTTGTCTCTGTAGACCACTAGGTTTTTAACATTTCACCTAACCTGCTAACTCCCCTTGTATGGTCCATCCTTTTACTCTGTATTATGTCATTGTGCATTATATTTAATAAAGATTTTCTATTTTTTGCATATGATTCTCTGGGTGCTATGTTCCCTTATTGTTCGCGTTTAAGTCGTGATACAAAGAAAATAGTCTGAAACCAATGATCAAAGGGTTTATCAAGTTTATTAGAAGATGTAGTTAACAACTGCCTATAAAGTGTGTACAATGGTTTAGCCAACGTCTCCTGCATCACCCAATCCTCCATCGGGGACGTACAAAGTCTAACGTTATATCCTGCAAATTGCGAACAGAGGGCATGTCTAAGCTGGAAATAGCGTAATCTGCGATTAGTCGGGATCTGGTGTTTGGACCTAAGTTGTGCAAAAGTAGCTATTTTATCATAAACTACCACCTCCCCAAGGTCAATACACCCAAGGTTGCCCATTCACTAGGGTTAGGGAGGCCTCTCAACTGCAGCAGAAGTGGGTTATACCAGAGTGGCGTCCTAGGTGACCAGGACTACTCTTCTGAATCAAAGAGCAATAAAGATCTTCAGACCTTCCGAGTGGTTTTCATCGGGATTGTGAGTACGTGACCCGGAGGGGGGGGGGCTGTCTATATACAGAGATCACCATGGCTTTATAGGAACCCGAGAAGCGAAGCTTCCAGCTCAGTACAGGGATTAAAGTGCCTATGGGTAAACCACCACCAAACATACACCAATTGGCTGGCAAGAAAGCAGAGATATAAATTTGGGAGAGCCAGACCACCCTGCCCAGTGGGCAACTGCAGCGTGCCTAGAGAAATTCTAGGAGTACCCCGTGCCCAAATAATAGATCTAAGATCCTTGTAAATGTTGGAATACAGAGATAATGGAAGCCACACTGGAGAGTCATGAAAGAAATATAAGAATCTCAATAAGGACTTAATCTTTAAACAAATGAATTCTGCCTGTAACTGTGAGGGGGAGGTGTTCCATCTATCAAAGTTTGTTTGAAGAGGTTATACCAAAGGAGTAATATTATCAGGTATAAAGGTATCAATATCTGAGCTAATTACTATACCTAGATAAGTAATTTGATCTGCCCATTGTAATGGAGAAAGGAGTGCAGTCGCTCTGGCCGCAATGTTAACGCCATTATCAAAGATTTTGACCAATTCACACAGGGCCAGAGAAGGACGTAAATGAATTAGAGATAACATCGCATGTAAAGCTGGACCTGGATCATTCAGAAATTATAGCATATCATCTGCGTAGAGAGAGACACGTTCTTCCCTTTCACCCTCCTTTGAAAAACTTTTTATGTCAGGAGATGCTCTTATAGCCAATGCTAATGACTCAATGGCCAATCCATGGGGATAGTGGGCAACCTTGTCTAGACCCTCGGGCAAGTGTGAAGGAGTGGGAGATGTGACAATTGGTTTTAACACTTGATATAGGTTGGGAGTATAATAACTGCACCCATCAGATAAACATGGGTCAAAATACAAATTTGCCTAGTACAGACCACAGATAAGACCACTCCACTAAGTCAAATGCCTTCTCAAGGTCCAAAGAGTCCATGATTCTGCAGCCACTCGACCCTATAGTAGATGATATATTAGTGAAGGGCCTTCGAAGGTTAACATCCGTGGCCTTTCTTGGCATGAAACCAGATTGGTCTGGATGAATACGATGAGAAATTATTTTTTGCAGATGCATTGGCCAATATTTTAATATCACAATTGAGGAGTGAAATAGGTCAGTATGAGCCACAAGCTGTAGGATCTTTACAGGGTTTCAGGATCAGCACTATAAGAGCCTCTCTCATAGAAGGGGGGGAGGGTATCACCCCCATTGAAGGATTGAAAAAGGTTGAGCAAATTAGGTGCAATTAGTTCAACGTGTAATTTATATCACTCTATGGGTAATCCATCTAGACCTAGGGTTTTCCTGTTTGGAAAGGATCTAATATCCTCAATAATTTCCTCTACAGTCAAGTCAGCTTCTAGCAAATCAACATCTTTGCTATCCAGAGTGGGGAATACAATAGTGTCTAAGCATGTCTCCAGCTCAAATGGAGTATTTGAGACCTTAGGAGTATAAATCAGAGTAAAATTTAGCAAAGGTGTCATTAATGGTCAGAGGTGACTTCCAAAATGGGGTGCGGGTGTTGTCCTCTTTAGCCAAGTAAGTCAACAAAACACCATTCTTATCCGCTTGTTCAAAAACCCTCTGTTGGGAGTACAATGTTTTCTTTCTAGTGAGCTCAGTCAACAAACTGGTATATTCACGCTGCTTTGCTGAGAAGGCAGTGAAGGCAGAGGAGTCCCTATTCCTCAGATATTCTTCCTTCGCCACAACCAGTTCAGCCTCCAAAATCGTACGTTGTTCTGCCAGACTTCTCCTATGTGAGGATATTCCCCGTATAATAACCCCACTGGTATATGTTTTAAAGGTGTTCCACGCTAGATTGCTAACAGTTGAACTTGAGTTGAAAAATCTGTAATTTCCATTTCCAAAGAGGTAGCAACCTCAGCACAAGAAAGCCATAGGGTACTCAATCTCCAGATCTTACAAATTGCAACTTCAGGTAATCCCAAAGTGATCATGAGTGGGGAGTGGTCTGAAATCCCCCAAGAGAGGTACTGTGCATCTATCACAAATATCAAAGAAGCGTCATTTCCAAACGCTAAATCAATTCTAGAAAAGGACCTATAAGCAGGTGAATGGCATGAATAAGCTGTAGAATGACGTGGTGGGCCCGCCAGATTTCCTTTAAATGATTTGTTGCGGCCCAGTTAGCTAAGGGGGTATCAGAACCTGGGACTCCACCCAATTTATCTAATTTAGAGCACAGGAATAGATTAAAATCTCCGAAGACAGTAGGGGAGCAGGACCAAACTCCGATACCAGCAGCATTATATCACATAGTAATTGGAGGGTGGCTGGAGGGGGATTATAGACATTAATTATGAAAAGGATGTAAAATGGACCTGACAGGACAACACAATGAACCACACTTTAGGATCAGTTTCAGCAGATGTAACATTACATTGCAAATATTTGTGGAGTAGCAAAGTGACCCCGCAGGAGTAGTTAGAATAAGCAATATGATCTGACCCATGGTCGCGCTAAAGCTTGCAATTTGGGACCAAGTAAATGGGTTTCCTGTAAAAGTATAATCTGTGGACTGTATGTGGAGAACAAACGAGACTAAAGACCTTTTAAATTTATCATTGAAGATAATGCAACGTCTCCATGGATATAATTTAGGTCAAATCAGGCCCGGATAGTAACAATACATGAGGGTGGAATATGGAAACGATGTGAATTTCCAACTACAGTTCTCCCAGAGATCAGTTCATCGGTCCACATGGTCAAAAAATCTACGCATATATATAAGTAGACAAGTACGAAAGGCAGAAACTAATAAACCCAACCCACTCTACCCATCCCCCCGAACTTCAGACAGGTTTCCAACCCAATTGCAGTATGTAGCAAAAAATAGAACAAAACTTCAAGGCAGATGTAAATGGTTAGTGTCACAATGCGGGGTGTGGGCCCACAGGACCGTACCGCCTAGCAGAACGGCAGCTGACCAAACAGGTAAGTACAGAGTCTATAGTCCAGAGAGGGTACCTGTGGCAACTTGGACAGCAGTAAGGCAGGCTCGGCTGGGACCAGGCAGCAGGTAGACATCAGGCGTGGCATAGCAGAACAGGCGTGGTATGCAGCACAACAAGACAACAGCTCAGCACGGTACTGGATCTGGATAGCACGGGAAACAGGATACAGGAACAGGGAATACTTGGAAACTGGAAGAAACTAGGGGACCATTAGCAAGACAAACTTTGGGAAACAAACAACGCTCAGGCAAAGAACAAGAGGGTAGGGCCCTTTTTATAGCCCAGTAGCCTTCTGGGCTAGATTGCAGACTTCCTGCAATATGCGCGCACTGGCCCTTTAAAGCCATGCACGCGCGGATGCGCGTGCCCTCGGGAGACAGTCTTGAAACCAGGAAGTGAGTGCCGGCGCCTCACAGGAGGACGACGCTGCAAGGAACTCAGATGTCCATGGCCACGGCCGTCGAGGGGCAAGTCAGAACGACAGGCCGTGGCCATAGACTTTACAGTTAGCAAAAGGGGGCAAGCCCCTTCCCCTAGAATACAGCAAGGATTCCTTAAACATAGCCAGTAGGCACCATAGAGCTATGATATGGAAGACAGGATTACCACAGTAGTATTTCAAGGTCCTGGTATATCTCCCGACACCCATCTCGTTTGAAGACATCGAGAAGAATCAAAATCTTCATAGAAGAACAAAGTCAGGAGAATGTTCCATGGTGTAGAGTAATTCCTCACTGTCATAGTCCTTCACAGCATAGGAAGATATGATAGCCCATGAGTATAAAAATCAGAGTCCATGATGTTCCAACCGGGTAAAGATTTCTTTGGGCTTGTCGATGAATACTGTACATCCATTATGCATCAATCTGAGTTTTGCGGGGTATATCATAGAATAGCCGATGTTGTTCTCCCTCAAGAATTTCTTGGCCTCTGTGAATCGCTGCCTCTGTTTTTCTACTTCCAATGAATAATCAGGAAAGACTCTCACTCCCTTGTTGGTATGTTTTAGAAGCCCCTGTTGCCTTGCAAGTTCTAGCAATTTGTCTCAATCTTTGAAATTAAGAAACTTGGCAATGAATGTGCATGGCAGTGCCCCAGGTGGAGAAACTCTAGTCGGTATCCGATGAGCCCGTTTCACACAGAACATAGGGGAATAGGCAGTGTTCCCAAATATGGACTTGAGCCAGGTTTCCAAGAATGCAGCAGGGTCTGGCTTTTCCACACATTCAGGCAGGCCTATGAAGCGGATGTTACATCGTTCATCACAAGCTTTTCTCCATGTCATCAACCTTAGCACGCCATGAGGACTGCTGTGATTCTTAAGTGTCGACTCTCGATCTCAGAGGAGTCACCACATTCTCCAAGTCAGAAATGCGCCTCTCAGACTTTGTACACATGTACATCGGCTCTGAGAAGACCAAAGTCCATCTGAAGGCACCTATTTTTTCAGTTAGAACCATACGAGATTCCGTAATGGCCTTCAGCACATCCAACATGGACGGTTCAGGAGGGTAGTCATCTAGAGCAGGACGAGAGGCGGAGGCTTCAGAAGGCCGCGTTTCGGGGGGCCCAGATGAAATACAGGTGGATTTATCCATCTTGTTCGTGATTTTAGATTGTTTAGAAGGAGCCATTATGAGAGTACCCCGGGCAGCAGGACGGTGTAAGAGAGGAGAATCCCATCAGATCAGTGCACAACTAAACACATGTTAATGAATTATAGGCATAGGGAAGGGGGAAGATCCTCCATGCGTTTCATGATATCCAGATTACATTTGTGCGGTGTATAGAGTAGCAGCAGGGAGATGGTGGCGTGCCACGTGTTTCAAAATTCCAACCCTTGCAGATTTGATGGGGGGTACACCTAGGGGAGTGAGAAACTGCAGGATACACTCACCGCTATGCACCCTGAGTTTGGCACGTCTGGAAGGCTTGCAGGGCAGGAAACAGGCAGGGAAAGGAAATTCAAGTGGGTGGCCGCTGCTACAACCGCGATGGCCGCGCCGAATGGGGGAGCTCCCCCAAGGGTCACAAACAGCTAGCAGCAGCACATGAGCCAGCCAGGAGTCCGGTCGGCAGGCTCACAATTCCCATAGCTCCAGAGAGACGACTGCGCGAGCCGCAAATTTAGGCCACAGCTTCAGGCCAGTAGGTAGGCCACAACCCAAAATAGCAGGGAAAGTGCCAATAGACAGCTCAAAATGTTCAGCAGAGGATGATGGCGCTGGGGATAGCCACCAAACCTCTTAATATAGTGCCTGGAGGGAAGGATGGCTTCAGATACAACACGCTGGACTGGAGCTCCCTTCAAGTGCGTCCGGTCAGCTCTGCCGCTAGCCACAATCATCTAGCCTTTTTATAAATGCTGACATAGTATCTGCCATTACTACCTCTTGGGGTAGGGCATTCTATAGTTTGACCAATATAACTGTAAAGAACCCTTTCCTATATTAATGTCTGAAACGTCTTTCTACCACACACAGTGAATGTCCCAATGTCTTTTGTAGAGTCCTTGGAAAGAACAGATTATGTGCTTGTTCTTTGTATTGCCCACACATATACTTATACATATTAATAAGATCACCTCTAAGGCATATTTTCACCAAGTTCAATGAGCCCAACTTTAAAAGGCCTTTCATTGTAAGGGACACCTTCCATCCCATTTAATAATCTTGTGGACTGCCTTTGAACCCTCTCCAGTTCTCCTATGTCCTTTTTACAATTTGGAGCCCAAACTGAATTCCATATTCAAGATATGGCCTTACAAGGGATTTATAGAGGGGTGATATTACATTTGAATCAGAGGTTTTTATCTTTCCTTTTATACACCCTAAAACCAAATTTGCTTTTGAAGCTGCTGCTTACCATTGAGTGCTTAGCTTATTTTTAACCAGAATACCCAGGTTTTTGTTTTTTTATTCGTTATCCTAAGTTAATTCAATTTAATGTATATGCATTAATACTATTAATGCGGCGTAGGTGCATTACTTTACATTTATCAACATTAAATTTCATCTGCCATGTTTTTGCCCATGCTGGCAGCTTATCTAGGTCTGAAATATTTTATAGTCAAACTGAGTTTTAAAGTATCCTACAAATTTTGTATCGTCAGCAAAAACTGACACCTCCTATCAATCCCATCCACATGGTCATTAATAAAGAGATTAAAAAGAATTGGGCCTAACACCGATCCTTGTGGTGCCCTTACTGCTGACTTGAGCCCATTTGGAGTAATACCATTTATAACAACCCATTGTTATCTGTCCCTTAACCAGTTCTTTACCCACGTGCATTAATGGTACCCCAGTCCCTGCCTCCGTAGCTTTAGAACAAGGCTGTTGTGTGGTACAGATCAAATGCTTTTGCAAAATCCAAATATCTTACATTAGTTACATGACTGACATCCAGATTTGCACTTGCCTCCTCATAGAAACTGAGCATGTTGGTAAGGCATGACCTGTTTTTCATGAATCCATGCTGGTTATCAGTTTTTAGATTATTCACCAACATATACACAGTCGAGTCACATTATTATGACCACTAGCTAATATCCAGAGTAACCGCCGTGTGAAGCATGGACAGCAGCTAGACGGGCTGGGAGTGACTCAATAAGGTGCTGGTAGATTGTCTCAGGTATCTAGAGCCATGCTAACTGCAGTGCATTCCACATTTGCTGGAGGGTTCGTGCGGGAGGATCCATAGAGCAAACAAGACGATCGAGGTGGTCCCACAGATGCTCAAATGTGTTCAAGTCTGGCGAATTAGGCGGCCAGGGATGTACTTGGAAGTCTTGGTCGTGCTCTTCCAACCACTGTCAGACATTTCTAGCCGTGTGACATGTCGCATTGTCTTGCTGGAAGATTCCATCTGCCCCAGGGAAGACAAACAGCATGTATGGGTGGACGTGATCTGCAACTATGGATTCATACCCAAATCGGTTCAGAGTGCCTTCCACATGGATGAGTGGGCCCAGAGAATGGCATAAAAAAAAGTCCCCAGACCATAACGCTGCCGTCACAAGCTTGTGTTCTTTCAGGTTGTTTGTTCACTGATGTTTCTCGCCTGACACTCCAATGTCCATCAGTTTGATGAAGCAGAAAACATGACTCATCGGAGAAGGCAACCCTTTGCCAATAATCGGTGGTCCAATTCCGATACTCCTGTGCAAATTGAAGCCTTTTTGTCCGATGCACCTTTGTTAGCATAGAAGCAGTGACCATCAGTCTGCTTCAGAGTCTCCATACGCGGTAGCGTTCGCTGAACTGTTGTTTTAGACACATGTCTGGTAGCCTCCTGGTTGATTTTCACATTGAGCTGCTCCCCTGTAGCGTGTCGTTCGGCCCACATGCACCTTCGTAGCCGACGTTCACTTCTCACATCAATGGCATGTGGTGCTCCGCAGTTTCCACGTCGGTTATTCCCAATGGTGCCATTTGTCCACTCACGATACACTTTCACCACAGCAGCAGACGAACAGTTCACAAACTGCGCTGTTTGAGAAATACTGCCACCCTTGGCCCGAAAGCCAATAATCATTCCTTTTTGCAACTCTTATAAATCACCCCTTTTACCCATGGCAACGAGTCATATGTGTTCACACAGCCTATCCCACACCTTATATACCCACCAAGAGCCCATGACATATCACTTCCTTTATGGGATACGCACTGCCAACATCAAAATTAGGAGGTGGTCATAATAATGTGACTCGACTGTGTACTTCTGCAGTTCATCTCCTAAAATACATTCAAATATTTTACATACCACAGATGTCAAACTTACTGTACGGTAGTTACTCGATTCCACTTCTTACCTTTCTTAAATATTGGTACAACATCAGTCATCCGCCAATCCTGTGGCACTGATCCTGTTACAAGAGAGTCTAAGAAGATGAGATGCAATGGTCTGTGCATTACTGAGTTAAATTCTCTCAATACCTCTGGATGAATGCTGACTGGGCCAGGGGCTTTATCAATATTTAATTTGCTCAGACACAGCTGTACTTCCTCCTGTGTTAAGCAGGCAATATTGGGTAGAGAACCTTTATTACTTTCCCCCTGAATATCTGGCACTGGGAGCTTATCAGTGAACACCGAGGAAAAGTATGTCTTTAACCGTTTCCCGACCGCCCACTGTATATTCACGTCGGCTTTTGCTGGGCTCTGTGCAGTGCCGATGTGAATTCACGGTTGGTGTTAAAAGCACGATCCGGGTGTCTCAGAGTAGTTAACCCCTGCCTCTGGTCCCGGAGACATGACCGGGACCTAATTGGTTCAGGTCCCGGTCATGTGATCGCAGGGAAAGATTGTTGTAGCAACGAACTGGAAAGTTTGTTACTACAACAAACTGGAAAGCTTGTTGCTACAACAAACTTTCCCGGGGACTGATTGCAGGTGCTGCAGTCGGTTATAAGGCAGAACCGGGGGCCACACAACGGCCCAGGGTCTGCCATGCACGGCAGCCTATGAGAACCAGCCGGAGGCCGGTCCTCATAATCTTCCTGTCAGGGTGACTCTCAGCGTCACACTGACAGTTTATAATACGTTACACTACCTAGGTAGTGTAATGTATTATAGCAGAGATCAGAGCTGCCAGTCGTCAAGTAAAACAAGTAAAAATTAAGGTAATAAAAATGTTTTCTAAAAGTGTAAAAACAAGTTATAAAAGTTACAAAAACAAAAAATGATATTTTTCCTATAATAAGTCTATAAAAAGTACACATATTTGGTATCACCGCGTTCGTAACGACCCAAACTATAAAACTATAATATTATTATTTTTCCCGCACGGTGAACAGCGCAAAAAAAATGCAGAATCACTATTTTTTTGGTCATCAACCCTCCAAAAATATAGAATAAAAAGTGATCAAAAAGTTGCATGTACCCTAAAATAGTACCAATAAAAACGACAACCCGTCCCGCAAAAAACAAGCCCTTACACAGCTTTTTTGACTGAAAAATAAAAAAGTTATGGCTCTCAGAATATGGTGACACAAAAAAGAAATAATTTTATCGAAAAGTGATTTTATTGCGTAAATGCCACAAAACATAAAAAAAACTATATACATCTGGCATCGCCGTAATCGTATCGATCCGCAGAATAAAGTAAAATGTCATTTATAGCGCACGGTGAAAAGTGTTAAAAAAAAAAAGACAAAAAACATTGTCAGAATTTGTTTTTTTGTCACTTTGCTTGCCAAAAAAATCTAATAAAAAGTGATAAAAAAATCACATGTACACTAAAATGGTACCAATAAAAACTACAGCTTGTCCCGCAACAAATAAGTCCTTGCACGGCTCCGGTGAAGAAAAAAGAAAAAAAGTTCTGGCTCTCAGAATATAGCGACAGAAATAATGCAGTGTCCAAAAGCTGATAAGATCGGGCCCCATTTATCAGTACGACATCAGCCACATATCTGCGGATTATTATTTATTTACCAAATTATTATGCCCTCTTATTATGTGCTGATGTACTCCAGGGCCGCCATCAGGGGGGTATTAGGGGTACTGGTGTGAGGGGCCCGGCCAAACCTAATTGAAAGGGGGGCCAGGCAACTGCCGCGACTTGCCTTTGGTAGGAAAAAACGGGCCCCTGCAATGGGGCCCGTTTTTTTCACCAAAAGAATGTCGTGAGCTGCGGGCCCCCCCTCTCGTCATGGGGGCCGTGAAACCGCCCGCGCGCGTGACCGATCGCGCGCACAAGGAAACTCCGGCGCGTGCACACCCGTGAGCACGAACGGCCGCACTCGAGACCACGCACACCCGCGAAAGCCCGGAAGCGCGCAACCGCGATAGCTCGGGGGCTCGCAGCCGCGATCGCCCGAGCGCGCACCCGCGAACGAAGCGCGCGCAGCTGCGGACACACATGGACACAACTTACCTGGAGCCTGGCTGGAGGTGAAGGACTGGACGTCTGGACCGAAGACATCGCCTGGAAGACATCGCCCGAAGAGGACTGGAGTGTGGGAGCAGCTCTTCTGACACAGTGGGTAAAGTATCTCAAAGTTCTGTTTATGTATGGCCCTGTTCACACAGAGTATTTTGCAGGCAAAAAAAAATCTGCCTCAAAATTCCTTAAAAAATTTTGAGGCAGATTTTGACCTGCCCACACTATCTTGCCGCGTATTTTTGCTGCGTTTTTTGCCCGCGGCGATTGAGGACAGCAGACAAAAAATGCAGCGAAAAATGCATTATCTGCCTCCCATTGATTTCGATGGGAGGTCAGAGGCGGAACCGCGGCAAGAAAGGACGTGCTGCTTTTTCTTTTTTCTGCGACTGGCTCCCATTGATTTCAGATTAAATTAATGGGAGGCGGTTTTGGAAGTTGTTTGGTGCTGATTCTGACGCAGTGTCCGAGTCAATATCAAAGCCCAAAAACTCTGTGAACTGGGCCTTATTGTTAGGGCTTATTCAGACGAACGTGTAATACATCCGTGCAACGCGCGTGATTTTCACGCGCCTCGCACGGACCTATGTTACTCTATGGGGCCGTGCAGACTGTCAGTGATTTTCACGCAGCGTGTGTCCGCTGCGTAAAACTCACGACATGTCCGATATTTGTGCGTTGTTCGCGCATCACGCACCCATTGAAGTCAATGGGTGTGTGAAAATCACGCCCAGCACTCCCGCAGCAGTATAAACTATGAATGAAAACAGAAAAGCACCACGTGCTACAAATATACAAACAGAGTGTCATAATGATAGCGGCTGCGCGAAACTCACGCAGCCGCGCATCATACGCTGCTGCCACACGGAGCTGTTATGGACCTTTTGCATGCGCAAAACGCCACGTTTTTTGCGCGCGCAAAAAGCACACGCTTGTGTAAATCCGGCCTTAGGGTAGGAACACACTAGGCATGAACACTGCGGATTTTATGCAACACATTTTATTGCGGAAAATCCACAGCGTATTACAGTCGCAGCAGAGTGGATGAGATTTGAACAAATCTCATCCACACGCTGCAAAAAAAAAATTGACCTGCAGTGTGGCTTTTTAAGCCGCAGCATGTCAATTTATGCTGTGGGATCGCTGCTCCTCTGTTGCGGAAATGCTGCGGTTCTGCTGCAAAAATCACAAAATGAGAAAAAAAAGAAGAACTTTTTTAAATTAATAAAAAAGTTTAGACTTGCCCCGGCCGTAGTTTAGGCGACGCGATCCTCTACTCTTAGCGCAGCCCGGCCTCCTGTCATGACGTTTCATCTCATGTGACTGCTGCAGCGGTCACATGGTCTACAGCGTCATCCCAGGAGGCGGGGCTACGTTCAGAAGAGAGAGATGTGTCACCTAAACTACGGCCGGGGCAAGTCTAAACTTTTTTTTCCCTGCAGGATTCCCGCTGTGCTGCCACTTTCACTTTCCGTTGCGGGGTTCACCCGACGGAAACCTCAGACGGAACCCCGGAACGGAAGCGAACGGTGATGTGAACAGGCCCTAACACAAAAGTTTTGTATTTTTTTAAGCTGGTTCACAAAAAAAAATAATTCCAAATTCTACAGGACCAATTGCCTATTTAGAGACAGGCAGCAGCCCCAGGAGCGACATCATAAGGGTAGGAACACACTAGGCGGATATGCTGAGTAAAACTACACAGCTTATCCGCCCCGGTAGCCGCAGAGAATTCTGCCAGCAAAACCGCACCAAATAGTGGCGCAGGTTTCATGAGGCATGTCCGCTGCGGAAATCCTGCAGGGAAAAAAAAGTTTAGACTTGCCCCGGCCGTATTTTAGGTGACGCATCTCTCTCTTCTGAACATAGCCCCGCCTCCTGGGATGACGCTGTAGACAATGTGACCGCTGCAGCAGTCACATGGGATGAAACGTCATGACAGGAGGCCGGGCTGCGCTAAGAATAGAGGATCGCGTCACCAGGACTACGGCCGGGGTAAGTATAAACTTTTTTATAAATTTAAAAAAGTACCTTTTTTTTTCTCATTTGTGATTTTTGCGGCAGTACCGCAGCATTTCCGCAACAGAGGAGCAGCGATCCCACAGCATAAATTGACATGCTGCAGCTTAAAAAGCCACACTGCAGGTCAAATTTTTTTTGCAGCGTGTGGATGAGATTTGTTTAAATCTCATCCACTCGGCTGCGACTGTTAGGGGGGATTCACACGAGCGTGTATTCGGTCCGTGCGGGCCGCGTGGTTTTCACGCGGCACGCATGGACCAATACAAGTCTATGGGGCAGTACAGACAGTCCGTGCTTTTTGCGCAGCGTTTGTCTGCTGCGCAAAAAGCGCGACAGGTTCAATAACTCTGCGTATTTCGCGCATCACGCACCCATTGAAGTCAATGGGTGCGTGAAAATCACGCGCACCACACGGAAGCACTTCCGTGGGACGAGCGTGATTCGCGCAACAGCAGTGAAAAGGATGAATGAAAACCGAAAAGCACCACGTGCTTTTCTGTTTCCGAACATCCAAACGGAGTGTCTTTGCGATGAGCGAAGCCGGACAAGCGTACCGAACTTCACCGGGTTCGGCCAAACTCGTTTTGGCCGATCCCGGCAAAAAAATTATCGGTACGCGACGTCGGGAGAGATTCACTGTGCATGGTGCTGAAAGAGTTAAACTGTTTCAGCACCATGGACAGTGACTTGCGATCCCAAAATACATGAACCTGTAAAAAAAAACGAAGTTCTAACTTACCGATTACTCCTGTCTCCTTCCTGCAGTCCGACCTCCCGGGATGACACTTCAGTTCAAGTGACAGCTCCAGCCAATCACAGGCCAAGCACAGGCTGCAGCCAATCACAGGCTGCAGCGGTCACTTGGACTGCCGCGTCATCCAGGGAGGTGGGGCCCGATGTCAAGAGAGGCGCGTCACCAAGGACGCGTCACCAAGGACGCGTCACCAAGGCAACGGCCGGGAAGTTCTCGGTAAGTAGGAACTTTATCTTTTTTTTTTACAGGTTTTTCGCTGTTGTGTTCGGCATTCACTGTCGAGGGTGCTGAAAGAGTTAGCTCTTTCAGCACCTTGGACAGTGACGGGCGTCGACAAGCCTCATCTCTATGATGCCGGCTGCGCGAAAATCACGCAGCCGCGCATCAGACACGCATGACACACGCAGCTGTCAAATGGTTTTTGCGCACGCAAAACGCCGCGTTGTTTGCGCGCGCAAAAACGCAACGCTCGTGTGAATCTCCCCTTAGGGTATGTTCACACGCACTAATTACGGACGTAATTTTTGCCCCGAATTACGTCCGAAAATAGCGCCTCAATAGCGTTGACAAACATCTGCCCATTGAAAGCAATGGGCAGACGTTTGTCTGTTCATACGAGGCGTATATTTACGCGCCGCTGTCAAATGACGGCGCGTAAATAGACGCCCGCGTCAAAGAAGTGACCTGTCACTTCTTTGGCCGTAATTGGAGCCGTTATTCATTGACTCCAATGAATAGCAGCGCCAATTACATCCGTAATGGACGCGGCATTCAAGCGCCTGCACATGCCGGTACGGCTGAAATTCCGGGGATGTTTTCATGCGGAAACATCCCCGTAATTTCAGCCGCTACGGACGCCCTAGTGTGAACATACCCTAATACGCTGCGGATTTTCCACAATAAAATGTGTTGCATAAAATCCGCAATGTTCATGCCTAGTGTGTTCCTACCCTAAGGCCGGATTTACACAAGCGTGTGCTTTTTGCGTGCGCAAAAAACGTGGCATTTTGCGCATGCAAAAGGTCCATAACAGCTCCGTGTGTCAGCAGCGTATGATGCGCGGCTGTGTGAGTTTCGCGCAGCCGCCATCATTATGACACTCTGTTTGTATGTTTGTAGCACGTGGTGCTTTTCTGTTTTCATTCATAGTTTATACTGCTGCGGAAGTGCTGGGCGTGATTTTCACGCACCCATTTACTTCAATGGGTGCGTGATGCGCGAACAATGCACAAATATCGGACATGTCGTGAGTTTTACGCAGCGGACACACGCTACGTGAAAATCACTGACAGTCTGAACGGCCCCATAGAGTAACATAGGTCCGTGCGAGGCGCGTGAAAATCACGCGCGTTGCACGGACGTATTACACGTTCGTCTGAATAAGCCCTAACAATAAGGCCCAGTTCACAGAGTTTTTGGGCCTTGATATTGACACTGCGTCAGAATCAGCACCAAACAACTTCCAAAACCGCCTCCCATTGATTTAATCTGAAATCAATGGGAGCCAGTCGTGGAAAAAAGGAAAAGCAGCACGTCCTTTCTTGCTGCGGTTCCGCCTCTGACCTCCCATCGAAATCAATGGGAGGCAGAAAATGCATTTTTCGCTGCATTTTTTGTCTGCTGTTCTCAATCGCTGCGGGCAAAAAACGCGGCAAGATAGTGTGAGCAGGTCAAAATCTGCCTCAAAATTCGGTGCGCGGTTCCAGGCGGTCGCGGGCGGGCGGTCGCGGGTACGTGCGGTTGCTGGTGTGCGCTCGTGGACGCGGACGCTCGTTAGTGCGCACGCGCGGCAGTTTGCGGGTGCGCGCGATCGGTCACGCGGGCGGTGTTTGACGGCCCCCATGACGAGAGGGGGGGGGCCGGCAGCTCACGACATTCTTTTGGTGAAAAAAACTAGCCCCATTGCAGGGGCCTGTTTTTTTTCTACCAAAGGCAAGTCGCGGCAGTTGCCGGGTCCCCCTTTCAATTAGGTTTGGCCGGGCCCCTCACATCAGTACCCCTAATACCCCCCTGATGGTGGCCCTGGGTAGCATGATATAGTGCTGGACGGAGTACCCTTAACAGGCGGTGCCACGGTAGGGGGGCCCAGAAAATGTAGCTGTATGGGGCCCGGAAATTCCTGATGGCGGCCCTGATGTACTCTGCCCAATTTACACATACCCCCACATCATAAACTGAAATACCAGCAAAACCCCAAACAGAACAGTTACCAAGCAAACTCTGCGCTCCAAAAGCCAAATGGCACTCCCTCCCTTCTGAGCCCCACAGCGTGGCCAAACACCAGCTTACGTCCACATATATGATATTTTATATCCGGGAGAACCCGCTCAACATTGTATGAGGTATTTGTCTTCAGTGGCACAAACTGGGCACAACATATTGTGCGTTAAAATGGTATATCAGTGGAAAATTGTAATTTTCACTTTGCACCATCCGCTGCGCATTAACGCCTTTGCGCACCACGACTTAATAGCATGTCGTGGTGCGGGGGGTTATATATGGAGCGGGCTCATGCACTGCACCCGCGCCATATCCTGCAGGTGTCTGCTGTGTATTACAGCTGACACCCGGCACTAATGGACAGGAACAGCGATCGCGCTGTTACAGGAGGCTGTAGAAATGATATTATACTGCAATACATTAGTACTACAGTGTATTGTACCAGCGACCTAATGATCGCTCGTTGCAGTCCCCTAAAGGGACTTTTGGGAGGTTTCCACTGTTTTGGTACCTCAGGGGCTTTGCAAATGCGACATGACACCCGAAAACCATTCCAGCTAAATTTGAGCTCCAAAAGCCAAATATTGTTCCTTCCCTTCTGAGTCTTGCCGTGGGTCCAAACAACAGTTTATTACCACATATGGCGTATTGCTGTAATCAGGACAAATTGCTTTACAAATTTTGGGGTGATTTTTCTCCTTTATTCATTGTAAAAATTAAACATTTCTATGCTTTTTCAGAAAAAAGTCGATTTTCATTTTCACGGCCTAATTCCATTAGATTCAGCAAAAAACCTGTGGGGTCAAAATGCTAACTATACCCCTAGAAACATTCCTTGAGGGGTGTAGTCTACAAAATGGGGTCACTTTTGGGGGGTTTCCACCATTTTGCTCCCTCCAGGGCGTTGCAAATGCGACATGGCACTGAATACCAATCCAGCAAAATCTGCGCTTCAAAATCCAAATGGCGCTCCCTCCCTTCTGAGCTCTGCCGTGGGTCCAAACAGCAGTTTAGTACCACATATGGGGTATTGCTGTAATCGGGAGAAGTAGCTTTACAAGTTTTGGGGTGCTTTTTATTCTTTATTCCTTGCAAATATCTTTTTTTTAAATATTTTTTCAGAAAAAAAGTAGATTTTCACTTTCACAGGCAAACTCCAATAAATATAGCAGAAGACCTGTGGGGTCAAGATGCTAACTATACCCCTAGAAAAATTCCTTGAGGGGTGCAGTTTCCAAAACCGTGTAACTTTTGGGGGATTTCCACTGTTTTGGCACTACAAGACCTCTTCAAACCCGACATGGTGCCTAAAATATATTCTAAAAAAAGGAGGCCACAAAATCCACTAGGTGCTCCTTTGCTTCTGAGGCCGGTATTTCAGTCCATTTTCACACTAGGGCCACATGTGGGATATTTCTAAAAACTGCAGAATCAGGGCAATATATATTGTGTTGCGTTTCTCTGGTAAAACCTTCTGTGTTACAGAAAAAAATGTATTACAAATGAATTGCAGCAAAAAAAAAATAATTTATCAATTTCCCCTCTACATTGCTTTAATTCCTGTGAAACGCCTAAAGGGTTAAGAAACTTTCTGAATGCTGTTTTGAATACTTTGAGGGGTACTGTTTTTAATATGGGGTGATTTATGGGGTCTATCTAGTATATAAGGCCCTCAAAGCCGCTTTAGAACTGAACTGGTCCCTGTAAAAATCGCCTTTTGAAATCTTCTTGAAAATGTGAGAAATTGCTGGTAAAGTTCTAAGTCTTGTAACGTCCTAGAAAAATAAAATAATGTTCAAAAAACTATGCAAATATAAAGTAGACATATGGAATATGTGAAATAGTAACTATTTTGTGTGGTATTACTATCTGTTTTACAAGCAGATACATTTAAAATTAGAAAAATCATAATTTTTGCAAATTTTCTCTAAATTTTGGTGTTTTTCACAAATAAGCAATGAATTTATTGACCAATAGGCAAAAGCATTCCGGAGTTATTACCACATAAAGTAACACATGTCAGATTTGAAAAAATGGGGCTGGTCCTGAAGGCCAAAATGAGCTCAGTCTTGAAAGGGTTAAAGGATCACTCCACTTTTATTTTTATTGTGCCCTTCATATGTACATTGCTGTTTCAGTGAGGTGCTGTGTGGAGAAATACTTACCAATCTCCGCAGCTCGTCTTTTTCAGGTCCAGCGCCACTCACGTGATCTTCCCTCTGACTTGTCTTGAATCTATGTGCTTTTCGGAAAAACGGTAGTAAGGCTCTCAATCACTGGCGTAGCTATAGGGGTCGCAGCGGTCGCAATTGCGACCGGGCCCCGAAGCCAGGAGGCCCACAGCCGCCCGCACCACATCAATAAAAAGTTACCATAGTAACTCGGGCCGCGGGCCCCTGTTACTATAGTAACAGACTGTACTTACGTTCCTGGTTCCGGATCGCAGCGGAGGTCCTGACGTCAAGCGGTGTGGGCAGCGCATGACGTCACAGCGCAATGCGCCGTGCACAGCATCGAGAGGACAGAACTTCCGCCGCGGCTGAAGAGGAAGGTAAGATTAGCCCTGACTGGCGGGGTCCGACTCCCGGGACCCGCCAATCAGCTGTTTTGAAGGGGCCAAAGCACTCATACGAGATCTGCTCCCCTTCATTCCGGTCACACTGTGAATCGGTGTCAGCGATTCACAGTGTGAGCGAGTAGTGAAATGAAGGGGAAGCAGCTCTCGTACGAATGCTGCGGCCCCTTCAAAACAGCTGATTGGCGGGTCCCGGGAGTCGGACCCCGACACATGAGCTATTGATGGCCTATCCTGAGGATAGGCCATCAATGTTTAGGGACTGCACAAACCCTTTAAACCTACGATGTAGCAGGCTTAGAGGACCCATTAGACAGGATCACAGATTGTGTGATCCTGTCTGCTGGTCCCTGTATCTAAGCCAATCACATGGTAGGCTTAGATACATGGCCCATGTGTGATCCTGTCTGATGGGCCCTGTATATAAGCCTACCACACTGTAGGCTTAGATACAGGGCCCAAGCACACAGTAATCTTATACTGTATAAGATTACTGCCTGCTGGATCCTGTATCTAAGCCTACCTTGTGGTAGACTTAGATACAGGGTCCCACAGACAGTATCACACATGGGCCCTGTATCTAAGCCTAACACATGTGTTACTAATCGTTTTTTTTGTGTTTTCTTACAGGTTCGGTCGTTGGACTACGTCGGATTCCAGGACTACTTCGATGACGGCTTTTTTTTATTATCAATAAAATGGTTAATGAGGGCTGTGTGTTTTTTTTTTATTTCAATAAAATATTTTTTTCTATGTCTTTGTGTTTTTTTTTAAACTATATTACTACCGCCTTAGTAATGGCCGCCGGCTGATTGACAGCGTCCGTTGCTAAGGCGGGGCTTAGTGCTAGCCGATGCAGAGGCTAACACTAACCCCCTTTATTACCCCAATACCCACTGCCACCAGGGGTACTGGGAAGAGCCGGGTACCATCCAGTACCTGACCATCTGTAGGGATGGTCGGGCACTGGGGTGGCCGCAGGCTGGTATTATCAGGAGGGGAAAAGCCAAAAACAGTGGCCCTTCCCACCCTGGTGATGCTAGGCTGCTGCTGCTTTATTGTATCTGGCTGGTTATGAAAAATGGGGGGGACCCCACGTCATTTAAAAAAAATAAAATAAAAAATAATTGGAAAGAACGATGTCGGGTCCCCCCCCCAATTTTCATAACCAGCCAGATACAACACAGCAGCAGCAGGCAGCATTACCAGGGTGGGAAGGGCCACTGTTTTTGGCCTTCCCCAGCCTAGTACTACCAGCCTGCGGCCACCCCGGTGCCTGCCGTCGCTACAGATGGTCGGGTACTGGTTCGTACCCGGCTCTTCCCAGTACCCCTGGTGGCGGTGGGTATCGGGGTAATAATGGGGGTTAGTGTTGGCCTTTGCACCGGCTAACATTAAGCCCCGCCTTAGTAATGGAGGTTGTTAATCAGCCAGCAGCCATTACTAAGGCGCTGATAATAAAGTTTAAAAAGATACAAGCACATAGAAAAAATATTTTATTGAAATAAAAAAACACAACCCTCATTAACCATTTTATTGAGTATAAAAAAACGCTGTCATTGAAGTCCTCGTATCCGAAGTCCAACAACCGAACCTGTAAAAAACACAAACACACAAAAATAATCAGTAACACATAAAGAAGCAAAATTATTATTCTTACCTTTCCTGGGTCCAGCGCTGGAGCCGCAATGTCAGCGAGCTGAGTCCTGTATCTAATCCAATCATGTGTGATACTGTCTGCTGAGCCACTGTATCTAATCCTATCATGTGTGATACTCTCTGCTGGGCCCTATCTCTAATCAAATCATGTGTGATACTGTCTGCTGAGCTGTGTATCTAATCCTATCATGTGTGATACTGTCTGCTGAGCCACTGTATCTAATCCTATCATGTGTGATACTATCTGCTGGGCCCTATATCTAATCCTATCATGTGTGATACTGTCTACTGAGCTGTGTATCTAATCCTATCATGTGTGATACTGTCTGCTGGGCTGAGGTATCTAATCCTATCATGTGTGATACTGTCTGCTGAGCCACTGTATCTAATCCTATCATGTGTGATACTGTCTGCTGAGCCACTGTATCTAATCCTATCATGTGTGATACTGTCTGCTGGGCCCTATCTCTAATCCTATCATGTGTGATACTGTCTGCTGAGTCACTGTATCTAATCCTATCATGTGTGATACTGTCTGCTGGGCCCTATATCTAATCCTATCATGTGTGATACTGTCTGCTGAGCCGTGTACCTAATCCTATCATGTGTGATACTGTCTGCTCAGCCACTGTATCTAATCCTATCATGTGTGATACTGTCTGCTGAGCCACTGTATCTAATCCTATCATGTGTGATACTATCTGCTGGGCCCTATATCTAATCCTATCATGTGTGATACTGTCTGCTGAGCTGTGTATCTAATCCTATCATGTGTGATACTGTCTGCTGGGCTGAGGTATCTAATCCTATCATGTGTGATACTGTCTGCTGAGCCACTGTATCTAATCCTATCATGTGTGATACTGTCTGCTGAGCCACTGTATCTAATCCTATCATGTGTGATACTGTCTGCTGGGCCCTATCTCTAATCCTATCATGTGTGATACTGTCTGCTGAGTCACTGTATCTAATCCTATCATGTGTGATACTGTCTGCTGGGCCCTATATCTAATCCTATCATGTGTGATACTGTCTGCTGAGCCGTGTACCTAATCCTATCATGTGTGATACTGTCTGCTCAGCCACTGTATCTAATCCTATCATGTGTGATACTGTCTGCTCAGCCACTGTATCTAATCCTATCATGTGTGATACTGTCTGCTGAGCCAATGTATCTAATCCTATCCATAGTTGATAGGGTCGTAGTGCTATAAATATGCTGTCTCCTATACACACATTTTTTTGGGGCGGACACATATGTATTGGGGCTATTTCCCCTGACATTTTAAGTCCTTAGTGATGCCCCCGGCTGCTAGTGCTGCATTGTTGGGTCACTTAGGAGACTCAGCGATGCAGCTGAAAGTTGCGGACCGTCGGCCATTAGAAGTTTGCGGGGGGGGGGCCCAATAAGAACTTTTGCATCGGGGCCCATGAGCCTTTAGCTCAATGCATTCCAATGGAGCCTCGTTCTGGCTCCCATAGTAATGCATTGAGAGCCTGAGTTCCGGTTTACTCAAAAGCACAGTGACTTCAGAAAAGTCAGAGGGAAGATCATGTGAGCGGCGCTGGACCCGAAAAAAACAAGATGCGGGGATCGGTAAGTATTTCTGCACACAGAACCCACTGAAACACCAATGTATAAAGGGAGGGTGCAATAAAAAAAAGAGGAGTGCTTCTTTAACCCCTTCCCGACATTTGTCGTAAGTACACATCATTAAAAAAGCCAGTGCTTCCTGCAAAATGTTGTATACTTACGACAAATGGATGGCACCGGCTCAGAGTCGGTGCCATCATCCCCGGATGTCAGCTGTATCTTACAGCTGACACCCTGCTGTAATGGTGGGGACTGAAGTTATCTTCGATCCCCGCCATTAACCCCTTAAATGCAGCGGTCAAATGTGATCGCTGCATTTAAGGTGTTTGCATCTCATCGGCACCCCAGCAATTGAATCGCCGGGGTGTCGGGGGCTGTAATGGCAACCAGAGGCCTAATATTGCCATGCAATCAGGGCTGCGGACTGCTACTATGGCAACAGGAGACCTAACAATGGCCTCCTGCTCTGCCATTACGGAAGCCGATTAGGCCCTGCCCGGAGGCGAAGCCTAATCGGCTTGCTGTCAGTGAATGACTGACAGATCTAATACATTGCACTACATAGGTAGTGTAATGTATTAGAAAACAAATCTGACAGTGGGACCTTCAAGTCCCCTAGTGGGACTAAAGAAAAGTGTAAAAAAAAAAAGTGTAAAAAAAGTGACAAAAAAAAGGTGAAAAAAAATCTAATAAAAGTTTCAAGTAATAAAATAAAACACAAACGCCCTTTTTCACTTATCAAATCCTTTATTATTGAAAGAAATAACTAAACCACACATATTTGGTATAGCCACATCCGTAACAGCCTAAACTATAAAATATAATGTTATTTATTCCACAAGGTGAGCGGCGTAAAAAAAAAACCCGTAAAAAACAATGCCAGTATTTCTGTTTTTTGGTCACTTTGCCCTACAAAAATTGAAATAAAAAGTGATCAAAAATTTGCATGTATCCAAAAATGGTACCTAAAAAACTATAGCTTGTCTCGCAAAAAACAAGCCCTCATACAGCTCCGTTGATGAAAAAATAAAAAAGTTATGGTTCTCACAACATGGCGACAGAAAAAATACATTCTTTTTACAAAAGTAATTTTATTGTGCAAAAAGTTGAAAAACATAAAGTGCTATAAATTTGGTATCGGCAGAATCGGACTGACCCGCAGAATAAAGTTAACATGTAGTTTATAACGCATGGTGAATGCTGTATGAAAAAAAACAATGCCAGAATTGCTGGCAAAAGATAGGATAAAAAGTCATCAAAAAGTCACATGTATCCCAAAATGGTACCAATAATAACTACAGCTCATCCCAAAAAAAAACACAGCCCTTATACCACTACGTCCATGAAAAAATAACAATTAATTAAGGCTCCAATAAGTCAGGAAACAAAAATATGCGGTTATGCAGGCCCGAGGGGAACATTTCTTCTGTTTCAAGAGGCGATTTATCGAGGCCCTAAAATTAGGGAACCAGGAAGGGTAGAGCCCAAACATATCTGCTGGAAGCGAGGGTGCCCGCATTATACCAGGACAACACTTCCCAGCAAAATTCCCCAAACTGCAAAGGTGCAGAGTGTGGACCAAAAGGCGGATAAGGAAGGAAATAATTTATCAGTGCTACAACGGCCTATTTAGAAAGGATTGCTTCACAGCGTAACACACATCTATGGATTATTATTTTTTATTTTTTTTACCCCATTATTATACCACCTGACTATGCCCTGCTTACATGTACCCCCACATTATAAACTGAAATACCACTAAAACTCCAAACAAAACTACTACCAAGCAAAATCTATGCTTCAAAAGCCAAATAACGCTCCCTCACTTCTGAGCCCTACATTGTGCCCAAACAGCAGTTTACTTCCACATATATGGCATCATCATACCCTTTTAACAATTTTTTGGGTGTGTGTCTCCAGTGGAATAAGCTGGGCATGACATATTTGCCACTGAAATGGCATATCTGGGGAAAAATTGTCATTTTTACTTTGCACCATCCGCAGCGCAATCATTTAATGCATAATAAATACCTTGAGGGGTGTAGTTTCCAAAATGGGGTCACTTCTCAGGGGTTTCTTTTAGTATTTCACATCAGTGCCTCTACAATCGTGAACCAATACTGTGTAAGTTGCCAAATTAGGCCTCAACTTCGCATGGTACTCTTTCACTCCTGAGCCCTGTCAAATGTCCAGGCAAAAGATTAGTAGCAAATAGAAATAATATATATACAAGGGTTCGCTCACCGCATTTCCACTGCGTTATTCCATGTGTTTGTCCAAACCACGTTATGAACGGTGATGGTGCTCGTAGATATCCAAAGAAAGGTCCTGAGTCGACCGCTCATAGCTATGATTAAGAACCCTTGAGGTTTGAAACGCGTAAGTGGTCCCGGGATTATAATTTTATTGTTACTGTTTTTTTTAAATGACCAAATAAATTGTTTATTTTACAGCTTGATATCTCGCTCCTAAGCAAAGGATTAGTGCCCCATGTAGGGTGATTCTAAAACCGGGAAACACTGCATAATAATTAGAGAGCTGTTTTGTTATGGTGGCACAAGCTGGCCATATTGGCATATCAATGGAAAAAAATCCAGTTTTCACTCTGCAACATCGCGTGCAAACTAATTTCTACAAAACACCTGCGGGGATAACATGCTCACTACACCCCTAGGTGAATACCTTGAGGCGTGTAGTTTTCACAATGGGGTCACTTCTGGGGGTTTCCACTTGTTTTGGTCCCACAGGGGCTTTGCAAATGCGCCATAGCGACCAGAAACCAATCCAGTAAAATCTGCACTCCAAAAGCCAAATGGCGCTTCTTCCCTTCTGAGCCCTGCCGTCTGCCCAAACAGCAGTTTATGGCCACATGTGTGGTATTGCCGTGCTCAGTAGAAATTGCTTAACAAATGTTGGGGTTCTTTTTTTCTTTTATTTGTTGAGAAAATGAGAAATTTTGAGCTAAAGCTATGTCTTATTGAAGAAAAAGGATTGAAACCCCTGTGGGGTCAAAATCCTCACTACACTCCTAGATGAATTCCTCAAGGGGTGTAGTTTCCCAAATGGAGTCACTTTTTGGGCGTTTTCACTATTTTGGTCCCTCAGGGGCTTTGCAAATGCGACCATGGCCTCCGCAAACCATTGCTGCTAAATTTGAGTTCCAAAAGCCAAATGGCACTCGTTCCCTTCTAAGCCCTGCCGTGTGTCCAAACAGCTGTTTATGACCACATGTGGGGTATTGTTTTACTCGGGAGAAATTGCTTTACAAATGTTGTGGTGCTTTTTTTCCTTTATTTCTTGTGGAAGGGAGAAAAAATTACCTAAACCTACATTTTCTTTGAAAGAATGTAGATTTTCATTTTCATGGCCTACTTTCAATCATTTTTGTAATAAACCTGCAGGTTCAAAATGCTGACTATACCCCTAGATAATTTCCTTGAGGAATTGTTTTACAAATGGGGTCACTTTTGGGGGATATCCACTGTTTTGGCACCTCAAGAGCCCTTCAAACCTGACATGATGCCTAAAATATATTCTAATAAAAAGGTGGTCCAAAATCCTCTAGGTGCTCCTTTGCTTCTGAGACTAGGACCACATGTGGGATATTTCCTAAAACTGCAGAACCTGGGCAATAAATATTGAGATGCGTTTCTCTGGTAAAACTTTGTGTTACAAAAAAAAAATGGATTAAAAATGAATTTCTGCAACAAAAAAAAATATAGGCCTCATGCACACGACCGTAGCCATGTGCACGGCCGTGATTTTCCGGTCAGACGGCCGCGGAGTGTCACCTGCGGGCCGCCCGCAAATCGTGGGCCGTGCACATGGCCGCGTGCATTAATTTCTATGAGCCTGGACCGCAAAACACGGCTGTAATAAGACATGTCCGTTCTTTTTGCGGTCCAGGCTCCTGGGCCATGCACGGACCGTGGAAACCACGGCCGTGTACATGGGCCCATTGAAATGAATGGGGCCGCAATTCACTTGCAGATTTGCGGGTGAATTGCGGCCGCAAAAATACGTTCGTGTGCATGGGGCCTAAATGTGTAAATTTCACTATTTTACTTTCATTCCTGTGAAACGTCTAAAGGGTTAAGAAACTTTATAAATGCTGTTTTGAATACTTTGAGGGGTGAAGTTTTTAAAGTGGGGTGACTTTTTGGGGGTTTCTAATATATAAGGCCGTCAAAGTCACTTCACAACTGAACTGGTCCCTGAAAAAATAGCCTTTTGACATTTTCTTGAAAATGTGAGAAATTGCTGCTAAAGTTCTAAGCCTTGTAACGTCCTAGAAAAATAAAAGGATGTTCATAAAATGATGCAAACATAAAGTAGAGATATGGGAAATGTTAACTAGTAACTATTTTATGTGGTATAACTACCTAACTTACAAGCAGATACATTCAAATTTAGAAAAATCTTAATATTTGCAATTTTTCACTAAATATCTGTGTTTTTCACAATTAAATACTGAATGTATCCATCAAATTTTGCCAGTAACATAAATTCCAATCTGTCACGAGTAAAGTGAAACATGTCAGATTTGAAAAATTAGACTCTGTCAGTAAGGTCAAAAGTGTCCAAAGCGGGAAGGGGTTAATGTCTCAGCCCTGCCTTTGTCCTTTACATTTATATTCCCATGGTCATCTTTAACCCATTAGTGACCGCCCATAGGTGTTTTTACGGCGGCCACTAACAGGCTTTATTCTGATGCATAGGCCTTTTTACGGCGCTGCATCAGAACAAATAAACAGAGAAGGGAGCCGTTAAATCTCCCTGTTCTTAGCTACTAGAGGTAGCTGAGAGCAGGTAGCAGACCTTCTCGAATGGGCGAGATCGATATCAGTATCGATCTCGCCCGTTTAACCCCTGAGATGCGGCGCTCAACTGCGAGTGCGGCATCTGAGTTGTTTTTGAGAGCTCCCTCTCTCACCCCACCGGCACCGTGCGTAAGATCGCAGGGTGTTGGTGTCTAATAAAGGCCCCCAAAGTCTGCCTCTAGTTAATGCCTGCTAGGCCATGCCTCTGGCATGGCCTAGCAGATGCCTGTCAGTTTTACACGGACAGGCAGTAATACACTGCAATTCAAAGGTATTGCAGTGTATTATAAAAGTGATCGGATGATCAGATAGTGAAGTCCCCTAGTGGGACTAGTAGGAAAGTAAAAAAAAGGTTTAATAAAGTTAATAATAAAAAAAATAAGTGAAAAAAAATAAATTAAAAACTCACTTTTTCCCCTTAGAAAATGCTTTATTATAAAAAAAATAACAAAAAAAAGTTTAAAAAGTTGCACATATTTGGTATCGCCACGTTTGTAATGACTCCATCTATAAAGTTATTACATAATTTAACCTGCTCAGCGAACACCGTAAAAATAAAATAAAAAAACAATACTAGAATTGCTGTTTTCTGTGAATCATGCCTTACATTTTTTTTTATAAAAAGTGATCAAAAAGGCGCATGTACTCCAAAATGGTACCAATAAAGACTACAAGTCGTCCCGCAAAAAAAAAGGTCCTCATACAGCTGCATCGATAGAAAAATAAAAAAGGTTATGGCTCTTCAAATATGGAGACACAAAACCAAATAATTTTGAAAAAAAAAGTGTTCTTACTGTGTAAAAGTAGTAAAATATAAAGTTATATAAATGATTTATAGTATGCATTTGTGAGGCCGTCTGGTCCAGGTGATTTGTCTGGGGGTAGTTTAAGAATTATGTTATTTATTTCAGATTCAGAAATCAGGGCATTTAGAATATGTATTTGGTCCTCCGTTAGTTTGGATAAGGGAATGTCGTTCAGGAAATTTTGAATGTCATCTGTAGTGGGGTGAGACACGAACGGATCAGTATTCAAATTATATAAAGATTCATAAAAAACCTTAAAACGATCGGCGATGTGTACCGGATGTGAAATTTGATCTTGCGAGATAGGGTCAAGTAAAAAGGGGATTTTTGTCTTTTGACGCTGTTGTTTAAGACGAGAAGCTAGCAGTTTACCCGCTTTGTTATTTTGCAAATAATAATGAATTTTCGTTTTGCGCAAGGTTCTCTCATACTCAGATACCATAGCTAGTCTCAATTCTTGACGCAGTCTATTCAAGCTCTCAGCTTGTTGAGCTGATGGGGCGACCTTATTTAACGCTTCTAATTTGTATAGTCGTTCCGTAAGGTTAATAATTATAGCTAGTCGTTGCTTTCTTTCTATATGTCCCATACGGATCATGGATCCTCTTATATATGCTTTATGAGCATTCCAAAGCATGTTAATTGGTACCTCCCCAGTATCATTAGTCGTAAAGTATTCAGTAAGATCTCTCAATATGTCCTGTTTATATTTATAAGGGGTTGCATCTCCAGACGAAGGTGCAGTTGGCGTTGTTATTTTCCTGTAGTGTTAGGGTTATGGCTGCATGGTCTGACCATTTAATGCATTCAATCGTGGAATTAACCATACGGAGCAATGAGTTTTTATCAATAAGAAACATATCTATTCTAGAGTAACCGTTATGCGGACTAGAATAAAAAAAAGAAACCCCTTTCTATAACATGGTGTAATCTCCAGCCATCATACAAATCTTCCCGCTGGATCAATGACTTAAGTAATGGTTGACCCGATCTGTTACTAGAAGTAGAATCCAGAGTTGTGTCCATTACCATGTTAAAATCTCCACATATGATCACTTTTCCGTCCTTGTGTTTATCTAGTGCTCTAAACATTTTGTGCAAGAATCTTAATTGATGTGTGTTGGGAGCATATAAGTTTACTAGCGTAGTTTTTACATTGTTAATGACACACACCAACAGTATATACCGGCCGTTAGGATCTATGTGAGCATGCACCAGTTGAAACGCTACAGTGTTCTTATTAGCAAGCACCACACCTTTGGATTTGGTCTTGTAATGAGAGTGGAATATATGTGGGAAAGCGGGGCACTTAACATGGTGTGAATCTTTGGAGAGGAAGTGAGTTTCTTGTATGCAAAGGATGTCACAAGCTAAGGATTTAGCCTCTTTCCACAGAAAGTTTAGCTTTTGGGGGGTATTAAGCCCATTAACATTTAGAGATGCTAATTTAAAGAGGCTCTGTCACCACTTTATAAGTGCCCTATCTCCTACATAAGGAGATCGGCGCTATAATGTAGGTGACAGCAGTGCTTTTAATTTAAAAAAACGAATGAGAGGAGTGCATGACGCTGATTGGTCACTGATTGGTCAGCGTCATACACTCCCCTGTACAACGCCCACTTGGTCTAAAGTAAAAATACGCCCACTTGGGCATTAAGCAACTCATTAGCATAAATCTAAAATCGCTAATAAAGTGGTCAAAATAGATAGTTTTTTTAAATAAAAAGCATTACTGTCACCTACATTATAGCGCCCATCTCCTTATGTAGGAGATAGGGCACTTATAATGTGGTGACAGAGCCTCTTTAAGCGTCATTGATTACAGTAAAAAAGTGTGCTGCAAATACTTCCCCATATACCTCTCGTTAAGGACATGAACCGACCCAACATTAATGCATAAGAATTGACCCAGAGGACTATCTGATTGTATAACTAAATACAAAAATATTGATATGAGAGATAATATTAGTATCACAAATTTCAAAAGGACACTTGTTCTGCCCAGAGAATTAGTAGAAAAGATTGTAAAGTCATATGTAAAGCACAGTTTTCAACACAAAAATAATACAAAACCACAGAAAAAGAAAACAAGAAAACAGCAAAAGCTGAGAAACATACGTGTGTGGGGGAAAAAAAAGTCAGTATGAAGTAGAATTCAAGATGGACGTCTTGTGCACCACATGAATGTAAGAAAAAAGCCCTCTACAAAAGGCCGCCGATTACCGTCAACGGTGCTGTTGTGATTTCTGAGAGTTCTGCTGCCAATCTACCACCAAATGATGTGGTTGTTGCGTCACTGGTTTTGATGGAAGATGAACCTTTATATTCCATTGCTGTAACAACTTCAAACCATCTTCCAATGAACCTATGACATGCATAGTGTTGTGTCGCTTCACCAGAAGTTTGCCTGGGAAACCCCATCTATACAGGATTTGACTTTCTCCGAGGGCTGATGTTATGGGGATCAAATTTCTTCTCATTAGTAGAGTCACTGCCGATAAATTGGTGAAGACCGAAATCATCTTAAATTGAGATGGTATCCTGTCCTTCTTTCTGGTAGCTTCCATCAGACGTTCGTGATATGAAAAAAATGGATACGTGCTAAAACATCTCTTGGGACGTCCGTCTTTTTTATTATATTTTTTACGTTTTTTGCTGTATTTTTTTTTTCTTCCACATGGTGGAAAGTATTAAAAATTAAATAATAATTTAACATGTTTTCCTATGTTGGCCACCAGAGGGAGCACTTCCCAGAATAACAGCAAGGTGAATAAGGCAAAGCAACCTGACACACAGCAGCCGTAAATAAGGGAGGGAATCTCACCCGCCTCCTACAAGCCAGGAAAAGGTGTCTTCAAAGTGCTAAGCAATGTCCTGCTGCCATTTAGGGAGTGATTGTACAAATGGCAGCTGGCAGAAGCTATAGGACACACCAAAAGGCTAAGGGTATGTTCACATGCTTACTAAAAAAAAGTCTGAAAATACAGAGCTGTTTTCAATGGAAAACAGCTCCTGATTTTCAGCCGTTTTTTAATCAAACACACTTTTTTCGCAGCGTTTTTTACGGCCGTTTTTGGAGCTGTTTTTCTATAGAGTGAATGAAAAACGGCTCCAAAAACATCCCAAGAAGTGACATGCACTTCTTTTTCACGGGCGTCTTTTTACGTGCCGTTTTTTGAAAATGAGGTGTAAAAGAACGCCCCATTCCAACAGAACGCCGTATTTCCCATTGAAATCAATGGGCAGATGTTTGGAAAAACCGGAAGCAGAACGCCTACAAACATCTGCCCATTGATTTCAATGGAAAATACGGCGTTCTGTTCCGACGTGGAGTTGCTAAAAAAAAACGTCTGAAAATCATAAGTAGTTTTTCTTTGAAAACAGCTCTGTATATTCAGACGTTTTTGATTTTGTGTGTGCACATACCCTAAGAATGATGAAAGTGAAGTGAATGACTTTTCAGTTGGCAGGTTCACACGGCATGTATTTGACACGTTTTTTTGCACACACACACACACACACACACACACATACGCGAGCACCCACAGCTCTGCTCCGCGAGCACACACAGCTGTGCTGCGCGAGCACACACACAGCTCTGCTGCGTGAGCACACACACACAGCTCTGCTGCGTGAGCACACACACACACAGCACTGCTGCGCGAGCACACACAGCTCTACTGCACGAGCACACACATAACTGCTGTGCGAGCACACACAGCTCTGCTGTGCGAGCACACACACACAGCCTGCTGCGCAAGCACACACACAGCATTGCTGCGCGAGCACACACACAGCTCTGCTGCGCGAGCACACACAGCTCTGCTGCGTGAGTACACACAGCTCTGCTGCGCAAGCAGACACAGCTCTGCTGCGCGAGCACACACACCTCTGCTGCGCGAGCACACACACAGCTCTGCTGCGCGAGCACACACACAGCTCTGCTACACACAGACACACAGCTCTTCTACATACATACACACACAGCTCTGCTACACATAGACACACAAACACAGCTCTGCTACACACAGACACACACACACACACACACACACAGCTCTGCTACACACACACAGCACTGCTACACACACACACACACACACACAGCACTGCTACACACAGACACACACAGCACTGCTACACACACACACAGCACTGCTACACACAGACACACACACAGTTACAGCAGGTGTGCGAGGGGTCGCAGGGGGGTCGCGAGTGGTGGGTCATGAGGGGGGGTCTGTGAGAGAGAGAGAGAGAGAGAGGGACAGACAGAGACACAAACACCTTACCTGCACTGTGGCCGGTCTTCATAATGGCACCTGCTATCTCCCTACAAACCAGCTTCTCTGCTGGGTCGCTCTGAACTGCGCTTGCGCAGTACAGAGCCAGATGGCAGATGCAATGGACGGGAGCCATTCGTTATGTCCTATGCCCTGTAGCTGCCGTATTCCATCTGTGTATGTGTCATTAAGAGACACATACACAGATTAAATAAAACATGGCAGCCCCCAGTACAGTAAGAAAGTGTTAACAAAAAAAAACTGTGTGAAAATTAAATAAAGTCAATATAATATTTTATTAAATAAAAACACATAAATTAATATGAGAAAAAAAAAATCATGACACTGTCCCTTTAAGGCCTAATATAGGCTGGTCACTAAGGGGTTAAGAGGGCTAATATAATCAGATTTCTTTTTGGCATTAATATATTTATAACAAAAATGCAGGATTCATTTTAACGTCGTTAGTGATATGTTTTTTTTTGTGGAGTACTTTGCTTTCCTGATTTAATTTTTACATTTTCTATTGAGATCTTTGTACGTCTGGAATGCTTTTGCTGAACTCTCAGCCTTCAATGTTTTGAATGAATTTTTTTTGTCTTATTATACTCAGTAATTTCCTATTCATCCATTTTGTTATCAGAGTGTATAAACCTACTACCCGATTCATCTAATTGATCTTTAAAGTTGTAAGGCCTCATGCACACGACCGTAGCCATGTGCACGCCCGTGATTTTCGGGTCGGCCGGCAGCCGACTGTCAGCCGCAAGCCGCCCGCAAATCGCGGGCGATGCACATGGCCGCGCCCATTATTTTCAATGAGGCCGGACCGCAGAAGACGGCCGTAATAAGACATGTCCGTTCTTTCTGCGGTGCGGGCTCCCGGGCCATGCACGGACCGTAAAATCTACTGTCGTGTGCATGGCCCCATAGAAATTAATGGGGCCGCAATTCTCCCGTGGATTTTCGGGGGAATTGCGGCCGCAAAAGCACGTTTGTGTGCATTTAGCTTCTGTATCCCTATTTGCCATTATATGCTCCAAGCCAACAAGTCTAAGTGTTTCCCGTAGTCGATTGAATTTTGCTTTTCTAAAATTCCCGTTTTTGTAGCTCCCATTCGTACTCTTTTTTGAATATTATATTAAAACTTACCATATTGTGGTCACTGTTAGCCAGGTACTTACCAGCCTTTACATTTGCTATTGTATCTGGTCTATTAGATAAGACCAGATCTAGCACCTTTCCCTCTCTGGTTGATCAACCAACTGCGCAAAATAATTTTCTAAAATTGTGGATAAAAACGTACAGCTTTTAGGACATCCAGCGGCCTCTATGTTCCAATTAAAGTCAGGATATTAGAAATCTCCCATAATAAGGACCCCATTATTATTTGCTGCCTTTTCTATTTGCTGCAGCATTTCATCCTCAGTCCATTCTGCTATGTTCGGTGGCTTATAACAAACTCCAATTAATAGCTTACTGTTAATGCCTGCTCCATGAAAAGTTACCCATAAAGACTCCACACTGTTACAGTCCAGCCCCCCCAATGTCTTCATTCTGCACTGGTCTTAGGCTGGATTTTACAAAAATGACAAACCCCTCCCCCTTTTAAAAAAAAAATATTTTCTATCCCTTCTGAATATGGTGTAGACCTCCACATTTGTTACCCAGTCATGGCTCTCATCCAACCAGGTTTCTGTTATGGCCACTACATCATAATCCATGTCAGCCATTAGAATCTCCAACTCGTCCATTTTATTTGCAAGACATTTTGCATTTGCCAGCATACATTTAATCTTATCATCACCTTTATATTTCTTAGGTCCCTATATATTCCTAGTCACCTCCCTACTTGGCTTACTAACCCCATCCTCCACCAAATCCCCATTAACCCCTGCTGTATCCTACTCTCTATCTACTCTATCTAACCCTATGTAACGTCCAATGGGGTTGTGGATCCACTGGGCTAATCCGTTGGATCGGAGTTGCTGCCCGACCAGACAGGTGTTAAACAGTCACTGGTAGATGGTACCTTGGTGGCAGCTGGATACAGGCAGATAGTGGAACAAGCTGGGTTGCCGGTTTACTGGAAGCAGGCTGGTGCCTTATTACTAGATGCAGGCTGGTGCTGGATTACTGGAAGCAGGCTGGTGCCGGATTATTGGAAGCAGGCTGGTGCCTTATTACTGGAAGCAGGCTGGTGCCAGATTACTGGAAGCAGGCTGGTGCCGGATTACTGGATGCAGGATCCTGACTGGTAACGGACACTCGATACAGGATACCGACTGGTTATGAGCACAGGATACCGACTGGTCAAGGCACCAGAATAAGGTAATCATTATACAGAAACCTTAGCTGGATAGCACTAGGAAGTACAACATTTCTTAGGCACTGGGATAGTGGGCAGATTTCCTTAAATAGTCCTGGATGTTCAGGAATAGGCTGGGGGCACTATCCTGGCACGCGTACTAGCCCTTTAAGGAACATCCGGAGCGCGTGTGCGCAACCTACAAGTCGCAGGAGGCAGAGGGCACCGGCATCCCAGGGAAGGGGGAAATGGACGCCAGCGGTAAGTACATACAGACTGATGGCCGCTGGGATGGGGGAGATGCTGACGGTCCGTGGCCGTCGGCGCTACACCCTGCTTGTGTATGGTACCCCCCCAGATCATAGTTTAAAAGATCCTCCAGCCGTCTGACCTTTCTTTCCCCCTGAACAACTGCATCCTCCCTATTTAGGTGCAGCCCGTTCCTACCAAAGAGCCTGTAGATGACAGAGAAGTCAGCCCAGTTCTCCATGAACCCAAACCCTTCCATCCTGTGCCAATTTCTAAGCAACTTGTTTAACGCCTTTATTTCCCACAGTCTTTCTAGTGACGCTCGTGGCACTGGTAGTATTTCTGAAAACACTACCGTGAAGTTCCTAGATCTCTAAAATAATTTCTAAAGACCTTTCAACTCCCACTGTCTTTGTCATTGGTCCCGATATGTACCATGGCCATCGGGTCTTCCCCAGCCCCACCCAGCAATCCGTCTATTTGTTCCACAATATGCCAAATCCGAACACCTGGCAGACAGCACATGCAATTTTTTTTATTAGTTTTTATTAAATTTTTTGAGAGGCAAGTTGATCAAAAAAACAGCAATTCTTGCTTTTTTTTTTTTTTTTTACAGCATTTACCGTGTTTTATAAATGACACGTTAACTTTAGTCTATTAGAGTCATAACCTTTTTGTATTTTCATCGTTGGTGCTGTGTAAAGGGCTTATTTTTTACAGGACAAGTTGTAGTTTTTATTGGTACCATTTTGGGGTTACAGAGGCTGAAAAAAGACATAGGCCCATCAAGAACAATCTTTCTCAATCAATTACACGTCATTCATTCCTTATATCACTGAGCTTCTGCGCCTGTGCCATCAGCTTTCCATAACAGTACGGCAAACCCCTTGCTGACGATGACGTACAATTACGACAAATGACGGCATTGGGTTATGCTAATATTTAATGTACTTAATTGTTTGTATCATCTCACGTTATGTATATAAACTCCTCTGCATTTTATATGTATAGCGCTCTGGTAGTTAATGGTGCTATGATAATACTAATAATAATAATAATAATAATAACTGCATGCATTTGAACACTTGAGACTAGATTATCTTACTTTGTACAGCTAACATCATGAGCTGCTGGGTTGTTATTTATTTATTGGACCAAACTGATCTGCACAATACATTTGAGGACCAGAACAAAAGAAGTATTGATAAAATTAGAACAGCTCAGATAATAAGTTGGAAGCCTGCGATATGACCTAGTTTGTCCTAAATTCCTAATCATTATTTTGTTAAAGGGACACTCCGGCCAAAACTAAACTCTCCCATGTGCTTCATTCCATGTGTCAGTCTCTCACCTGTTATTTTTCTTGCTGCCTCTATCTCTATATATCAGACTGGGATGGTTGCTTAGCAGCAGTGTGAATCAGACTCGATGACACGCTTTCCCTACTTGACCCCTGATGAAGCCGTACCAACGGCGATACGCGTGGGGTCTCAGCCCCACTCTTGCCCTCGCAGGACCCGGCCTTTAACTCCACCAGCATGGTGTGGTAATCGCATCTTTTCCTATCTTGCACACTATCTTTATTTATTTGCATCGTCTTTGCATTCTATATTTGACACTGCATTTCCAGTCATTTAAATGCAGATTTTTCCGGGTGTCCTTTCTTTTAAGTGACATTTCTCCTGTTTAAGTTCTTATAGGGCAAAAGTGGGGGTCCCTTTGGCATTTATTCAGGCCAGGGACATGTGCTCTCCTTTTTTTCTTCTAATTTAATTGTTTTTAGAGGTTTTATTTCCCTTTTGAGTACTGCTGTGCTCGTTGTTTGTACTTTTTCATGTATATTATACAAATAAAGTATTATAATATTATATAAAGTAATTTCAATTGGATGTGCGACTCTAATAGCATTTGTCTTTCCTCTTTTTTTTGTGTAATTGTTACACATTTGTTTCAGTATTTTTTTTTACATATAGCGTCGTGCCCATCTTTTTTCTTTGTTACCCTTTCTCTACTTGACTCTATAGAGAACTATGTGTCACCCATCACAGGCTTCAGCAGTTCCTGTACCACACTAGTTTTGCACAAGGAGGGGGGGGGGGGAGACAGAAACTTCTATCATCATCTACCACTGATACTTAGACAGGTGCCTGTCACACAGGAATCATGTAGAATATAGTGTGCAGCCTCCCTGTCCGTATTCTTATGGTTTCTCTGCTTATTTAGGACAATATAGAGAGAATGATAATCAGAGTGTCCCCCAGCATACAGAAATGGTATGGTCTGTAGCGGGTCATGTGATGCTGTACTAAAGCATCATGGGATTGATAGCAAAGCAGAGAGGAATAGAAAGCTGGGGAAATCTAAGATTTTTAAAGCACTGACAAGGCAGCAGTTCAAAAAGTAAGTACAGTATATATAAAATAAGTGTAGAGTGTGGTATACAGTCAGGTGGGGAATGCAGACATTGAAAATTGTGTTTGCACTGGAGGTCTTCTTTAAGTAGTTTTTTTTTTTTTTTTTACATTTTGTGAAGTCAGTGATCCTTTAATGGAGACAACTATACATATAAGATACAACTCAAAGATTACCATTCAATACCAAACATTAAGTGGAATAATATTTTTTATGTGACCTGCTACATTCATATGAATAGGCCTGTAGATAAAGGTCTATAGATAAATCAATAGAAGTAAGAGAGTAGTACTTTATTAAGTATTCTTTCATGAAGACAACCCCATATGCTCTATAGGGTATACGGACATCATAGAAGGGGATCACAACTTGGGTCCCCCCTCAATGAGCCATAGTGGACTTAAACTCACAAAAATAACTTCACGCTCTCGCAGACCCAGCGGCCACTGCCGAGGAACTGTAAGGCAGACCGTAGTTTCCCATGCTGATAACAGCTGATCGCCTGGGGATTCTGAAACCGAACTGGCATTGATCAGCTGATCACCGGGCCGGCTTCAATTTTAAAAGAGGTTGCCGAGACAAGACAAGCCCTAAGGCCCCATGCACACGACCGTGCCCGCAATCACGGCCCGCGATTGCGGGCACGGCCGGCCACTGACTGACAGCCGCATTTTCGGGCCGTGCTCCCATACAAAGTATGGGAGCACGGCCCGCAAAATGCGAAAGAACGGACATGTTCCATAATTCCCGGAACATTTCCACAGCACTGACACCCTTCCGTAGTGCTACGGAAAGGTGTCAGTGTTCAATGAAAGTGAATGGCTCCGTTTTTGCGGACCGCGATTGCGGTCCGCAAAAACGGAGGTTTTTTACGGTCGTGTGCATGGGGCCTAACTCAAGCACTCTAACTCATAGTGGTGGGAGTGGGTATGAAGCCCAACTTGCAGAGAAGACAACCAAGAAGATCTTGCATTTTTAACGTTTATAGTCTCGGTAATGTTTTTATAAGATCTGATAAATTACTAACATGGCAGATTGTCACTTTATAGGAAAGCTCCACCTTTAGAGACACTTTAAATATTATATTATCTCATTTTAGAACTAGCATTTCTCTATATAATTGTAATATCTGTCACTCACAGATGGGAACAATTATGATAATAGATTCATAAATGTAATAACATATTAAGGGACTGCTAGCTAATCATTTATCTAATATAAACAATATAAACATTAAAGTGGAGCTTCCCGGTAAAGTAAATCTATTACTTTATAAATTATGTCATATTAAACAAAAACATATCTCCACAATAGCGCTCTTGTCATTTACACACATTTCCAAAGCTTGATTTTATGGAGTCCTTTGAAATATCTAGTAAAATATTTGCACTGTAGACCGGGGTAATTATCACAGCTTGAAAACTCAAGCCAATGTGTTAATCACACACGTAAGCTATAGAAAGAATGAAAATAAATAAGCCAATCTCTTTATGTGCTCCATGGGAGAAAGGAAAGACTTATTTGTTTAAAAATTCTTCTTAGCTGCATTCTTTGCACCAGGACAAAGGGACCGATCGACTTTATGGCTCGGAGAATCTTAGAAGGTGTTTGCCTTTGCATAAGAGGATATCCTGGGCTACAAGAGCCACAGAAATGATTGCAGCTTCAGGATATATAGGATCATTTCCTGATAGTGAGTGTTGCTAACAAGTGTAAAATAGTCCATGTCACTTGCTGCAGAGAAAGAGAGAACGGAAGAGCTAGAAGAAAGTCTGAACTAAATTGTAAAAAACCTGTACAGCCTCGTCTCAGGTAAGAAACCCTTCTGAGATGTTGAATTAATACGATTCCATTATACGGGTGATAGAAAACAGGTGGAAACAGCTGCAGGTTTTTATGCTGGCACGTAGGATATAGCTTTGTCTAACATGATTATTACAAGGGGTCTCCTGTTGAAATTTTAGAATATTACTCTACTGTGGAAATATCTGTATATTTGATATAAAGGTTGTGATCTATACTGGTTTCTTTCTCTTCCACATTACATCATATATAGAGGTTATCACTACAATACCATGTTAAGAGTCTACACTGATGGGCATGGGTTGCGGATGCGTCACCATTATATTTGCATGGTATAGTACCTCTACAGAAGTGCATCAGTGTCTTTTCTTATTATATTCTTACTGATTCTGCTGGTCTCTTGATATACTTGGTATACTTTGCACCATGCAATTTGAAGTATCTTTTTGTATATCTCGTAGCACTAGGATTTTACAAGAACAATTTTTCAATATTTAATTTTAAAATATATAGTTTGTAATATAGTAATTACAATAGAAAATTGGAAGTTTCTTCAACTTACAACTTGAAAATGTCTCTAGGGCTTTAATGAATCGTATCATTTTTGTGATTACTATTAGTGGGGGTATGCATTAGGGAAAAATTGTATTTTAAACTATTACTAGTAGTAGTAAGAAAGCAACTAAAATGACATATTATATGATTTATATAGCACCAACATTATACAGCGCTGTACACAGGATGCATACGACCACATCAGTCACTGCCAACCAGTGGGGACAACACACACACACACACACACACACATACATGCACACACACACGAAGAACAATTTCATATGAAGTCAATTGAAGTATTAGTATTTTTATGGAGTTACAGCTACAAAACAAAATCAGATACTGTATGTAGAAACAATTGTGTAACCATGTGTATGCTTGTAATAGTACTGCACGTGTAGCCTACACATTCATGTCTTTTGTTCTGCGGGTCCACTATTCTCTCAACAGATAAATATTTCCACACATTTCCTCTGTGAAGCTGGGATAGAGGGCATAACCTCTCATTGTGGAACACTTTGGGAAAATAACTTTCTATGCACCTACTAAATATCAATCAACATGAAACTATTTTTTATCTTCCTTTTGAAATTTTAGTGATATTTCTTTATCTATGGAATGTGTTATGGATCTGTTATTCTAAGGGGCAGTGGTGATGTTTATACTATGATGCTGTTGATCTCGGAACTATATATGGAGAACTTCCCAGTATTTGTCCAGTCCATTTATTACCAACTAAATTTAGCTAGATATAACGAGTTTCAATACTGTTGTCACGTTGGGTATGTGGACCTACTGGGCCGTACCGCCTTGACGGTATGGCAGCTGGCCAACAGGACACAGGTAACAGTCTATAGTTCGTATAGTGTACTTGTGGTAGCTCAGACAGTAGCAAGACAGGCTCGGCTGGGACTAGGCGGCAGGCAGGCACCAGGTGCAGCATAGAAGGACAGGCGTGGTACACAACACAGCATGACTTCAGCTCAACACAGCACTTGACCAGGATAGCACGGGATACAGGTTATAGGCAGCTGGAACGGGAAACACTGGGAGCTGGAAAACACTTAGGAGACCATTTGCATAGACATACTAGGATAACGACAACAAGGCTCAGGCATTGAAGGGAGGGGCACAGCCCTTCTTATAGTCCAGGGTGCTCTGGGAGCCATCAGCTCAATCTCCCACCTGTGTGCGCTTTGGCTCCTTAAGTCTGGACTGAGCTCGCGAGCGCACCCTGGTGGTCACTGTGGAACAGGATGGCCGCATGGGCAGACATCTCTGGAGAGAAGGGCGTCGACCAAATGGAAGGAGTTACAACTGTCATATAATATACTGTATAACTAAAATGAAGGGCTTACTCACATTTAGCATTTAATTTTTTTATTAATAATAATAATAATAATGATGATAATAATTCTTCACAATGGATCCCAATAAGGGGAGGGTAACATTTTCATTTGGACAAGTTTATTCTTCTATTGTCTGTAGCATTCATTCTAACTGTGAAAGAGTCTACTTTGGACATTCCCTTTTTGTTAGTGCAGCCCCCCAATGATAAACTGATGAAAGAGTGTCCTGCTGTGACCCACAGTGATCATGTGTAATCTATTGAGGAATTTGGCAGCAAGAGTTAAATTCTTCTAAAGCTCTTCTACAGGGGAAATCAAGAAAACATAGTGCCCAAATACATCAATGGGCAGTCCATGTAGTGCAGGGATTTGCCTGGCCCTCCAGAGACAGTAGCTTGTTGTACCTGCTCTTTGTTTTGTCTTTAAGGTACAGATGTGTTTTTTATGTGTTAGGGCCTGTTCGCACCAGCCTTGCCCTTCTGTTGAGGGGTTCCATCGTAGGTTTCCGTCAGGTTAACCCCTTAACGGAAAGGCAAATGAAAACCTTAGCTTCCGTTTCCCTCACCATTGATCTTAATGGTCACGGAAACGTTGTTAATGGTTTTGGTTGGTCACCGTGGTGACAGGGTTCCGTTGTTTTGACAGAACCAATAGCGCAGTCGATTGCGCAGGTTGGACATTGCAGGTGAGGCATGGGTATCTGGCCTGCTCTGCTCCCCGTTCAGCATCTCCTGCTGCGTGTGTGTGTGTTTGTTTGGGGTTCTCCTTTGTGGAATAGATAGTTTTCTTTAGGAAACAGCCAGCGTGTCTTCACTGCTTCTGTGTACTTATCTTAGTGGTATTTTGGTGGAAAAAAATATGAAATAATGTTTTAGTAGGCAGCCAGTGGTTGGAGTCTTCCTGTGAATTTTTCTTTTCTTTTTTTAATTGCTGTGTGATGAAAAATAAACAAAAAAACGAATCAGTACTCCCCTTTCTGGCAAACTACAAGCCCAAGCGTCTGTGTGCACATTGAGCCCATTGGTATTCCACTATTTTCCACTGTTGCATGCCTCTTTAACAAACAAGACCAAGTAGGATTCCAAAAATGTCCTTCCTTTACCCAAATATTACAATCACCTAGTATTTTCTTACTGCAGAGACCCCCCATATAACATACTGTATATACTATAACAGTTCAAAGGCAGGAAATTCTGTAACTTCATTCTGGTTCTACTACTTAAAGGAACAGTGTCACCAAATTTTTTTTTTTAATATGTTAAAGATGTTAGTGCTTTATTAAAAACGTTTGGATTAATTTGTGTGTTTGTGTGTTACTTTTTTTTATTTTTACACTTTTTCTTCCCTATGGGGGCTGCCCTTTTTTTTTTCATTTCTGTATGTGTCGATTAACGACACATACAGACATGGAATACGGCAGCTCCAGTCCCATAGGGACTGCGAACGGGGCCCGTTCCATCCACTATCGTGTACGCCGCTGTGTGGGAACGGCGCATGCGCCGCACCCACGCAGTTCAATTTGCAATGCGCGCCGTCCGGCGCCATTTTCCTGTGGACCGGAAGTCGCGGCCGGACAGTAAGATTACTACTTCCGGTCGCGGCTTCCGGACTTGTGCACATGGAGCAGCGGCAGCAGACGGAGCGGATGGACCGGAGGGAGCGGCGGCGACTGGAGCCAGTAAGTTATTTCTATGTATGTTCGTGTTTCAGTGTGTTTTACTACTGTATGTTAACCTTCTACACTGTGTGTTAGCTCAAAAAATGGTGACACACAGTGTAGGAGGTTAGACCGTTCAAACCCCTCGTTTCTCCCGGCACTAGCCAGGATAAAGGAGGGGGGGATTCTGAGAGCTCACTAGAGCGAGGGATTTTTACCCAATTTTGCAGCATAAAGCAATGTGGTTGCTTTACCACATGCAATGCTGCAATTTTGGGAATGGCTCCATCTAGTGACCAGTGCTGGGAAATATTATAAATTGAATCCAATTTATAATATTTCCTGACTCGTGAAAAAAAAATAAAAAATTAGAACAATGTTTAATCACCTATACACTAACTGTTTAACTAAAAAAAAAAACATGTTTTGCTGGCAACACATTCCCTTTAAACTTTTAGTTGCAAATGGGGTTTCGGGACAATTTTAACACTTCTGATATACTGCATTAAAATAAAACCTGAATCATAAAATAAAAAATTTAAATGACACCCCAATGCTTATACTGTATGTTTTTTTTTTAAGTAGACTCCAGACACATGAAAATACCACCCAGAACTTTACACTCACTTTCACGCAATTCGGCATCAAATAGTAACAGTATTTTAAGTAAAAAATTGCATTTAACGCAAATTTGCAAACATAATTCATAATCGTCATCGCTATGCCTTAAATATATATAGCTAGAGAAGCAGTAATAGGGTTTTTCACTAAAGATCAAGTAGGGACAGAGATGGGAAGAGTGTAAAAAGTATAAACTTTATTAAAATGTGCGTGTTCATGCATCTTGCTGACTTTGAAGAATTGCTGTTATTCAAATAACAGAAGCGGCTAGGGGTGTGGTACTGTTTTCTTTCTAAAGCCCAGAATATAGTACCTTTACTGTAATATGTGTTTTACCAGTTTGATTTTGATGCAAATTAAAATGAACGCTGATAATTCGCCAATACACCAGTAAAGCAAATTTACAGTACATCAATTCCCTAATATACAAGTATAAGTTTTAGTGCAGCACAGTGACTCAGTGGTTAATACTGGAGTACCGGGTCTGAATTCAACATCTGTATGGAATTTGTATGATCTCCCCAATGTTTGCGTGGGTTTCCTACAGCTTCTTCCAATACCTGAGATAGGGGATTGTAAGCCCCATTAGGAACAGGAGAAATTGTAGGTAAGGGGAGAGAAGGAAAAAGGAGCATGGATCCTTCTGCTATTACACCAGTCGGTATCAATACAACAATTGAAGGCGACATTTAACCCACCATGCTCCTTTTTCCTTCTCTCCCCTTACCTACAATTTCTACGATTCAATAGGTGGTGTACACCTGAGCATGGAGGGAAAACCAAATTAAATGTAACATCAAAAATTATAAAAAGTGGAGGTCTCCTCTACTAATTTCCATTAGGAACAGGAACTGATCTGATTGCTGACAATGTCTGTAAAGAGCTGCAGAATATGTCGGTGCGACAGTACATAGAAAATGGGAAATAAAGAAAACAGTTTTTAAAGGAAAATTATTATAAATAAATGTAATTTGTAATAACATATACCAACGTTTGGAGCATATTTCTGAACATTTCCCCTTTTCTTTTAGGCTCTTTTACCTTCACTTCAAATGGCTGAGGGCAATATTCACAACTTTACAGAGCTTCTGGATTTTCTCAACAGTTCATTTACTCTATGTGAGGATGACCTGGATGAAGGTGTAAAGAAGGTCTTCCTCTTCATTCTCTATCTTGCTACATTTGTTCTTGGATTGGCTGGAAATCTGCTCGTGGTATGGGTCAACTGGCAATCTAGAAGAAGAAAAAGCTCTATTAACCTCTATATCCTCAACATGGCAGTGGCTGACCTTGGAGTGGTCATTTCCTTACCATTTTGGATGTTAGAAGCAATGATGAATTACACTTGGCTGTGGGGTGGATTCCTGTGCAAATTTACCCATTACTTCTATTTTGCAAACATGTTCAGCAGTATTTATTTCCTCACTGCTCTGAGTGTGGATCGTTACTTAACTTTAACATCTTCCTCTGTTTTCTGGAATCAAAACCAACAGAAAATCCGTAAGGCTCTTTGCATTGGGATCTGGGTGATATCGGCCATATTTCCTATACCAGAAGTCATTCATATGCAATTGGTGGATATCATAGACCCCGAGTGTATGTTCATGGCACCATTTGAGACTTACGATGAATGGGCTCTGGCTGTTACCCTATTGACAATTGTTCTTGGATTCCTGATTCCTTTCTTCATAATCCTTATCTTTAATGTGATGACGGCCTGTTATATCAGGAAATCTGGAAGACCAGAAAGTAATAGACACTGTCGGCTTATCTATGCCTATATATTGACGTTCCTACTTAGCTGGCTTCCCTACCATTCTACTCAGATTATACTAGTTCTGCATGGAAGCTACATCTATCTTAACTGCCGTGTTACAGTTGTTCTTTATTTCCTATATGATATCATTGACTGTCTGTCATTGTTTCATTGTATGGCAAATCCAATTCTTTACAATGTTTTCAGTAAGGACTTCAGAGGCAGATTTATTAATGCAGTAGTTAAGTACATTCCTAAGGAAAAACAAGGTAATGCAAATCCAGCTGAACAATCTACATCCATCACAGATCATTCTGTTGTGATAACTACGGAACCCGCCATTGTGACAAGTGTAGTCCAGCTCTCAGAAGATAAAGTCCTGTAATATTAAGCTTTTCCTTAGCATTATAACAGTCACTTCTTCTCTTGTATACCATATGCATACTTGTTAAGAGGTCCATTGCCTGTGTAATTCGGGATCATCTGTCCAACCTGTTGCTTGGCACATGCATTCTGGATTGTAAAACTGGAAGGATCCATCATACTGACTTGTGGGCTTACTAATCTTATTACAATACAAACATCCACAAGTCTGATATTTTACCATTCATGAAAATTATTTGGTTAGTAGCATTCTTAGGAATGTTTTGGGACATAGGAAGCTTAAAGAGTCTTGAATCGACAACCCTTTTCTCAATCGACGCCAGCCTGATGATCCTTGCAGTATCAATGTAGTATTACATACCAGCCATTCAAATGAATAGCTGATAATATAATACATGGATGGACCAGATCCACCACAGTCAGAGTCACTCTTTGATAGCAGTATTCCTCTCTGGTTTTCATATAGGGGAGTCCCTTATGGGCCACCACCACCCCAGAGATGAGACAACCGCTTTAAAATTAAAAGGAAAAACTGATATAAATGAGAAATCAAAGGCCATCTGTAGATAAAAGTTTGTTTGAATAAGTTTCAGTTCATCCTCTGACATTGTAAAAGGCAAAAATAGTATTAAATATAAAGTTTGCTGTATTTAGACATATTTATCAACTCGTCAGCTCAGAAAAAGGACTAAGAACATCACAGAGTTCTAAGAAATCATTTGTAAATACTGAACATTTTGTATCAAATAACTGTATCATATGTGTAAAACTGTATTTTCATTAAAAATATGGAAAACTTATTTTTGGATATAATCAGTCTCTATTTGCTTCAGCCTCTTCCCTAAATTACACTACAAACTGTCGATATTTTCCAAGATTATATTGCAACCAAAATATGTAATTCCCCAATGATTCATTTTCTTCCATATATACAAGATGTCCTTACTCTTATGATAAATATAATATGGTTTTACTTATGAGTTATTACACGTAATTCCTCTTGACTGAAGTCACATATGCAGCATTGCTTTCTGATGATCATTACAATTTATATAGTAAAATAAAATGAATTTCACATCCCACAATTTGATGTGCTGCTTGTGCCTATCTAGGAAAGACTGCGGGGACAACCAGAAAGTTGGTCGATATCTCCCATAGATAATAACTAAGAGTGCACACTCTATCAGTTAGAACATATAACTGCTCTCAAAAAGTGGCACTCGCTCTGGTAGACTGTATGATGTACAGTACTGTAGTCATACACATAATTACATAAGCATGTAACACTACATTCCCCCTACAGAAGCCTATGGTCAGACATCGATTAGAGAAGCTGGGTCTGCAGAGATCAGCGGATCACAGGGCTTGCTTCTATTTACAAAGGGGTTGTTAAAGGTTAACCCATTTAACTAAATTGCAGTTTAAAGGAACGCAGGAGATTTGAAGCTCTGTATAGGGGAAAACGGAGGATTGACCAGTATAAAAGTATATTAAGAAATTAATCAGTACAGAATTTTGGACCTATTTAGATTAAAAAATAAAAAAAAAGATGAAACAATAGGCTCACTTTAAAATAATTTAAACCCATTAATGACCAAACCATTTTTTTATCCTCACATTTTATACCTTTTTTTTTTCCGTCAATGTAGCCGTATGAGGGCTTGTCTTTTTCTATGCCACCATTTTGGGGTACATATAATTTATTGATTAGCTTATTTGCTGTTTACTGTGCAGTAAAAATATTCTACAGGTCGGTACAAAAGCAGCAATGCCTAGTATTTATAGTTTTCTTTACATTTTAGTACTTTTACACAATAAAACATGTTTATAGAGAACTGCTTGGGATAAGTTGTAGTTGTTATTGGTACCGTTTTGGGGTACAATACAATTTAATGAGTAATTTCTATACGTGCGGTTCAAATGATAAATTATCTTTATTCTATGGTTCGTTACAATTGCAGCGGTATCTAATACGTTTTAGTTGTTTTTAGGTAAACCATTTTTAGGTAAACCATTTTTAAAAAAGAAAATACGTTTTTTTGAAAACAGGGTTTAATTACGAAAATGTTGTCAATGCAGGACAGGCAATCTTAAAACCTGCCCCATAGTACATATACGGCACAGGTTTAAGCCCTTAAAGTCCAAGACATTTTTTGAAATTCTATGTGAGGTGGAATTGAAAAAAATATATATAGAGGAAGGATTAGTATCTAAGATATAACTTTTAATTTTTAAATTTTTAAAAATAGAATAACAATGATGGTATCCATTGTGCAATTGAACGTATAGCGTATACACAATTTAGCATTGAGCTTGCCAAATCCTTGATTTTCGTTCCATATTGTATACAGCTGGATTTCTCAGGATCATGGGAATAACACAATGGTATTCTGCCTGTCCCTATAGCCTATTATATTCCTAACTGTTGACAACGTACCTTGCACCCGTTCTAAAAAGAACGACCCCGTGGTCTCCGGAACCTGTCCCTGTAATAAAGTCCGTATTTCTAACTACAGCTCCTGCTCCTACGCGTTTCACCAGGTTTGCTGGCGCATCAGGGAGATAGTGAGCATGACAGCGTGACAGATAGTGTGACAATGGCAGCGAGTCCATGGGAACACATTATTTTTGTGTATGTATGAGCTCCGCCTCTTCCGGGGGCTCGGTCAACAGACGTCCAATAGGATGAGAGCGCTACTATGTCATCACCTTCCCATTACTATCGTGTCCTAACTACCTCCACAGTCTGCTGGATTAACGATATCGTATCAGGGATTGATTCAGCCATACCCCTATATGGCTTATAAGCTTTCCCAATTCATGATTGCATTTGTAATGTAATGGGTCTAAGAGGGCAAAGAGGAGATTGCAGCATTAGACGTTTAGATAGGAGAAAGATGATACAAAAATCGATAGTTTAACCTATCGTGTGCCATGATGGCATACTGCATATTCTGACATTAACGCACGTATTGATAATATAGTATATTGTGGTATACACATCCTGTACTATATATATATCTCCAGCTCTTCTCCACTGTCTAGAGCTCGTATATATATTTATTTTGTATGTCCTTATCTATCCTTAGATGTACAGTAGATATTTTTATGCCCCAAAGGCTAGAGTGAATTATCGAATTTCAGAGAATACAGGCATAATTTAAATTATCATTAAGACCTTCAGGAGTCACTGATCTAATTCTATGGATCCAGTGACATTCCACTTGTAATAGATCCCTATCCCAATTTCCACCGAATAGAATACCATTGTGTTACTCCCATGATCCTGAGCAATCCAGCTGTATACATTATGGAACGGAAATCAAGGATTTGGCAAGCTCAATGCTAAATTGTGTATACGTTATACGTTCAATAGCACAATCGATACTATCATTGTTATTCCATTTTTAAAAATTAAAAGTTATATCTTAGATACTAATCCTTCATCTATATACAGTGAAGGAAATAAGTATTTGATCCCTTGCTGATTTTGTAAGTTTGCCCACTGTCAAAGACATGAACAGTCTAGAATTTTTAGGCTAGGTTAATTTTACCAGTGAGAGATAGATTATATTTTAAAAAAAACTGAAAATCACATAGTCAAAATTATATATATTTATTTGCATTGTGCTCAGAGAAATAAGTATTTGATCCCCTACCAACCATTAAGAGTTCAGCCTCCTCCAGACCAGTTACACGCTCCAAATCAACTTGGTGCCTGCATTAAAGACAGCTGTCTTACATTGTCACCTGTATAAAAGACTCCTGTCCACAGACTCAATTAATCAGTCTGACTCTAACCTCTACAACATGGGCAAGACCAAAGAGCTTTCTAAGGATGTCAGGGACAAGATCATAGACCCGCACAAGGCTGGAATGGGCTACAAAACCATAAGTAAGACGCTGGGTGAGAAGGATACAACTGTTGGTGCAATAGTAAGAAAATGGAAGACATACAAAATGACTGTCAATCGACATCGATCTGGGGCTCCATGCAAAATCTCACCTCGTGGGGTATCCTTGATCCTGAGGAAGGTGAGAGCTCAGCCGAAAACTACACGGGGGGAACTTGTTAATGATCTCAAGGCAGCTGGGACCACAGTCACCAAGAAAACCATTGGTAACACATAACGCCGTAATGGATTAAAATCCTGCAGTGCCCGCAAGGTCCCCCTGCTCAAGAAGGCACATGTACAGGCCCGTCTGAAGTTTGCAAATGAACATCTGGATGATTCTGAGAGTGATTGGGAGAAGGTGCTGTGGTCAGATGAGACTGAAATTGAGCTATTTGGCATTAACTCAACTCGCCGTGTTTGGAGGAAGTGAAATGCTGCCTATGACCCAAAGAACACTGTCCCCACTGTCAAGCATGGAGGTGGAAACATTATGTTTTGTGGGGTGTTTCTCTGCTAAGGGCACAGGACTACTTCACCGCATCAATGGGAGAATGGATGGAGCCATGTACCGTCAAATCCTGAGTGACAACCTAGTTCCCTCCACCAGGACATTAAAAATGGCTCGTGGCTGGGTCTTCCAGCACGACAATGACCCGAAACATACAGCCAAGGCAACAAAGGAGTGGCTCAAAAAGAAGCACATTAAGGTCATGGAGTGGCCTAGCCAGTCTCAAGACCTTAATCCCATCGAAAACTTATGGAGGGAGCTGAAGATCCGAGTTGCCAAGCGACAGCCTTGAAATCTTAATGATTTACAGATGATCTGCAAAGAGGAGTGGGCCAAAATTCCATCTAATATGTGTGCAAACCTCATCATCAACTACAAAAAACGTCTGACTGCTGTGCTTGCCAACAAGGGTTTTGCCACCAAGTATTAAGTCTTGTTTGCCAAAGGGATCAAATACTTATTTCTCTGTGCACAATGCAAATAAATATATATAATTTTGACTATGTAATTTTCTGTTTTTTTTATTTTTATATAATCTATCTCTCACTGGTAAAATTAACCTAGCTTAAAAATTCTAGACTGTTCATGACTTTGACAGTGGGCAAACTTACAAAATCAGCAAGGGATCAAATACTTATTTCCTTCACTGTATATATTTGCTTCTAAGTAGGAGGGTATAACGGGAACCAGCCCGTTGTTTCATTACTGGGAATATACAATTTATAATATACATAGCCAGTTTGGATAGCTTCCTAACAGGTGCACTTAGTACAGACAATTGGGTCTCGGAGGCCAAAGAGGTGTTTTCAGATAGCGACTACAGTCAAAATTCAACCTCCATGAATGTAAAAGGTATTTTCAAAGAACTAACCAAGGCTTATAAGGACTATATCTCTTCCTGGTGGGATATCCAGTCCCTTAGAAATAATATTGTACCCAGGGGATTACGCATTACCCTTTCACCTGCAGAAAGAACAAGAACCACTAAGCTTATGAGTAGATGGAAACAGGAGGCTACCGCTAGCACCTTAAGATTTATGAATATCCTTCTTGAGGAAGAAAGATCATCTTGGGTATCAAAAGTTCATAAACTTAATGAATTGAGAGAACAAGCTCTAAAATTGTTAACTGATATACAGTTTGATTAAAAGGAGGGGATTCTACAAGGAGTAGTAGAGTGCTTCCAGTATCCAATAAGAGAAAGAAAACACTCTCCATTTGTAAAGGATTCACAAGAGTTCAAAGAGAATCGAGCGCATACCTACCCGAATTGCAAAAATGACCATAGGGAAACTGAAACTGAGATCTCATCATCAGAAGCAGAGGGATCAGATACAGAGAGAGATATATCACATGGAGAAAGAGGTGGTAGGGTAAATAGAACTCCCAGAAACTACTTAAGGGGATATAACAGGACAGGGGGGAGAGGTAGGAAGTATCAGGATAATCAACATGATTTTTTATCCAGGCCCCCATCAGTGAGCCAATATCTACTACGAAATAGAAAGTAACACCTTGCATTCATAAGACTAGTATTCCAAAAAATTAGATCATTAACCTATCCAAACACGTGCTCAGTGAATCAGAAAGGTCTGTGTTGGAGAGGGGTCTGTCATTTGTCCCGATGAACAAATATGATTTGTTCGCCTGGACAAAGGACATAGCCCTCTTCTCAAGAAAACTTCACTGGCATAAGTTCTTCAAAGAAAGAGATAAAAGAACTTGTCAGGAATATAATCTAGAGCTTGAAGATTTGGCTACTGCTAGAGATTTGTCAGATCTAATTGAGGATAACAATAGGGATAGAGCGAAAAGGCCCTTTACCAACCTCAAACCTACCAGCAAACAGATGCCACCAGTTTGCAACAATCCCAATATCGAGATTTTTAAAAATTTGTTGAAAAAGATCTGAGGGTACTGGAGAGCTACAAAGTAGACCATACTAATTTGTCAAAAGTTGAGAGACATACCTTACAATCTCTATCAAATAATAAAGAAATCATAATAAAACCGTCAGATAAAGGGGGTAATGTGGTCTTCATGGACATTGAGAACTATATAGACATGTGTAAAATGGTTTTAGATGATAAAGAGACATATCATCGCTTGGAAGAAAATACCACTGAAATCTTCAGGGGACAATTGAAAGAGATTAGAGATGAGCGAACTTATCAAAAGTTCGGTTCGGCTAGTTCGCCGAATTTCACAAAAAAGTTCGGTTCGGACCGAACTAGTTCTGACCGAACCTGTCACTTCCGTGCGCCGAGCATGCTACTGTCCGGGGTGCTGATAGAGTTAATGGGCTGCACTAACTCTTTCAGCAACCTTGACAGTACATGCTCGGCGCGCGGAAAATACAATTTAAATGTAATAAAAAAATAAAAATTATACGTTCGTACTTACTTTCCTCCTGTCCGGCCTCCAGCGATGACGTTTCATCCCTTTCGCCGCTGCAGCCAATCACAGGCTGTAGTGGCGGTCACGCACGTCAGGATGACGCTTCATCCCACGTGACCGCCTCTGCAGCCAATCACAGGCTGCAGCGGCGACATGGATGAAACGTCATCGCTGGAGGCCGGACAGGAGGAAAGTAAGTATGAACGTATTATTTTTTTTTTTGGGCATGTATGTATGTATGTATGTATGTATGCATGTATGTATGTTGTCATGTATGTATGTATGTATGTATGTATGTATGTATGTATGTATGTATATCTGTGCATGCATATATGTGCATGTTTGTATGCATATTTGCATGTATATATTTGCATGTATGTATGTATGTTTGCATGTGTGTATGTTTGCATGCATGTATTTTTGCATGTATGTTGTCATGTATGTATGTATGTGCATGTGTGTATGTATATTTGTATGTATGTATGTATGTTTGCATGAATGTATGTATGTTTGCATGTATGTGTGTTTGCATGAATGTATGTTTGCATGTATGTTTGCATGTATGTATGTTTGTATGTATATTTGCATGTGTGTATATATATATATGTATGTATGTATGTATGTATGTTGTCATGTATGTATGTATGTATGTATGTTGTCATGTATGTATATATGTGCATGTATGTTGACATGTATGTATATATGTGCATGTGTGTATGTATGTATATTTGCATGTATATATTTGCATGTATGTATGTTGTCATGTATGTATGTATGTATGTATGTATATATGTGCATGTATGTTTGCATGTATGTTGGCATGTATGCATACATGTGCATGTTTGTATGTATATTTGCATGTATATATGTTTGCATGTGTGTATGTATGTTTGCATTTATGTATGTATGTTTGCATGTATGTATGTTGTCATGTATGTTTGTATGTATGTTGTCATGTATGTATGTATATATGTGCATGTATGTATGTTAGCATGTTTTTATTTTTGCATGTATGTTTGCATGTATGTTTATATATATATGCATGTATGTAATTATGTTTGCATGTATTTATGTTTGCATGTATATTTGTGCATGCTTGTATATATGTATGTATGTATCTTTGCATGTTTGTTTGTATGTATGTATGTTTTCATGTGTGTGTATGCATGTATGTATGATAGTTTGCATGTATATATGTGTGTATGTTTGCATGTATGTATATTTGCATGTATATATGTGCATGCTTGTATGTATGTTTGTATATATGTATGTATGGCCATGTATGATACTGTCTGCTGGCGCCCTGTATCTAAGTCAACTTCACGGCAGGCTTCTATACATGGTATAACAGTCAGTATCACACATTAAACTGAATCTAAGCCTACGACATGTTTTATTTCATTTTTTTTTTTTTACAGGTTTGGTGTTTGGACTACGTCGGTTTCGAGGACTACTTAGATGACGCTTTTTTTTTCTACAATAAAATGGTTAATGAGGGTTGTGTTGGGGGTGCTTTATTTCAATAAAATATTTTATCTATATCTTTGTCTTTTTCTTTTCAAATTTTATTACTACCACTTTAGTAATGGTCGCTGTCTGAGTGACAACATCCATTACTAAGGCGAGGCTTAGTGTTAGCCGGTGCAGAGGCTAACACTAACCACCATTATTACCCCGGTACCCACCACCACCAGGGGTGCCGGGAAGAGCCAGGTACGATCCAGTACCCGACCATCTGTTGTGATGGTCGGGCTCTGGGGCGGCCGCAGGCTGGTACTATGAGGCTGGGAAGGGCCAAAAACAGTGGACCTTCCCACCCTTGTAATGCTAGGCTGCTGCTGCTGTGTTGTATGTGGCTGGTTATAAAAGTGGGGGGGACCCCACGTCATTTTTTTAAATTATTAATTTATTTAAATTTTTTTTTAAAAAAAGACATGGGGTTCCACCCAATTTATCATAACCAGCCACATACAACACAGTGTTATTAGCCTGGGAATGGACAAAACCAGTGGCCCTTCCCACCAATGTAATGCCAGACTGCTGCGGCCTTGTATATGGCTGGTTATTAAAAATGTGGGGGACCCGTCTATTGCTAAATCTGTTAAATTCAAAAAAAAAAACGACATGGGGGTCCCCCCATTTTTATAACCAGCCTGATACAACACAGCAGCAGCAGCCTAGCATTACAAGGGTGGGAAGGTCCACTGATTTTGGCCCTTCCCAGCCTCATAATACCAGCCTACGGCCGCCCCAGTACCCGACCATCACAACAGATGGTCGGGTACTGGATCGTACCAAGCTCTTCCCGGCACCCCTGGTGGTGGTGGGTACCGGGGTAATAATGGGTGGTTAGTGCTAGCCTCTGCACCGGCTAACACTAAGTACCGCCTTAATAATGGATGCTGTCAATCAGCCAACTGCCATTATCTAGGCACTAATAAAGTTTAAAAAAAAACACAAAGACAATTCTTTTTTATTGAAATAAGAAATCCCCAACAAAACCCTCGTTAACCATTTTATTAAAATTTCAAAAAACGTAGATCTACGCAGTAGTCCAACTAATCGAAAATGTAGTCCAATCGGTACATCAAAATCTGCAACAACATAAAAAAACAGTTATCAATGTGAACAATAACAATACTTCTACTCACCTACACACATATATACACGCACACACAAACAAACAACCATACACAGACACACACATATATACACAAACACAACAAGATATACACACACACACACACACACACACACACACATAAACAGACAAACACACACACATATACACGAACTCACACATATACAAACAAAAACACACATATCCAAACACACACACACACAGTTATACACACACACACACACGAACACATATACACAAACACATATACAAACAAAAACACACATACCCAAACACACATATACACAAACACATATACACAAACACACCCATATATACACACAAACACACACCCATATACACACATATACACAAACACACACATATACAAAAACACACAAACATCTACACACAAACATATACACAAATACACCCATATATACACAAACATATACACAAACACATATACACAAACACACCCATATATACACACACACACACACACACACATATACACAAACACACATATAAAAACAAAAACAGACAAAGTCACATACCCAAACACACATATATACACAAACACACACATACACAAACACGGTTTCTTTTAAATGCTGCTGGGGAACCCGCTCGATCCACTATATAAGGCTGCGCTACAGTGCAGCATTTAAAAGAAACAGGATCCTGACCTGTCCATAGAGTTTAAGGCAGCACAGAGTATTTCAGGAGATGAGCGTGCAGATTCAGTGCTGCTGTGAACTCTGCTCTTACCATTACGTAGCTCTCAGTCTGTTACCTCTCCTCCACTCCTGCCCTCCAGAACACCTTCACATGATTGGCAAGTCACCACGTAATGGTAAGAGCAGAGTTCACAGCAGCACAGAGTATTTCAGGAGATGAGCGTGCAGATCTTGTGCGGGGTGGTGACTTGTCAATCATGTGAAGGTGTTATTGAGGACAGGAGTGGAGGAGAGGTAACAGACTGAGCTACGTAATGGTAAGAGCAGAGTTCACAGCAGCACAGAATCTGCACGCTCCTCTCCTGAAATACTCTGTGCTGCTGTGAACTCTGTTCTTACCATTACGTAGCTCAGTCTGTTACATCTCCTCCACTCCTGTCCTCTATAACACGTTCACATGATTGGCAAGTCACCACCCCGCACAAGATCCGCACGCTCATCTCCTGAAATACTCTGTGCTGCTGTGAACTCTGCTCTTACCATTACGTGGTGACTTGCCAATCATGTGAAGGTGTTCTTGAGGACAGGAGTGGAGGAGAGGTAACAGACTGAGAGCTACGTAATGGTAAGAGCAGAGTTCACAGCAGCACTGAATCTGCACGCTCATCTCCTGAAATACTCTGTGCTGCCTTAAACTCTGTGGACAGGTCAGGATCCTGTTTCTTTTAAATGCTGCACTGTAGCGTAGCCTTATATAGTGGATTGAGCGGGTTCCCTAGCAGCATTTAAAAGAAACAGGATCCTGACCTGTCCACAGAGTTTAAGGCAGCACAGAGTATTTCAGGAGATGAGCACGGGCAGCCGTTCGTTTTTCCGAGCCGTGCTCCCATTATGCACACGACCGTAAAAACACCCGTTATTGCGGGTCGTAATTACGACCCGCAATAACGGGCTCATAGACTTCTGTTACCCACGGGTACCTTTCCGTTTTCTCACGGGAAGGTGCCCGTGCCGTTAAAAAAATAGAACATGTTCTATTTTTCTATTTTACGGGCCGTGCTGCTATAATTATAATGACAGCACGGTTCGCAAAAGCGGCCGGCTGCCCGTGGCCGGCCGTGCTCTTAATTACGAGTCGTAATTACGAGCACGGCCCGTAAAATAAAAAAATAGAACATGTTCTATCTTTTTAACGGCACCTTCCCGTGAGAAAACGGGAAGGTACCCGTGGCTAACAGAAGTCTATGGGCCCGCTATTTCGGGTCGTAATTACGACCCGTGATAACGGGTGTTTTTATGGTCGTGTGCATGAGGCCCCGTAATGACGGGTGGCTACATGTGTGCACCCGTCATTACGGCAGCGTTGCTAGGCGACGTCAGTAAGGGTATGTGCACACACACTAATTACGTCCGTAATTGACGGACGTATTTCGGCCGCAAGTACCGGACCGAACACAGTGCAGGGAGCCGGGCTCCTAGCATCATATTTATGTACGATGCTAGGAGTCCCTGCCTCTCCGTGGAACTACTGTCCCGTACTGAAAACATGATTACAGTACGGGACAGTTGTCCTGCAGAGAGGCAGGGACTCCTAGCATCGTATATAACTATGATGCTAGGAGCCCGGCTCCCTACACTGTGTTCGGTCCGGCACTTGCGGCCGAAATACGTCCGTCAATTACGGACGTAATTAGTGTGTGTGCACATACCCTAAATAGTCACTGTCCAGGGTGCTGAAAGAGTTAACTGATCGGCAGTAACTGTTTCAGTACCCTGGACAGTGACTACCGATCACAGTACCTGTAAAAAAAAAGACATTCATACTTACCGGGAACTCCCTGCTTCCTCCAGTCCGGTCTCCTGGCCGTTGCCTTGGTGACGCGTCCCTCTCGACATCCGGCCCGACATTCCTTGATGACGATGCAGCCCATGTGAGCGCTGCAGCCAATCACAGGCTGCCGCGGCCTCTGCAGCCAATCACAGGCTGCAGAGGCCTCTGCAGCCAATCACAGGCTGCCGCGTCAGAAAAGGTCGGACTGGAGGAAGAAGAGGGACTCGTCACCAAGACAACGACCGGGTACGTATGAAATGCTTTTTATTTTATTTTTAATCAGCAGCCTCTTTTCTCTATCAGTGATTGATAGAGACAAGTGGCTGCCGATTTGTATAATGTTTTTGACCGGGTTCGGTCAAAACGGGTTCGGCCGAACCCGGTGAAGTTCGGATTCGCTGCGAACCGAACTTTTCCGGAAGTTCGGACCGAAACCGGGTTCGGTTGTCCCGGTTCGCTCATCTCTTTAAGAGATCCTAGACAGGGCTCTATCCAGGAGTCTGATCAAAAAAGCGGAATTTAATTTCCTATGGCCAGAATCACCAAAATTAGCAACCTTTTACGCTACACCTAAAGTTCATAAAGGGACCACTCCGGTGAAAGGGAGACCCATTGTCTCAGGCATAGAAAGCCTGAACCAAAATCTAGGGGTGTACATTGACCAAATCGTATGCCCATTTGTCTTCAGTCTCCCATCTTTCATGAGAGACACTAGTGATCTCCTTCTGAAACTGGAAGGCATAACGATGGAACCTAATATGATATTTGCTTCAATAGATGTTGAAGCGCTCTATAGTTCGATCCAACATCATATAGGACTTACAGCTACATCCCAATTCCTGAAAACAAGAGGCAACCATCTCAATGAGCATAACTCATTTGTTACTGAACTCTTGGAATTCAATCTTACAAAAAATTTATTTCTTTTTGGTGGGCACTACTACCACCAGCTCAGAGGTACAGCATTGGGGAGCCCCTGTGCCCCCTCTTATGCTAATCTACTTCTGGGCTGGTGGGAAGAAAATGTGGTCTTTTCAGACACTTATGCCAAATGGCAGGATTCAATAGGCCTCTGACTAAGATTCATAGCTGATGTATTCATCCAGTGGACAGGGACTCAGGCAAATTTTTAACAGTTTGTCTGAGCTAAATAGAAACCAATTTGGTCTTAGTTTCACTTTAGCCAGTGATCCGGATAGCCTGGCATTCCTTGACGTCAGATTCTCTAGAAGAATGGGAGGAAAGATGGAAACTGAGGTCTTCGGGAAGACTACTGCAACAAACAGTCTCCTGAGATGGGAGAGTGCCCACCCATATGCCCTTATAAGAGGCATACCAAAGGGACAATACCTCGGTCTCAGGAGAAACTGCTCTAATACTAAGTCTTCCTGACACAAGCGGCAGACCTTAGAGATAGGTTCCACCAGAGAGGCTATCCAGATCATATCCTAAGAGATGCGTTTAATAATGCGATCCAGGCCAAAAGAAATGATTTACTCATGCCCAAAGCAAAAGCATCTGCTAATAAAAATATGATGCATATTATAGGGACATTCGATGGAGCCCATGAACAAGTCAGAGAGGTCCTACAAAAGCACTGGGGGATACTCATGGAGGATGCTGAGCTGAAGGAATTATTGGGTGAAAAACCCCTAATTACCTTCAGAAGAAACAAAAGCCTGAGAGACAAGCTAGTACAAAGTCATCTCAGACCAGCAACTCCCTGCAATTGCTGGATTAATAGAAGACCCATTGGCACTTATAAATGTGGCAAATGTTTGGCATGCGACTCTATAGTAGTATCCAAGACGTTTGCTAGTACAACCACAGGCATAGAATACACCAATACAGAATTCATAAACTGTCTTTCAAAAGGGGTCATATATATGGCTAAATGTTCGTGTCCTATGGATTATATTGGTAAAACTAAACGAGAATTCAGGAGATGCATAAGGGATCACTACAATGATATCCTCAACAAAAAAGACACGCCAATTGCCAGACATATTTGGGCAATGCATGGAGGGAATCCTAAAGCCATCAAATTTCAGGGTATATAATATATTGAACCGAACCCAAGAGGTGGAAATTGGGATAGGGATCTATTACAAGTGGAATGTCGCTGGATCCATAGAAATAGATCAGTGACTCCAGAAGGTCTTAATGAAAATTAAAATTATGCCTGTTTTCTCTTAAATTCGATAATTCACTCTAGCCTTTGGGGCATAAAAATATGTACTGTACATCTAAGGAAAGATAATGATATACGAAATAAATATATATACACGCTCTAGACAGTGGAGAAGAGCTGGATATATAAATATAGTACTGGATGTGTATACCACAATATACTATATTATCAATACGTGCGTTAATGTCAGAATATGCAGTATGCCATCATGGCACACGAGAGGTTAAACTATCGATTTTTGTATCATCTTTCTCCTATCTAAACGTCTAATGCTGCAATCTCCTCTTTGCCCTCTTAGACCCATTACATTACAAATGCAATCATGAATTGGGAAAGCTTATATGCCATATAGGGGTATGGCTGAATCAATCCCCGATATGATATCGTTAATCCAGCCCATTGTGGAGGTAGTTAGGACGCGATAGTAATGGGAAGGTGATGACATAGTAGCGCTCTCATCCTATTGGACGTCCGATGACCGAGCCCCCGGAAGAGGCGGAGCTCATACATACACAAAAAGGACGTGTTCTCATGGACTCGCTGCCATTGCCACACTATCTGTCACGCTGTCATGCTCACTATCTCCCTGGCGAGCCAGCAAACCTGGTGAAACGCGTAGGAGCAGGAGCTGTAGTTAGAAATACAGACTTTATTACAGGAGCAGGTTCCAGAGACAACGGGGTTGTTCTTTTTAGAACGGGTGCCCGGTACGTTGTCAACAGTTAGGAATATAATAGGGACAGGCAGAATACCATTGTGTTACTCCCATGATTCTGAGCAATCCTGCTGTATACAATATGGTACGTACGGAAATCAAGGATTTGGCAAGCTCAATGCTAAATTGTGTATACACTATATACGTTCAATAGCACAATCTATACCATCATTGTTATTCCATTTTTAAAAATTTAAAAATTAAAATTTATATCTTAGATACTAATCCTTCCACTATATATATTTGCTTCTAAGTAGGAGGGTATAACGGGAACAAGCCCATTGTTTCATTACTGGGAATATACAAAGGGAATTGAAAAAAACTGTGATTCCTCCATTTTCACCATGCGGTAAAACCGACAAATTAACTTTATTCTGCTGGTCAATACGATTACGGCTATACCAAATTTATATAGTTTTTTTTTAATGTTTTACTCTTTTTACTAAGAAAAAACTATTTGTTAGAAAAAAAGCATTTATGTTGCCATATTCTGAAAGCCATTGCTTTTTTATTTTTTCGTCGGTTGATTGATTTTTTGGTACATACTTTTGATCACTTTTTATTCCTTTTTTTTTTTAACCGCTAAATTGAAAAACAGAGATTCTGGCATTTTATATTCTTTTATTTTTACAGCGTTTACCATGCGAGTTAAATAATGCTATATTGTACTATTTCTGACTTTTACGGACACAGCGATACCAATTTTGTTTATTTTTTACATTACTTCATAAAAAAAACTTTTCCCCTTTTTTGTCTAAACTTTTAATATTTGTTTTATTGTTTTTTCACTACTGAAAACTACCTTTTTTTCACTGTTTATTAGTCCCCCTAGGGGACTTGAACCAGCGATCATCTGATCGCTGGTTGAATACACTGCGATACTAATGTATTGCAGTATATAGCCATTTTTACAGGCTTCTGTTAGTTTAACAGAGGCAGAGTGAAGCCAAACCTGGGCTTCCATGACAACCATCGGCACCCGATGATTGCACCCCGTGACAACCGCGGATGCCCTGCTCTTTCTAGTGCCTTAAATGCTGCGGTCGCTATTGACCGTGGCATTTAAATGCTTAAACGGGCAGGAACAGGACGATCAGTAGTCCAGGGTGTCAGCTGTAATACACAGCTGATACCCACAGCTTATGGAGCAGGCTCAGTGCGTAAGGCCGCTCTATACTTCTCCCCCTGAGCCAGGACGTAGCGGCACGTCATGGGGTTAAGTTTTAAGTTCTAAAATAATAATAATAATTCTGTGTATACATTTTCAAAAAAAGAAACTGCACTCTTCCCGAAAAAAAAAAAAGGCCCAAAAACCACGTCGCTAGACCACAAATGAAAAAGTTATAGCCATTGAACCTATGCTAAAAATGTCTAAACAGCGTCTGGTCCTGAAGGCTCAAAATAGCCTGGACCTGAATCAGTTAAACTTTATGAAACTCAAAGCTTAATTTTTTCTTTGTCCCACTAGGGGACTTGAAGCAGTGATTCTTAGACCGCTTGTATAATGCTTTGGAATACTTAATGTTCCAAAGCATTACTGCCTGTCAGCATATCACTTAATGTTCCTTTAACCCACTTGCCATTGCAAACAAATCACTGAAAAAGAACTACAGGGTGGGCCATTTATATGGATACACCTAAATAAAATGGGAATGGTTGGTGATATTAACTTCCTGTTTGTGGCACATTAGTATATGGGAGGGGGGAAACTTTTCAAGCTGGGTGTTGACCATGGCGGCCATTTTGAAGTCGGCCATTTTGTATCCAACTTTAGTTTTTTCAATGGGAAGAGGGTCATGTGACACATCAAACTTATCGAGAATTTCACAAGAAAAACAATGGTGTGCTTAGTTTTAACGTTACTTTATTCTTTCATGAATTATTTATGTCATTATGGGTGTCAGGTCCGAGCATTCCTAGATGAACAGTTTCCTGGAAAGTGGATTGTTTATCATGGGCCAGTTGAATGGCCCCCTAGGTCTCCCGATCTGACCCCCTTAGACTTTTATCTTTGGGGTCATCTGAAGGCAATTGTCTATGCTGTGAAGATACGAGATGTGCAGCAACTGAAACTACGGATACTGGAAGCCTGTGCTAGCATTTCTTCTGCTGTGTTGCTATCCGTGTGTGAAGAGTGGGAGAAGAGGGTTGCATTGACAATCCAACACAATGGGCAGCACTTTGAACACATTTTATAAGTGGTCAGAAACTTGTAAATAACTCATGAAAGAATAAAGTAACGTTAAAACCAAGCACATCATTGTTTTTCTTGTGAAATTCTCGATAAGTTTGATGTGTCACATGACCCTCTTCCCATTGAAAAAACTAAAGTTGGATACAAAATGGCCGACTTCAAAATGGCCGCCATGGTCAACACCCAGCTTGAAAAGTTTCCCCCCTCCCATATACTAATGTGCCACAAACAGGAAGTTAATATCACCAACTATTCCTATTTTATTTAGGTGTATCCATATAAATGGCCCACCCTGTATATTAAATTTAAAATCACTGAACAGGCCATACTAACTCATAAGGGCAGGTACACACACCACTTCCCCGCAGGACGCAGATAAACCAAAATGCTACATAGAGGGAGATTACACAGGTGTAATAAAATGATGAACAGACACTCTCATGCCTACTATTCATGAGGGGGTGGCTGCTTAGTATTAAAACACAGATATAGATTTTAAAAGTGTGTCAATCACATGGTTACATGTAGTGCACCATGCTGGCATACAGCCTATTAGTCACGCACATACCATTAGACCAGGCGGGCATGTGACTGTACCATAAAAGGGTTAACTAACTGAGAATTTGCTGAATTGTTGTTAATCCCTTACATGCCCGGCATTGGAAGGATCAGTGTGCTGGAAACAGTGATTTTACATCCTGTTCTGTTTTTTTTTCTTCTTTTAATCGTTTCTCTGTCGGGGGAGGGTGAAGGATGGTGAAGTCTGTTATTAATTTAGTACAAGGTCAAGGATCACACAACAGAGCGTATCAGAAATATAACTATCCTGGTCATTTATAGGGTGTGCTCTATTGTGATCTCGCAATAGGGTGTATAATAAATAAAAACAATCTTGTGCATTTACAGGCCATGCTTTAGACATGAGATTTTGATGGCAGGATCTTTGAGGTTGGATTTTAACCAGCCCAATACTCTGTTCCCCTGGAGATAAGAGGCGTCAGAGTTGTCTGTCAGCCACTTATTCTCCTGTTCCTACTTACAAAAAATATACACACTACACTGATCTTTTTGGCCAATAGTTATCTTACGGAGATCCTTTTGTTACAAAACAGCAATGAAAATAAAAATGCCCAAATAATGTAAAATAATCACATTTGTGATATTGAAAGTGAAACATTTAAAGGCAAGTTAAAGTGTATGTTCACAAATGCCATAAGTCTAGCAAGCAAAATGGGGGAGCTGGAGGCCTTGCTACTGGAGGAACATATAGATATAGTTGGTGTTGCTGAAACATGGCTGGACTCTTCACATGACTGGGCTGTAAATCTATAGGACTTTACACTGTTTCGGGAAAGACAGGGAGAATAGGAAAGGTGGTGGTGTATGTCTGTATGTGAGAAGTGATATGACGGTGAGTGTGAAAGAGACAATAGTGGGTGAAGATTGTGAGGAGGTTGAAACATTGTGGGTGGAATTACAAAGGGAGGTAAACACTGAAAAAAATACTTTTGATGTAATCTATAGACCCCCCAATATAACTGAGGAGATGGAAGTTCAGCTATATAAACAGATGGAGCGGGTTGCACAGGCTGGTACTGTAGTGATAATGGGAGATTTTAATTACCGGGATATTAATTGGTGTCATGGTTCGGCTTCAACTGCAAAGGGGAGACATTTCCTCAACCTGGTGCAGGAAAATTTTATGGGCCAGTTTGTGGAAGACCCGACTAGAGGTGAAGCTCTGTTGAATCTGGTCATTTCTAATAATGCAGAGCTTGTTGGGAATGTCAATGTTAGTGAAAACCTTGGTAACAGTGACCACAATATAGTTATATTTTACCTATACTGTAAAAAACAAACACAGGCTGGGAGGGCAAAAACACTTAAAGAGGCTCTGTCACCAGATTTTGCAACCCCTATCTGCTATTGCAGCAGATCGGCGCTGCAATGTAGATTACAGTAACGTTTTTATTTTTTAAAAACAAGCATTTTTGGCCAAGTTATGACCATTTTTGTATTTATGCAAATGAGGCTTGCTAAAGTCCAACTGGGCGTGCTTAAAGTAAAAGTCCAACTGGGCGTGTATTATGTGCGTACATCTGGGCGTGTTTACTTCTTTTACTAGCTGGGCGTTCTGACGAGAAGTATCATCCACTTCTCTTCAGTACGCCCAGCTTCTGGCAGTGCAGACACACAGCGTGTTCTCGAGAGATCACGCTGTGTCGTCACTCACTTCCTACCCCAGGTCCTGCATCGTGTCGGACGAGCGAGGACACATCGGCACCAGAGGCTACAGATGATTCTGCAGCAGAATCGGCGTTTGCAGGTAAGTCGATGTAGCTACTTACCTGCAAACGCTGATGCTGCTGCAGAATCAACTGTAGCCTCTGGTGCCGATGTGGCCGACACGATGCAGGACCTGGGGCAGGAAGTGAGTGACGTCACAGCGTGATCTCTCGAGAACACGCTGTGTGTCTGCACTGCCAGAAGCTGGGTGTTAACGAACAGAAGTGGATGATGCTGATTCGTCAGCATCATACACTCCCATTCCTAACGCCCAGCTAGTAAAAGAAGTAAACACGCCCAGATGTAACACACATAATACACGCCCAGTTGTACTTTTACTGTAAACACGCCCAGTTGTACTTTTGCAAGCCTCATTTGCATAAATACAAAAATGGTCATAACTTGGCCAAAAATGCTCGTTTTTTAAAAATAAAAACGTTACTGTAATCTACATTGCAGCGCCTATCTGCTGCAATAGCAGATAGGGGTTGCAAAATCTGGTGACAGAGCCTCTTTAATTTTAAGAAAGTCAATTTCCCCAGGATGAGGGCTGCAATTCAGGATATAGACTGGGAAGAACTAATGTCATGTACTGGTACAAATGATAAATGGAAGATTTTAAAATCTACTTTGGGTAATTATAGTGCAAAATTTATTCCTATAGGTAACATGTATAAACGTCTAAAATTAAACCCCACATGGCTTACACCTTCTGTAAAAAGGGCAATACATGACAAAAAAAAAGGGCATCTGAAAAATACAAATCCGAGGGTACAGCTGTAGCCTTTGTAAATTATAAAGAGCTTAATAAAATCTGTAAAAAGGTAATCAAATCAGCAAAAATACAAAATGAAAGGCAGGTGGCCAAGGATAGTAAAACAAATCCCCAAAAATTCTTCAAGTATATAAATGCAAAAAAGCCAAGGTCTGAACATGTAGGACCCCTAGATAGTGGTAATGGGGAGTTGATCACAGGGGATCAAGAGAAGGCAGAGTTACTAAATGGGTTCTTCAGCTCTGTATATTCAACAGAAGAAAGAGCAGATCTTGTAGCCGGTGCCAGTGCTGTTAATATATCAGTTGATATACTGAATTGGATGAATGTAGATATGGTCCAAGCTAAATGAACCCCTTAATGACAGCCAATACGCCCTTTTCACGGCGGTCATTAGTGGGCTTTATTCTGCTGCAATAGGCTTTTCATGGCGCTGCATCAGAATAAATAAACACAGCAGGGAGCCGTTAAATCTCCCTGCTCTCAGCTACCAGAGGTAGGGCTGGGGGCATCCCCTTTCGAACGAGTGAGATCGATATTATTATCGATCCCACCCATTTAACCCCTCAGATGCGTCACTCAATAGCGAGCACCGCATCTGAGTGGTTTTGGAGAGAGGGAGGGAGCTCCCTCTCATCCCACTGACACCCAGCGATAAGATCGCCGAGTGTCTGTGTGTCTGATGGCAGCCAGGGGCCTAATAAAGGCCCCCAGGTCTGCCTGTAGTGAATGCCTGCTAGGTCATGCCAGAGGCGTGGCCTAGCAAATGCCTGTCCGTTTTAAACGGACAGGCAGTAATACACTCGATCGCTTTTATAATAAAATCCCCTAGTTGGACTAGTAAAAAAGTTAAAAAAAAAAGTTTAAGAAAGTTAATTAAAAAAAATGTGAAAAAAAATGAAAAACCTACTTTTTCCCTTTACAAAATGCTTTACTATTAAAAGAAAACAAAATAAAGCAAAAAAACACATATTTGGTAATGCCGCGTCCGTAATGACCCCGACTATAAAGCGATTACATTATTTAACCCGCACGTTGAACTCCGTAAAAAAAATTAAATAAAAAATTTCATAAAAAGTGATGAAAAAGTCGCATCTACTCCAAAATGGTACCAATAACAACTACAAGTCGTCCCGCAAAAAAAAAGCCCTCATACAGCTGCATCGGCGAAAAAATACAAAAGTTATGGCTCTTCAAATATGGAGACACAAAAACAAATAGTTTAGAAAAAAAAGTGTTTTTACTGTGTAAGTAGTAAAACATACAAAATCTGTACAAATTTGGTATCGTTGCAATCGTAACAACCTGTTCAATAAAGTTATTGTGTTATTTATACCACAGAGTAAACGGCGTAGATTTAGGATGCAAAAAAAAGTTGCAACATTTCAGGGTTTTTTCTATCCCCCCCAAAAAAAGTTAATAAAAGTTAATCAATAAATAATATGTACCAAAATGGTGCTATTAAAAAATACAACTTGTCCCGCAAAAAACAAGACCTTATACAGCTATGTCGACGCAAAAATAAAAAAGTTATAGTTCTTCTAAAGTGAAGATGGAAAAACGTAAAAAATGGCTTGGTCATTAAGGCCCAGAATGCAAGCAGGGGGAAGGTGTTAAATAAAATAAATGTACACAAGGCACCGGGACCAGATGGGTTACACCCTAGAGTTCTTAAAGGAACAGTGTCATGGCAAATAATTTTTTTATATGTTAAAGATGTTAGTGCTTTAATAAAAACGTTTTTATTCATTTGTGTGTTTGTGTTTTACTTTTTCTTATTTTTACACTTTTTCTTCCCTATGGGGGCTGCCATTTTTTGTTCCATTTCTGTGTGTGTCGATTAACGACACACACAGACATGGAATACGGCAGCCACAGTCCCATAGGGACTGCGAACGGCTCCCGTCCCATTGACTGCCGTGTACGGCGTCTGTGTGGGAACTGCGCATGCGCCGCTCCCACACAGTCCTATTCGAAATTGGCGCCGTCCGGCGCCATTTTCCTGTGGACCGGAAGTCGCGGCCGGACAGTAATATTACTACTTCCGGTCGCGGCTTCCGGACTTGTGCACATGGAACAGCGGCAGCAAACGGAGCGGACGGGCCGGAGGGAGCCGCGGCGGCAGGAGCAGGTAAGAGATTTCAATGTATGTTCGTGTTTGTGTGTGTTTACTACTGTATGTAAACCTACTACGCTGTGTGTTAGCTCAAAAAATGGCGACACACAGTGTAGGAGGTTACACCGTTCAAACCCCTCGTTTATCCCGGCACTAGCCAGGATAAAGGAGGGGGGGATGCTGAGAGCTCACTAGAGCGAGAGCTTTTAACCCAATGTTGCAATGCTGCAATTTTGGGAAATAGCTCCATCTAGTGACCAAAAATGGGTAGTATTATAAATTAGAAATAATTTATAATATTTCCTGACTCGTGAAAAAAATAAAAAAAATTTGAACAATGTTTAATCACCCACACACTAAATGTTTAATTAAAAAAAAACAAACATGTTTTTCGGGCAACACCATGCCTTTAAAGAGCTTAGTTCAGTTATTTCTGTCCCCCTCTTCATAATATTTAGAGATTATCTAGTGACTGGTATAGTGCCAAGGGACTGGCGCAGGGCAAATGTGGTGCCTATTTTCAAAAAGGGCTCTAGGTCTTCCCCGGGTGATTATAGACCAGTAAGCTTAACATCCATTGTGGGGAAAATGTTTGAGGGGCTATTGTGGGACTATATACAGGATTATGTGACAAAAAATAGTATTAGAAGTGACAGCCAGCACGGTTTTACTAAGGACAGAAGTTGTCAAACCAACCTGATTTGTTTTTATGAAGAGGTGAGCAGAAGCCTAGACAGTGGGGCCGCTGTGGATATAGTGTTTTTGGACTTTGCAAAGGCATTTGACACTGTCCCTCATAGACGTCTAATGGGTAAATTAAGGACTATAGGTTTAGAAAATATAGTTTGTAATTGGATTGAGAATTGACTCAAGGACCGTATCCAGAGAGTTGTGGTCAATTATTCCTACTCTGAATGGTCCCCGGTTAAAAGTGGTGTACCCCAGGGTTCAGTGCTGGGACCACTATTATTCAACTTATTAATGATATAGAGGTTGGGATTAATAGCTCTATTTCTATTTTTGCAGATGACACCAAGCAATGTAATATAGTTCAGTCTATGGAAGATGTTCGTGAATTGCAAGCGGATTTAAGCAAACTAAGTGTTTGGGCATCCAGTTGGCAAATGAAGTTTAATGTAGATAAATGTAAAGTTATGCATCTGGGTACCAACAACCTGCATGCATCATATGTCCTCGGGGGAGCTACACTGGGGGATTCACTTGTTGAGAAAGATCTGGGTGTACTTGTAAATCATAAACTAAATAAGGCCTCATGCATACGACCGTATTTTTTCCCACCCGTAAATACTGGCGTAAATACGGGTCCGGCGTCACACGTATTCGACCCGTTTTGCACCAGTATTTACGAACCCGTGCCCGTAAATATGGGTCCGGTGTCACCCGTATTCCACCCGTATTTACGGGCACGTTTTTGGCGGCAAAATAGAACTGCACTAATCGGCAGCCCCTTCTCTCTATCAGTGCAGGATAGAGAGAAGGGACAGCCCTTTCTGTAATAAAAGTTAAAGAAATTCATACTTACCCGGCTGTTGTCTTGGTGACGCGTCCCTCTCTTCACATCCAGCCCGACATCCCTGGATGACGCGGCAGTCCATGTGACCGCTGCAGCCTGTGATTGACCTGTGATTGGCTGCAGCGGTCACATGGCCTGAAACGTCATCCAGGACGTCGGGCCGGATGTCGAGAGGGACGCGTCACCAAGGCAACGGGCGGGAGACCGGACTGGAGGAAGCAGGAAGTTCTCGGTAAGTATGAACGTCTTTTATTTTTATTTTTTACAGGTTTATACTGATCGGTAGTCACTGTCCAGGGTGCTGAAAGAGTTACTGCCGATTAGTTAACTCTTTCAGCTCCCTGGACAGTGACTATTTACTGACGTCGCTTAGCAACGCTGCCGTAATGACGCGTGCACACATGTAGCCACCCGTCATTACGAGAGCTCCATAGACTTCTATGGACTGTCCGTGCCGTTATTACGGCCTGAAATAGGACATGTTCTATCTTTTTCAACGGCACGGGCACCTTCCCGTGAGAAAACGGGAAGGCACCCGTCGCCAATAGAAGTCTATGAGCCCGTTATTACGGGTCGTAATTTCGACCCGTAATAACGGGAGTTTTTACGGTCGTGTGCATGAGGCCTTACAACATGCAATGTCAATCAGCTGCTTCAAAGGCCAGCAAGATATTGAATATCGTGTATTAAAAGAGGCATGGACTCGCGGGACAGGAATGTAATATTACCACTTTACAAAGCATTAGTGAGGCCTCATCTAGAATATGCAGTTCAGTTCTGGGCTCCAGTTCATAGAAAGGATGCCCTGGAGTTGGAAAAAAATACAAAGAAGGGTAACTAAGCTAATAAGGGGCATGGAGAATCTAAGTTATGAGGAAAGATTAAAAGAATTAAACCTATTTAGCCTTGAAAAAAGAAGACTACAGTAAGGGGGGACATGATTAACTTATATAAATATATTAATGGCACATACAAAAAATATTGTGAAATCCTGTTCCATGTAAAACCCCCTCAAAAAACAAGGCGGCACTCCCTCCGTCTGGAGAAAAAAAGGTTCAACCTGCAGAGGCGACAAGCCTTCTTTACTGTGAGAACTGTGAATCTATGGAATAGTCTACCGCAGGAGCTGGTCACAGCAGGGACAGTAGATGGCTTTAAAAAAGGCTTAGATCACTTCCTAAAACAAAAAAATATTAGCTCCTATGTGTAGAAATTTTTTACTTCCCTTTTCCCGTCCCTTGGTTGAACTTGATGGACATGTGTCTTTTTTCAGCCGTACTAACTATGTAAACTATGTAACTATGTCAATCAGGTGCTTCAAAGGGCAGCAAGATATTGTCGTGTATTAAAAGAGACAGGGACTCGCGGGACAGGGATGTAATATTACCACTTTACAAAGCATTAGTGAGGCCTCATCTAGAATATGCAGTTCAGTTGTGGGCTCCAGTTCATAGAAAGGATGCCCTGGAGTTAGAAAAAATAAAAAGAAGAGCAACGAAGCCAATAAGGGACATGGAGAAGCTAAGTTATGAGGAAAGATTAACCCGTTAGTGACCGGCCCATCGTGTTTCTACGTCGGTCACTAACGGGCCTTATTCCGATGCCATAGACTTTTTACGTCGCGGCATCGGAATAAGTAAACAGAGCAGGGAGCTGTCAAATCTCCCTGCTCTCAGCTGCCAGAGGTAGCTGAGGGCTGGGAGCGTCCCTGCTCTGCCGGGTGAGATCGATATTAGTATCGATCTCACCCGTTTAACCCCTCAGATGCGGTGCACAATAGCGTGCACCGCATCTGAGTGGTTTTGGAGAGGGAGCTCCCTCTCTCTCCCACCGACACCCGGCGATACGATCGCCGAGTGTCTGTGTCTCTAATGGCAACCGGGGGTCTAATAAAGGCCCCCAGGTCTGCCTGGAGTGAATGCCTGCTAGATCATGCCGCAGGCATGACCTAGCAGATGCCTGTCCGTGTTCAACGGACAGGCAGTAATACACTACAATACAAAAGTATTGCAATGTATTATAAATGCGATCGCAGAATCGCATATGATAGTCCCCTAGTGGGACTAGTAAAAAAGTAAATTAAAAAAAAAAAGTGAAAAAAAATGAAAAAAACAGCTTTTCCCCTTACAAAATGCTTTACTATTAAAAAAACAAAATAAAGTTAAAAAGTTACACATATTTAGTATCGCCGCGTCCGTAACGACCCCGACTATAAATCTATTACATTATTTAACCCGCACGGTGAACGCCGTAAAAAATGTCATAAAAAACTATGAAAAAATTGAAAAATGTGATAAAAAGTGATCAAAAAGTCGCATCTACTCCAAAATGGTACCAATAAAAACTACAAGTCTTCCCACAAAAAAAAAGCCCTCACACAACCGCATCGGCGAAAAAATAAAAACGTTACGGCTCTTCAAATATGGAGACACAAAAACAAATAATTTTGAAAAAAAAAGCGTTTTTACTGTGTAAAAGTAGTAAAACATACAAAAACTATACAAATTTGGTATCGTTGCAATCGTAACAACCCGCTGAATAAAGTTATTGTGTTATTTATATCACACGGTAAACGGCGTAGATTTAAGATGCGAAAAAGAGTGCCGAAATTTCAGGTTTTTTTCTATTTCCCCCCCAAATAAAAGTTAATAAAAGTTAATCAATAAATAATATGTCTCCCAAAATGGTGCTATTAGAAAATACAACTTGTCCCGCAAAAAACAATACCTTATATAGCTATGTCGACGCAAAAATAAAAAGGTTATAGCTCTTGGAATGCGACGATGGAAAAACGTAAAAAATGGCCTGGTCATTAAGGCCTAAAATAGGCTGGTCACTAAGGGGTTAAAGGAATTAAACCTAGTCCGAGCTGTCCCATTTTGGAACATGGTCCAACTTTAAGATGAACTTCTCCAAGTCTTTGAATGTATCCCTTCCACCCTCGACGTTATCACTCCTCAAAAGTAATTTCCCCTTCTCCTGGGCTGCTAGGGGTATAACATATCTGGGTGCACGTATAAACGCTGATCTCTCCCAACTGTTTGCCAATAACTTCACCCCTTTACTAGATAAATTTCGCACAGATCTCGCCTCTTGGCATAAAAAGAAATTCTCCTGGTTTGGCCATATTAACATTATTAAAATGTCACTCCTCCCCAGGTTGTTGTAACTTCTGCAGACAATCCCTATCTCCATCCCATCCTCTTATTGGCTACGTATCCAACAATGTGTTGGATCCTTCATATGGCCAATGGGTCGTCCCCATCTGAGTAGGACGATTCTTACTCGCTCCAGGGAGACGGGTGGGGTTGGTCTGCCGGACTGTCGGCTTTATTATCTGGCGTCGACTAACGCTCGTGTCCTTGACTTCTTTCAAAATCATGACTCTAAACTTTGGGTTCGTCTAGCCCAACAACTCTGTACTCGTACCCTATCTACTCTGCCATGGACCCTGCCTGGGAATAGACCGACTCCCGCCTCCTTTGTTGTTCTCCATACCCTCTTGGCACTGAGGTCCTCTGGGGTGGGGGGCTCACTCGTTGATCCACTGGGTCCACTGACCCCTATTACTGACAACCCTGCCTTTCCTGCGGGGGAGGCACGTCTTTCCTTCTTGGGTAGGTCTCCTGCCAACCCCATGTACTTCACTTAGGTCCTAACCGATTCCTCTCTACTTCCATTGGCCAATATCTGCCCGGCTGTTATGCCCTCACCACGTCACATATTTGAATACTCCCAGTTAAAACATTTCTATAGTGTTACTAAGCGCCGGGCTCACCTTCATCGGCCGCTTACGGACTTTGAGCGTTTATGTGTCTCCACCCTGTCCCCTACGCACGCCATTTCCATACTCTATAAAATACTCTTCTGCCAGCGATCTCCTCAGCTCCCATCCTTCTGCAGGGCTTGGGAGACAGAATTGAATGCAACATTCTCTGACGTGCAATGGAGATTATGTTTTTCCCTTTCCCAGAAAGCTTCGATAGCCATACGAGCTCAGGAATCTAGCAATAAAATTATTTCTAGATGGTATCGGGTCCCCACTGCCCTGCATAAATGGTACCCGTCACATGCTGGCGTTGTGGGGCGATGGGGGAAAACATGTCACACATTTGGTGGAGTTGTCCCTCCTTGCAGTTTTTGGGAGACGGTTCTCCAAATTATATTAGAAGTTACTGGGGTCTCGGTCCCTAGCTCACCCAACCCTTTTATTTATTTTTCCTATGCCATTAACCATTTACAAACGCTCTCTACTTAGACACCTCCTCCAAGCTGCCAAATCAGTTATTCCCCGCAGGTGGCGAATGGCAGTCCCTCCACTGCTGGATGAGTGGTTCCAGGAGGTTGCCTTACTGAAGCGAATGGAGCACCTTCTGGCTCATTCTGCGGCTGCTTCTACCAGATACATGTACACTTGGTCTCCGTGGCTTATGTTCCTTTCTTCTTCCACCTATTGTAATGCAGTGACTTGAGCTACACTGCATATCCTCTTCCGTGGGACTTCCTCGGGGCAGTGACTACATACGGATGTGTGGGGATTTGCTTGCTCTATTCGTGTCTCTGCAAGGTGCGTAGCTGCTTCTTATTTACTCATGATACACTGGAACCGGAGTCCAGGTTCACCATGAACTCCCCCTTCGCCCTTCTTTGCCTTTGTCTGTCTCCCATTCTATCTTCTCCTTCCCTTTTTGTGTCTTTCTCAAATGGTCATTGGATTCCTGTGATTGCGCTCACCCACTTTTGCCATTGCATTTTAGGACGTATGAGAAGCTGAACTGTTGTACTCTTATTTTCTTTCTTAAGCAATGCTCCTTTCTCATATGCTTCCTTAGACTGCTGTAGTATTTTGTGCTTTCTATAGGTTGTGATGTTCACCTTCATGTTTGGGCTGTGCCCTCATTTGTCATGTTCTTTCTATTGTAGGGACACGTTTTTCCTAGCTGTATTTGTACCTGTGTGTATTAAAACCAATAAAAATGTTGAATATGAAAAAAAAAAAAAAAAAAAGAATTAAACATATTTAGCCTTGAAAAAAAGACGACTAAGGGGCGACATGATTAACTTATATAAATATATCAATGGCGGGGGCGGAGCTTGCCGCTGACTGGAATGGCGGTGTAGTGAAATCTCTCCTGCTTCACTCGTAGCATAACTGCGGCTCACAGCGATATCCGACCTTGTATTGCGGTACAACTTACCTTGGAGGCTCCCTGATTAGGCTGACCCAAATGTGGAACATGACCAGGAGAAAACAGTCAAAATCGGAGCCGAAAAAGCTTCCGGACTACTTTCCCGCCTCGGGCCGTTCACAAGATGGCGCCGGATCCCTGACTGAGCTGGAAGCGCGGCAGCCTTACACACAACCATCGGCTGTCACAGGTCAGTTCACAGATGGCGACACACAGGGCAGGATGGAAGAGGTGTCTGGCCCTGGAAAACGGGGGGCGACTAGATCGGTCTCCTCCTCACCTAACAGTAAGGGCCCGGCGGTTAAAAAAGCACTATTTCCCCAAAGTCTCCCATCTCCTGGAACACATCTCTCTGACCCTGTCCTGTCTGGGATGTCAGAAATACCTGACGATGCTCCCCTGACCACAGCCATTATGAAAGGGCTTATGCATACACTGCAGAATTCAATTTCTGGGGTACTAGATAAAGTACTGGCGCAAATTCATACATCTATGGATGATCTCGGGTTCCGCACGGACCATATAGAACGAAGTCTGGGATATCACGCCAGGGCTCATAATGATCTTATAGACGCTCATGCTGAGCTCACAGAAGAAGTAAAGTGGCTAAAAGATAAACTGATGGACCAGGAGGACATGTCTAGGCGAAATAATCTCAAGATTCGAGGGATTCCAGAAGAAATTTCACCATCCGAACTACCCAACTTTCTACAAGTTATGTTCAAGGCTCTGGTTCCAATGTTTACTTCACTGGACTTAACTTTGGACAGAACACACAGGATTCCTAAATCCCGGGCCGCTCCGGAAAATGCTCCCAGAGATGTTCTATCAAGGGTGCACTTTTACCAAGCCAAAGACCGCATCCTGCAGGAATCCAGAAAACTGGGGAAACTTCCACCCCCCTATGCTCATATCTCAATTTATCCGGATCTGTCTGCTTCTACCTTGATGCTCCGAAAGCAATTTCAAGCGATTACTTTGGCTCTCAGGGAGCAGAATTTGAAATATAAGTGGGGTTTCCCGGTCAAATTATTGGTCTCCAGGAATGGCTCCACACACGTTATCCCTACACCTTCAGATGGGATCGCTCTACTCCGCCAGTGGAACATTCCTGTCCAACCTACAGGATCTGCTCCGACCAGCAAACCACCGAGACGACTTCATCCGGAATGGGAATCGGTACAGGGACAAGCCACCACCTGATCTTCATGCTGATTGTATGGTCATGTATTAATGCTACTTGTTGCTAATATTTCTTTCCTCTCTTCCCCATGGAGGTCTGTACGGCGCAGAGTAGGCGCCATGCTTTCTACATTTCTGTTTTTCTGTTAATATTCTTGTATTTGGTAACACTGTATTGTCCACTTCATGGTTCACAAGATCCTAATTGTCAGTTCAGTTTTAGTGCTAAATGCGCAGCCAGGCCTAGTATGTTTTTTTACACTACCTCATGCCGTTTATTATTTCCTCCCTAAATGTCAAGGGGCTAAATAGCCCTTTTAAAAGACGACAGATGTGGAAGGAGGCTCTGGCCCTTCGTAGTGATGTTCTTTTCGCTCAGGAAACTCATTTCTCCTCCCTTAATCCTCCGAAATGTACACATTTTAAATTTCCCCACATTTTTCAGGCATCTAATTCCAGCAAAGCAAAGGGTGTATTGATCGCTATAAAAGATTCGGTTGCATTTCAGGTACATGATGTTTTGTTAGACCCTCAGGGTAGATTTTTAATACTTGTCTGTGACATAAATAATATCACTTTCACATTAGTTAACATATATCTTCCTAACTCACATCAGCTTAAGGCCTTTCACAAAATACTCAGAAAGGTTCACAAAATGGCAAAGGGTATGTTGATGAAGTTATGCACCCATCAATTGACTCCTCTAATGTCCATAGACCACACTCCAATCTACATCATACGATACATGTGGAAGAGTTATATGATGTATGGCGCTGTCAACATGGTAATGAACGGGATTTTACGTATTTCTCTGCACCACATAAAGTATACTCTCGAATAGATATGTTTCTGGCGAGCAAAATCAGCCTCCGATGTATCTCGTCATCCACTATTGGAGACATATCGTGGTCAGACCATGCCCCTGTTTCTATAGAGATTTTAGATCAAGTACCATCGCCTCCTTTCTCTTCCTGGAGATTAACTGATGTAGTTCTAGATCACCCGCTTACTAAAGATATGATGGACACCCACGTCCAAACATATTTTGAAGTTAATGTCCCTTCTTCAGACAATTGCTTTTCTCTGTGGAATGCCCATAAGGCATATATGCGGGGGATGGGGATTCAGGCCGCCTCCAGATTAAAAAAACATAGGGAGAAAACCACCAATGATATTCTCACCCAACTGCACAATTTGGAATCCCTTAATAAAACTAAGGTAACTTCAGACACATCGCAAAAGATTAAAGTCCTTCGAGACCAACTTCAAGTTGTGCTTATGTCCTGTCATATGGCCCTGTTTAAAAAACTACAATTTGGTTTTTACCTTCATGGTAATAGACCAGGGGCACTTCTAGCCAAAATGATAAAAAAAAGAAGCGCTAAGCAGAGAACGGCATTTTTCATAGACAAAAATGGTAATAAGGTTACCCATCCTCAAGAAATCAGTGAACAATTTCGAAGTTTCTACCACAATTTATATAATCTCAGAGAAGATAACGCTACCTATCAGCCATCAGTATCGGATATAAATAACTTCCTAGGCGGTCTGAATCTTCCCTCCCTGTCAGAAGAAGATAGTTCTAATTTACAATCCCCCTTTACGGTATCTGAAGTTTCTCAAGCTATTAAAGGTTTAAAACTAGGGAAAGCCCCAGGCCCAGATGGGTTTACCAATCAATACTACAAAAGATATGTCACGATACTAGCCCCTAATTTGGTTAATGTGTTCAATGGAGCTGCCACTGTGGGATCTTTTCCAAAGGAGATGCTCTCTGCAACCGTAGTCACTTTACCGAAGCCTGGGAAAATACCGGACTCCCCTGCCAACTTCCGTCCAATATCTCTGTTAAATACAGATGTTAAATTATACGCTAAGATATTGGCTAGTAGGTTGGCTAATCTACTCCCTAACTTGATACATGAAGCTCAAGTGGGATTCATAGCTGGAAGACAGGCACCAGATGGTACTAGACGGCTTATAAATCTGATACATTGGGCAAGGTCCCGTCGAGTGCCTTCCGTACTCCTCGCTTTGGATGCGGAGAAGGCATTTGATCGGGTACACTGGGGATACTTGGAGGCAGTTCTGGCCAAATTTGGATTCGGTGGGTGGATAAAATCTGCTATTATGGCATTATACTCCAATCCGTCAGCTAGAGTTTTGACCTCTGGGTTTATGTCCACCTCATTCCCTATCTCTAACGGTACCCGACAGGGGTGCCCGCTTTCACCCCTGATCTTTGCAATGGTGATGGAACCCCTAGCTATGTCTATTAGGCAGAACCAGTCCATTACAGGTATACGGATTGGCCAATCTCACCACAAGATAGGGCTATATGCAGACAACGTAATCCTCTCACTCTCCAATCCCTTGACATCCCTTCCTGCAGTACAACAGACCCTAGATATGTTTGGGAGGGTGGCTTACTATAAAATTAATGCTGGAAAATCGCACCTGTTAGACGTGGGGCTCCCGGTAAAAGTTGGGAATGAGATTCGTAGCTCCTTTCCTTTCCAATGGAACTCACTAAAAATTTCATATTTGGGTATACAACTCACTAATTCTACAAGCCTTCTCTTTAAACATAATTTTACCCCTCTTTTAAAAAGTATTCCACAATTGTTATCTACATATGGTAAAGTCTGCACATCTTGGGCGGGGAGAATAGCAATTATTAAAATGATGATTTTGCCCATCATTCTTTATGCATTCCGTGCACTGATAATTCCTCTTCCCGGTCCTTTTTTGAGGAATCTCCAAAGAACACTAAACAACTTTGTATGGGTACATAAAAAACCTAGAGTGCGGATGCACACATTATTTCGACACTGGAGGCAAGGAGGTATGGGAATGCCAGATGTTCAAAAGTATTATTGGGCAGTTTCATTAGATCAAATGAAGTCTTGGTGTACATCTTCCCCCTTACAGAGGTGGTTACATATTGAACAGGCATTAGTAGATCGTCCGCTTATATCATTATTAGGGGTTGGTTCACACTTGCCTCCTAAAACATATAACTATGTGTCTCCAACTATCTCGGCTTCCCTGAAGGCGTAGAAATCCTACACTTCTAAGCTCCCCACAATGGCTCTTACTCAACTTCGAAAACTACCCTTACGATATTTACTAACCTTCTTACCAGGGATATCCTTGGATAATTGGATAAGTTCAGGGATCTCCCATATATACATGTTATTTAGTGATCGTATGCTCTGGGCATTTTCAGATTTAGTAAAAATGTATGGTATCCCTAATAGAGACTTCTATAAATATCTATGTATCAGACATTTATTTGGGTCCTTAGATGTCAATGCCTTAATATTTCCCTCTATGGCTCTCCAGCAGTATTTTAGTCACATGGGTAAGAGTCGGGGTATTTCAGGTTTCTATGGGGATCTGTGTGAACACCTCCTTCCCAATAGACCCGCTTACTGTGATAAATGGGAGGAGGATTTTCAATCCTCCTTCTCTCTGATAGAATGGCGTAAAGCCTTTTCTTGGACCCAAAAAATTTCCAGGGGGGTTAAACATTGGGAAGCTTCTCAAAAACTGCTACTACGCTGGTATCTAACTCCATCTAGCTTCGCGAAAACTGACAGGTCTTTACCGGAGTTGTGTTGGAAGGGATGCGGATGTAAAGGATCATATTTTCACATGTGGTGGCAATGTCCGGAAGTATACTCATTTTGGAGACAGATATTTGATATCATCTCACAAATATCGTCTTGTATTGTTAAGCCGGATCCAGCCCTGGCTTTATGTTTTCTCAATATACACAATATCCCACACCCTTTTCGAAAGGTGTCCAGTCACATCATAATAGCAGCACGTTTGCTCTTAGCTAAGTACTGGAAACTGCCCACTCAATACTCCATTCCTGAATTGATTAATCAGGTAAATGTCTCCTTTAGTATGGAACGCATGTATGCTTTGAGATCCCATAGGCTTCCTCACATCCTTACTCTATGGGAACCATGGACCAAGTATCTCTCCTCCTCCTCACAGGGCATTCAGCTGATTTCCCTTCTTCCACCTGTAGTTTGACATTTGTAAGTCCAAGACATATGTTTTAGGTTTTTAATTTAGGTTGCCAGACTCATACCACTAGTATGACAACATATTCTTCATAATCTAACATATTTACCCGGCAGGTAATATTTGTGGTGTTGATGTAACCATACGAATATGTCAATGTAATGCTGATAATACGTTGAGTTCAATGTGATATATAATCTGAGGCCATGATATTAATAATATTGTTATAATATTATAATATAAGAAACCACAGAATCTATATGTTTGAAGTTTCTTGTGTGGACCTAATATTGTTATAGTCCGATATCGTTCTTGTTTTTCTTTCTTTTTCTTTTCCTGTAACTCTGAAAAGTTAATAAAAAATGTAAACTTGAAAAAAAAAAAAATATATCAATGGCATATACAAAAAATATGGTGAAATCCTGTTCCATGTAAAACCCCCTCAAAAAACAAGGCGGCACTCCCTCCGTCTGGAAAAAAAAAGGTTCAACCTGCAGAGGCGACAAGCCTTTTTTACTGTGAGAACTGGGAATCTATGGAATAGTCACCGCAGGAGCTGGTCACAGCAGGGACAGTAGATGGCTTTAAAAAAGGCTTAGATAATTTCCAAGAACAAAAAAATATTAGCTCCTATGTATAGAAATTTTTTACTTCCCTTTTCCCATCCCACTTCCCCTTTCCCATCCCTTGGTTGAACTTGATGGACATGTGTCTTTTTTCAACCGTACAAACTATGTAACTATCAGGGGCGTAACTAGGAAAGACTGGGCCCCATAGCAAACTTTTGACTGGGGCCCCCCTCCCCTGGGTGTCACACAACCCCCCCCTTGTAGATAGTGCCTTTTTTACAGCCCCCCTATAGATAACGCCATACAGCCCCCCCTCTGTAGATAGCGCCATACATCCCCCTGTAGATAACGCCATACAGCCCCTCTGTAGATAACGCCATACAGCCCACCTGCAGAGAACGCCATACAGCCCCCCCGTAGAGAACGCCATACAGCCCCCCCTGTAGGGAACGCCATACAGCCCCCCCTGTAGAGAACGCCATACAGCCCCCCCTGTAGGGAACGCCATACAGCTCCCCCCCTGTAGGGAACGCCATACAGCCCCCCCTCTGTAGATAGCGCCATACATCCCCCTGTAGATAACGCCATACAGCCCCCCTGTAGATAACGCCATACAGCCCCCCTGCAGAGAACGCCATACATCCCCCCCCTGTAGAGAACGCCATACAGCCCCCCCCTGTAGAGAACGCCATACAGGCCCCCCTGTAGGGAACGCCATACAGCCCTCCCCTGTAGAGAACACCATACAGCCCCCCTGTAGGGAACGCCATACAGCAACCCCCCCTGTAGGGAACGCCATACAGCATCCCCCTCCCAAAAAAATGTGACCTACAGTGTGTTAAAAGAGGCATGCCCCAGTTACAGGGAAAATCAGCCCTCTCATAGTGACTATTGTCACTAATAGGGCTGTGCTGGGTCTAGTAAGACCCAGCAGCAGCCTGCCACTAACGGCACCCGGCGATCATGTGACCAGTCACATGATCACCGGGAGGAATAGAGACAGCGCCGCTGCTACTGTCTCTATTCCTGTACACAGCGCGCATTCAGCGCTGTGTACAAGTGATCAGAGAAGACAGAAGCAGCGAAAGCTGCTTCTATCCTCTCCTCAGGGTCCCCGGCAGTCACTGACAGCCGGAGACCCGACATTCAGCTGCCCGATCGCGCGGGCAGCAAGTTAAAACCCGAGCCGTAGAAAGTCTATGGCTCGGGTTTTAAGGACCCTGACCGCTGGCCGTAAAAATACAGCCAGCGGTCGGGAACCAGTTAATGGCAGAGCGGGGGAGATACCTCCCTGCTCTGCCGTAGTATTCAGTGGCGTCCCGCTGTAGCAGCCATAGCGGCTGCTAGCGGAGCCTCCGGCCATGGTGGGGGCCCGTGCCGGCGGGCGACACGGGCCCCCTCATGCCGCGGGCCCCGTAGCAGCCGCTACTGCTGCTACGGCGGTAGTTACGCCACTGGTAACTATGTAACGTCTATAGCCACTTTAATAGCCCTGGAAAAATACACAAACTTGGGCCATCTCATTAACAGTGGGCTTGTCAATGCACACAGTATTTCTAGATCTTATTGATTTATTCGATGCCAGCAGAATTTATTTATTTTGGTCTATTAAAAGTATTTATTAAAATTACATTTTAATACAAAGTTTTACACATCATAGGCTGTGTTCACATCAGCGTTGCCCTTCTGTTTCCGTTGGGTTAACCCCTCAACGGAAAGGGTATGTTCACACGGCCTATTTTCAGACGTAATTCAGGCATTTTACGCCTCGAATTACGCCTGAAAAAACGCCCCTAATACGCCTACAAACATCTGCCCATTGCTTTCAATGGGAATTACGATGTTCTGTTCCCACGAGCCTTTATTTTACGTGTCGCTGTCGAACTACGGCGCGTAAAATGACGGCTCGTAAAAAGAAGTGCAGGACACTTCTTGGGACGTTTTTGGAGGCGTTTTTCATTGACTCCATTGAAAAACTGCTCCAAAAAGGGCCGTAAAAAACGCAGTGAGAAAACGCGAGTTGTTAAAAAAAAACGTCTGAAAATCAGGAGCTGTTTTCGCCTGAAAACAGCTCTGTATTTTCAGACGTTTTTGCTCACTGCGTGTGAACATACCCAAAGGCAAACTGGAACCATAGCTTCCGTTTCCCTCACCATTGATCTTAATGGTGACAGAAACTTTGCTAAAGGTTTCCATTTGTCACCGTTGTGACAGGGTTCCGTTGTTTTGACGGAATCAATAGCGCAGTAGTTTTAATGGAACCATGTGGCCATTTCATCAATAATAGGACTGGTCCTACTCCTGTCCGTTTTTGATAGAACAGTCTCTGCATTTTCATTGATTTGGTCCGTAAAACAATGGACTGCACACGGAAGCCATCCGTGTACGGTCCGTAATTCACGGATCCATCATTAACGACCGTATGACAGCCAACGGAAGTGCGCACGAGGCCTAACACACGACTGAGTGCTTCAATGTTTGTTTTTTATTCGAGTGTCCATTTTTTTCCATCCATTTGTGTCCAAGTTGCATCTGTTTCCGTTTGTGATCCAATCCGAGTATCCGTTTCTGTTCCGTTTTTCACTGATCAGTGAAAAAAAATGAATGGTGTCATTTTTTGTCAAAAATTTTGTCCCATCCCACTGAAAACACCCACAGGAAAGTCACATGATGTGCCAGACGCCATTTTCTCTGGATTGTACAGCATACAGAGCATTGTTAGATACCTCTGCTTTCTTGCCTTTGGTTTCTGGCGTTTATTGGCGTATTTCATCTTGCAACATGTGCTCATCATCTGAGGAAGATGTCTTCTTGGCCTGGTTTCTCTCTCGGCTCTTTGGAAAGCAATCTGACATGCTGGAAGAAGAACCGACGAGGAAGAGGTACTGGGTCCATCCCATTGTCTCCCAGCAGGCCTGCAAGGGACACTTCCATACCCTGTACAATGACCTTCGTCAGCACCAGGAGATGTTTCACTCCTTCTGTCGAATGACTGTCCCTACATCTGACCGCTTGTTGGAGGCTATTTGTCCTAGTCTCACCTTCCAGGACACGAATATGCGATTCTGCATATCACCTCAAGAATGGCTCGTCACCTGAGGTAAGCACACACACTACTCCTGTACCCCCATGTGCTCCTGATACAGGTAGCAGAACAGTGTCACGGTGATACAGCTAGTACTAGCGTGAATGGCCCTGTGTCCTATCACGCCCTGTCACCTTGATACAGCTAGCACTACCATAAATTGCCCTGTGCCCCATCCCACCCTGTCACCAGGGAGGAATATGACAGTTCTCATTTTTTTTTAAACTTTTTCAGATTTCTGGCAACTGGAAATACTATTTCCTCACTCCACTTTGAATTCCTGTTGGGGACCAGTACCATAGGAAAAATAGTCCGGTTAACTTGTGATCTTATATGGAACACACTTAAGGAGATGATGATGATGCCTGTGCTCATTGCTGAAGACTGGCTGTGTATCGCCGCCGGGTTTATGGACCATGCACAGTTTCACAATTGCATCGGGGCACTGGATGGAGAATATACGTGTCAAGAAGCCGCCACACTCTGGCTCCCGATTCTATAATTACAAGCAGTTTTTCTCGGTGGTGCTGTTGGCCTTGGCTGACAGTTCTTACCGGTTTGTAATTGCGGACATCAGGGCCTATGGAAGCACTGCAGATGCTCGATTCTTCAGGGCTTCCAGAATGGGGCAGCGTCTTCTCGACAACCAGCTTGCCCTCCCTGAGCCACGCTTCCTGCCTGGATCATCTGGACCACCAGAACCCTTTGTTGTAGTTGTTGACGAGGGCTTCGGACTGTCTGCTCACGAGATGCGCCCATACCCCAGATGCGGTTTGGATGACCGGAGGCGCATTGTTAATTACCAGCTTACTAGGGCCTGTCGGTATGTGGAGTGCGGCCTTCGGAATTGTGGCCAACAAATGGAGGATCTTCATGTCTTACATCCAGATGGATTCGGACAACGTAAACCTGGCGTTTCAAGCTTGTGTCATCCTGCATAATTTCACCAGGATTTAGGATGCAGGTTTGGATGGGGACATGGAAAAACAAGGGACCGTCTCAACAGTCACTGAAAACCAGACAATGTATGGAAGACCTGGTTCTGCTGGAATTGCTCATCGGGAAGTCTATGCAGACTATTTTGTTTCCCACGAGGGAGTGGTTCCTTGGCAGGAGGACTATGTTCATTTAGATTTATAATTTTTCTCTGGCTGCGGGCACTTGCTTCTGTTTTTTCAGAGTTAGTTCATTGTTTATTTTTTGTCACATAGAGTAGGGACTCGCAAGACAATTAGGACCCTTGACAGAGGTTGTGAGCTTACGTATTTTTGGCAAAATACTTTTTTTTAGATTTTTTTAATCCACTATGTCAACCTTTTGTATTTTGGCAAAAATATAAACAAATACATCATTAAAAGAAGGTTGTATCCAAAATAAAAATAAAAATGAGTATCACCTTAATTGTCTGTGTATACTTTATTAATATTGTAATTATTTTATTTTATTTCAGGCTCTATCACCAGGATACTACAGAGATGGTGTATAGTTGCATGTTAAATCTGTTGAACCTGCTCTTATATCCGGAATGTTCTTTGACCTGTTTACCCACCCCAACTCCCACAAGGCAAAATATATATTTTTTAGCCTTTTAAAAACCACCCTTATTTTCTTTTTATCGGGTGCTAAAAGTGCTAATTTGCACCAACATGGTGCTAAATACAACTAACATTGCACCAACATAGTGCTAATTTTTTTTAGACATGTAAAAAAAAAAAAAAAAAAAGATACTACTCAAACTGTTGCATTGTTGGCACACCTGGACTAGCTGATGGACTCTCACCACGATCTGGCTAAATAGTTTGCTGGCTGGGGTTAGAAGGCCCAGGGGGAGGAAGGCAAAAATAATCTGGGCCTGAGAGCTGGTCTGTCCTGTGTATATAGGTGAGCTTTCATAAGCCATTGGCCAAAAGTGATGGTGCCATTATAACATGATACGGTGTACACATAGTGCACTGTAGCATGATACAGTGCACATGATGAGCCTGTTTGTGTAAAAAATAATTTTAAAAAACAACAACTTACAGGCGGAGATCCATGACACTGCTTAGAAACCTCAACTGCTGGGTAAACAGGTAGGGCTTCCGGGTAGGTGGGGCATCTCCACTCCTCTTGGCTTGATGGATCAGCTCCTTCCGGAATTGGTCGCGGCAGCTGTTCCACCTGCCCTTTACATCTTTCACTGGAACAAAATATTTGCATTTAATAATTTACTCACATCACATGGCACAGGAGACCTCAAGGTACAGGGGGCACATGCACGTAAAGTTTGTTTCACGTTCTGTTTTTTTCCCTCTGGACCATTTGTTTGGGAAGATCTCCTTGCGACTGCCTCCCACGCAGCATCTTTTTGATAGCGATAGTGGTACACTCCAGAGCGGCTGTCCAACAATACTGGCCGGTCTTGTACCAGCGTGATTAATTTTTCCACATCAAACAGGCGTGGCATGGCTCTTTCAGCAAACTTGTGGTGAAGTAATATCTCCAGGCCTTGTTCCACAATGCTTAGCAAGGCCATTGAGATATTTCCTGCTTTGACTTTTTTTTAAAAATATCTTTAATATATCATGTCTCTTAACAACTGATCAGTGAAAAACGGACGGCACACGGACAACATCCGAGTGCTGTCCGTTTTTTCCATTGACCCAGAGACTTGAATGGAAACTCGGATCACTGAAAACTGACATGCATAGGACATGTTCTAAAAATAACGGAATGGACGCATGGATCAGTTAAAAAAACAGAAGTGTACATGAGCCCTACTAAATGCATTGACTTTAGTGCATCCGAATGCTGTTCTTTAAAAAAACGGACAGAACTCTTAAACAAACATCAGTTGTGTGCATGAGCACTTAGGCTCTGTTCACATTAGCATTATGACAGCTATACAAACAGATACAGACAAATATGAGACTGATCAAAAATACTGGAAAACCTGACGGACTAGCAATAACACCAGTGTAAACCGAGCCTCTCACTGACTTTTCCCCACTCAACGCAAACTCTGCGAGATGCCACACCACACAAATCCAGTCGACACCACAACTCTTACCGACATCTCACACCACATAGTTAAACAGCTATGCATGGTTACTAGTTTTGACATTTTTTCCTACACGTGTTGCGTATCCATGTATTTCTTTTAGGTTCAGTGGATTTGAAGTTATAAGGCATCGTTCACATCTGCGTTAGAGGCTCCGTTGGGGGCCTTTGTCACAGATCCGGCAGGGATTACCAGAGACAATAGCGCAGCATGCTGTGCTATCGTGTCCGGTAAAATTATGGACACCTCGACGGAAACCACTGAAATCAATGGGTTCCGTCGGTCGCCAGTGGTGTCCGCTGTGCAACGTAACGGTTGCTTCTGTTATTCCATTGCTCTGCTCCTCTGACGTAGCAGAACAACGGAATGTCACAATGCAGGTGTGAACAAAGCCTTACGGTGTTATATTGATTTAGTATTTTTTTCTGCTTTCAAAAATTGTGCTTCAAATCCAAATTACAGCACAAAGAAACGTTCAGAAACGTTTCAAAATATATGTAGCTTTAGAACCAGCTTTAATGATAGGTCTGTGCCAGTGATCAGTTGTGGGTAATATACACATTCTTTTTCACAGGACTTAAAGGAGTTTTTTAATTGCAGTTATTGGTTGTTTTTGCCATTAATTACATTATAAGGCTATGTTCAAATCAATTTTTTTGGGCCTAAGTTTGATTTATATGCTGGAAAAATGTAAAGAACCCAAAAAACGGGTTAAAAGAGTTATATGAAATTGGAACAAATGGGTCATTGTTGTCCATGGGCTTTGTCTGCTATTCAGGTAAATGGGCTGAGCGGTTACCGATCACATCTAAGTTCATAAATGAGATGTGATCGGCAACAGGTGGATCCTGCGTGTCCTGTCAATGTGAACCTGTCAGTGCCGCTGACCTAACGGTTTCATGTCTCAGCAAAATATACAGCTGCTCTGTATACAGGATACAAAGCAGCTGTATCTGAAAAAATAAAAATTATTTTTAAATAAAAAGTATTTCCAAAGTTGCACCAAACACACTGATACACATTTTTATTAAATAATAATAATAATAATAATAATAATAATAATAATAATGATAATAATAATGTTTTCAAAGGTATACATAGTCTTTAACACTAATTCTACAGGACTGAACAAAAATTGAATTTATTCTATCCAGAGATATACAACACATTGTCGTGTTGGAGGTTGTCACGACAGTAATGGAGGATGGTTATATATAATGTCTTTAATGTAAAGGGTATTTAATCATGAAATGGTTTATAAAAGGACTGCTCAAGCAAATTCCATAACATTAGTCAACCACTTTTAAGAAAACATCCTTCCCTAATGTAATTACGTCTTTCATCAATTTTACATAGTCTTCAGTATTGTAACATTATAAAATACATTCATAAACAGGTCAACGGTCTGATAAAGTTCTTACTCGTTTACAAAAGTTTATAAAAATGACTTTAAACAGAAATATATGTGTAACCATCCCTTTGAATTTCTAAGGAAAACATATCCACCAACTAATGATATCAAATTGAAGTAAAGGGGAGGAAATTGTCCTCAGTCCCCTTTCTCTTATATAACTTTTATCCCTCTGGTTAGTCTTCTATTTCCCCATTCTGCTAGGAACTACAGATTATATTTCACTGTATCTTAAAAGGGGGTTGTCCGGTTTCAGCAAATAAATATTTTTTGTATAATTAAAAGTTATACAATGTTCCAATATACTTTCTGTATTAATTCCTTACGATTTTCAAGATCTCTGTGTCATGTCCATGGCCGCAGGCCGTCAGGTTCACTCACCTCCTGACAGCGGCAGCCATGGGTCTGCGAGCGCTGGCCCCAGTCTCCTCCTCAGGAGACGGCAGCGCTCACTTCCACTCATCTCAGCTGGGTTCCGTAGGGTAGCGCGCGCACTAGTCTTTAATGTGAAATCAGCCCATAAGTGCCCTGGACTATAGGAAACGCCCAGCCCCTTGCTTCCATGCCTGAGCGTTGTTTGTCACATCCTAGTTTGTTTAAGCAAATGGTCTCCTAGTGTTTTCCAGTGTTCCCTGTTCCTGTATCCCGTGCTATCCTGGTCAAATGCCGTTCTGTGCTGTATTCCACACCTGTCCTATTACTCCACGCCTGACGTCTACCTGCTGCCTAGTCCCAGCCGAGCCTGTCTTACTACTGTCCAAGCTGCCACAGGTACCCTATACGTACTATAGACTGTGACCTGCGCCCTGTTGGCCAGCTGCCATACCTCCAAGGCGGTACGGCCCAGTGGGTCCACGTACCCTACATGACAGTACGCTCAGGTCATGGATCCCACTGGTCGATCCAAGACCAAGATGATGTCACAAGAGATGCGGACGGATATGCTAGACCTCTGGTCTCGACAGGACCAACTCCTCCAGGCCTTGAACATTCTCGCACGTCGGCAGGAGGCCGTTCCTCCTACTACACCTCCTGGCAGTACTGATCCTCAGACTACACATCCTGGCAGTGTTGATCCTCGTTTTTCTTTGCCACTTCCTGACCGCTATGATGGAGACGCAGGAACCTGTCATGGATTTTTGAACCAGTGCCAGATCCACTTCAGCCTGTATTCAAGGCCATTTTCGTCTGATGGCACAAGGGTCGCTTTCATCATCTCTCTTCTTACTGACAAGGCCCTTGCATGGACGAACCCTATCTGGGAGAGACAAGGACCAGAGACCGGTTACTTCCAGGGGTTCCTCCGGACGTTTTGCACGGTGTTTGAGGAGCCTGGAGGAGTCTCCTCTGCAGCGGCTTCCTTGATGAACCTACGCCAAGGAGACATCTCCATTGGCGAGTACGCCATCCACTACCGCACCCTGGCGGGAGAACTGTTGCTTAACAATAAGGCCCTGGTGGCTAAATTTTGGCATGGACTGTCTCCTAAAAATAAGGACAAACTTGCCGCTCGAGACCGGCCATCTACCCTGGATGACCTCATCCTTCTGGCCACACGGATTGATAGAAGGCTCCGAGAACGGCTCCAAGAGGTTCGTCGGGAAGGTCTTCCTAGTCTGGTCCCTACGTTGCAGCAACCCCTGCTGTCCTCAGATGCCGATCCTCCTAAGGAGTCTGTGAGGATGGACCAATGTAAGCCATCTACCCGGGAGAGACAAACGCAGACGCACTTCGAGACTCTGTCTTTATTGCGGCCACGGAGGCCATGTTTTGCGTCTGTGTCCCCAAAAGCCCCCAAGTCTGGGGTTGGAAGGAGAGACAACCTAGGGCAAAGAAGGACTCCCGTCTAAATTGTCCATATCCGGTGAGAAAACGCATCAGGTCTCTGCGTATCTGGATTCTGGATCCGCTGCTAATTTCATTTCTACAGACCTGGTGGACCTTCTTCAATTATCCACTACCCCTCTGGAGAAACTGTTGATGGTTGCATCGGTAAATTGACTACCTCTGCCAGACCCTGTTATAGCTGTGACCAAGCCGCTGAGGCTTCAAGTAGGGGCTCTCCTCTCCGAACTTCTATCATTCTATGTCCTATCCAAGGCCATTAACCCTGTGCTGCTGGGCCTGCCTTGGCTCCGACTACATGCCCCAGTCCTCGACAGGAACTCTGGAGAGGTTCTCCAGTGGGGCCCCGAGTGTCACAGCTGTTGCCTGGTGCAGATTCGTTCGGCTCAGCCTCCTCTGCCTCGGACATTGGCAGGATTGCCTCGTCATTATGCTGCATTTTTGGACGTCTTCAGTAAAAGGGAGGCGGAGACACTGCCCCCACACCGGGCGTATGACTGTCCTATCGAGCTGATTCCTGGTGCATCCCTTCCCCATGGTAGGGTATATCCTCTTTCCTTGCCAGAGACTCTGTCCATGTCCGCCTATGTTAAAGAGAACTTGGAGAAGGGCTTCATATTGTAGTCTTCCTCCCCGGCAGGAGCCGGGTTCTTCTTCGTCAAAAAGAAGGATGGCTCCCTGCGTACATGTATTGACTACCCGGGTCTCAACCAGATCACGGTGAAAAATAAGTATCCGTTGCCACGGATCTCAGAACTGTTTCATCGTATACGTGGTGCCAAGATTTTTTCCAAACTAGACCTGCATGGGGCTTACTAACTAATCCGGATTCGCCGGGGTGATGAATGGAGGACTGCATTTAACACCCGTGATGGACACTATGAATATCTAGTAATGCCCTCCGGCCTGTGTAATGCTCCCGCGGTCTTTCAAGAGTTCGTTAATTACATTTTCCGTGACCTGCTCTACGTTTGTGTTGTGGTCTATCTTGATGACATCTTGATTTTTTCTCCAGATCCTATGACGCATCAGAGACATGTCCGTCAAGTTTTGCTGCGGTTAAGGGAGAATCCTCTGTACGCCAAGTTGGAGAAGTGCGTGTTTGAAAAAGAAGCTCTACCCTTCCTGGGCTACATTGTCTCGAATAGAAGTCTCACGATGGTGTAATGATGGGGGTAGGGAAACAGACAAGTGAGCACTAATCTACCCGCCACTCAGTCCCTGCCTACTTGCAACGACCCGCCCTAGGCGACGGGGTACAACTGGGCGACGGTCCCTACACTCAATAAGTGAACGACAAACAGACAAGGGAACACAGAACCTAAGGGAAACGGGGCAGTTGCCCACGGCAACACCGTGAGCAACAAGAGTAGTAAACGAGCCGAGTCAAACCAGGAGAGTACGAGGTGCCAAACGCAGAGCAGGAGAGGAGTGAACAAGCCGAGTCAAACCAGGAGAGCACGAGGTACCAAACGCAGAGCAGGAGAGTAGTCAACAAGCCAGGGTCAATACGAAGCAGGGACAAATAGTACAAGAAGCTGCAGCAGGTCCAGGAAACCAACAGAGAAGATTCACAAGCAAGGAGGAACAGGAAAGGCAGGTATAAATAGACAGAGGGCGGGAGCTAGCTCCGTCTGGCCAGGCTGCGATAGGCTCTCCCACTCCTAAGCCTGCCATCCTAAGTGGTGGAAGATGGAGTCAGTCTCACAGATCTAGAAGCAGGTGCAGACTGATTACCTATGGGCGTAGATAAAGAAGCTGTGCCTGGCAGATCCTTTACAGATGGATCCTGAAAAGGTAAAGTCTGTCCTGGAATGGCCACGCCCTCAAGGCTTGAGGGCCATACAGCGCTTTCTGGGATTCGCCAATTTTTACAGACAGTTTATTCCAAACTTCTCCTCACTGACATCTCCTATCTCTAACCTCACTAAGAAGGGCATGAACGCCAAGGTGTGGACTCCTGAGGCAGAGTCCGCATTCAATAGCCTGAAGAGTGCCTTCACGTCAGCCTCTATCCTCCATCATCCAGATGTGTCTCTACAGTTCTTGTTGGAGGTGGATGCATCCTCTGTCGGTGCTGGTGCACTCCTGTTCCAGAGAGGTTCTAAGGGCAAGTCCAATGGTATGTCGATATTTCTCTAAGCTCTTCTCTTCCACAGAACGCAACTACTCGATTGGGGATCGGGAGTTACTGGCCATCAAATTGGCCCTGAAAGAGTGGAGACATCTACTAGAGGGCGCAGCTCATCCCATCCTGATTTTTACAGACCACAAGAACCTCACCTATCTCCAGATGGCCCAACGGCTGAACCCTCGTTAGGCCAGGTAGTCGCTGTTCTATACCAGGTTCCAGTTTGAGCTCCATTATCGCCCAGCCGACAAGAATGTGAGGGCCGATGCCTTGTCCAGGTCTTTCGAGACAGAATACACCATGGAAATTCCACAGAACATTATTGATCCGTCTTGCATTGTCTGTCAATCCCCTGCAAGTTGGGGACATTCCTCCAGGGAGAACTTTTGTGCGCCTGGCTGACCGAGGGAGAGTCCTCTGCTGGGGATACTCCTCCTGACTGGCAGGTCACGTGGGGACCCATAAGACACGGTATCTGGTTGCCTGTCATTTCTGGTGGCCTACGTTGCCCAAGGACATTATGGACTTTGTTTCCTCCTGCTCAGTGTGTGCAGTTAACAGGGTCGCTCACTCCAGACCCGCTGGCCTGCTCCAGCCATTGCCTGTGCTCAATGCTCCCTGACAGCATATAGCTATGGACTTTATCACTGACCTGCCTCTCTCTGCTGGATGCAGCACTGTCTGGGTGGTGGTGGATCGATTTTCGAAGATGGCCCACTTCATTCCTCTGACTGGTCTTCCTCCTGTTCCTCAACTGGCCAAGCTTTTCATCCAACACATCTTCCGCCTGCACGGCTTACCGCAGCTTATTGTGTCTGATCGGGGGATTTAGTTCACCTCGAAGTTCTGGAGAGCCCTCTGCGGACTCCTAGGTGTAAAGTTGGATTTTTCCTCGGCCTACCATCCTCAGTCCAATGGTCAGGTCGAGAGGATCAATCAGATCTTGGAGAACTACTTATGGGACTTCATCTCCAAGAAGCATGATGACTGGGTGCAGTTGCTCCCGTGGGCTGAATTCTCTTAAAATAATCACACCAGTGAGTCCACAAGGAATACACCATTCTTTATTGTCTATGTCCAACACCTACGAATTCCTCTCCCGGTGCCTGATATGTCCAAGGTACCAGCTGCTGACACGGCTGTTAGGGACTTTCTGCAGATCTGGCAGCAGACTCGATACTCCATCCTGCTGGCAGTCGACCGCATGAAACTGAAGGCGGACAGGAGAAGAGAACCTCATTAGTTTCTTCCTGGCACGAAGGTCTGGCTGTCCTCCAGGAATATTCGACTGAGTGTGCCGTCGAACAAATTTGCTCCCAGGTTCCTCGGACCCGTCGAGATCCTGCAGCAGATCAACCCTGTCACCTACAAGCTTCGGCTGCCTCCTACACTCAGGATCCCCAACTCCTTCCATGTCTCTCTCCTGAAACAGGTGGTTTTGTACCGCTTTACCAAGACTCCTAGCCCTGCAGTTGCCTCCAGCGGCACTTCAGACACCTTCGAGGTTAAGTAGATCTTGGACACCAAGAGAGAGGAAATACTTTTTATTTGGTGGATTGGAGGGGGTTTTGTCCTGAATAGAGGTCCTGGGATTCAGAGAACCTCAATGCTCCTACCCTTCTGAAGAAGTTTCTCTCTCGCTCTGGCCCCAAGAAGAGGGTGCGTAAGAGGGGGGATACTGTCATGTCCATGGCCACGGGCTGTGAGGTTCACTCACCTCCTGACGGCCGCAGCCATGGGTTTGCGAGCGCTGGCCCCAGTCCCCACAGGAGACGCCTGCGCTCACTTCCAGTCACCTCGGCCGGGTCCCATAGGGTGTGCACATACGGTCGTGCCCGCTCTTAAAGGGGCAGCACGCACACCAGACTTTAATGTGAAATCAGCCCAGGAGTGCCCTGCACTATAAGAAGGGCCCAGCCCCTTTCTTCCATGCCTGAGCGTTGTTTGTCGTATCCTAGTTTGTCTAAGCAAATGGTCTCCTAGTCTTTTCCAGTGTGTCCTGTTCCTGTATCCCGTGCTATCCTGGTCAAGTGCCGTGCTGTATTCCACGCCTGTCCTACTACTCCACGTCTGACGTCTACCTGCTGCCTAGTCCCAGCCGAGCCTGTCTTACTACTGTCCAAGCTGCCACAGGTACCCTATACGAACTATAGACTGTGACCTGCGCCCTGTTGGCCAGCTGCCATACTGCCAAGGCGGTACGGCCCAGTGGGTCCACGAACCCTAAGTGACACTCTGCTTGTTGTTATTCAGTAGAAACATTTATTATTTACTTCAAGTGGATAAAATTCTGTCCATTGATATTTGACCGTCAGATGAAACGCTTTCTAATTCTATGAAATATTGTTTGATTAGCTCTAAAGTATTACCAAGTATCGATAGTGCCAGAAAAAATACCCGTATATGACAACTTTTCTATTGCCATTTTTTAAGGAAAATTTGTACACCCGTCAAGCTCTTTAAGTTTTGTAAAAAGGTGGAGGAGATACATAGATGTGATTTTTTTGGCTCCTAAGGTTCAAGGATGAATTATATGGGATTATATTTTAGCTTTGTATATTCCAATGTATAGATTTTTTTGGACACTCCAAAGCTGGTAAATTGACTACAGATTTGTGCAGGAAACAAACCAATGGAAATAATCTCATATATGGCAGAAGGCATTTAAGGTCCCTCCTAAACAATCATTTATTGAGTGTTAAAAAGGTTGTTGGAGGAAAAAAAAAATGTTGAACAGAGGTTAGATAAGATGTGTGAAAGATTTATTAGAACAGCAGATCTCAGGAAATTGGTCCATCAACAAGAAGAGAAGGATTACAGAAACGGACAGCAATGTTGTATAGTATATATAAAGTAAAATAATTTATTTTACATCAACCTAAGCTGGGCATACATTAAAGATAGCTGCCAGTCTAATGTTCGTTCAGCAGGCAGCTAATTCTACCAACTCCACAGTAAACATGCACGCTCTTCAGAGCTTGAATATTTTTTCAATGGTGAAAGGGGAATAAGCCATGGCCAGACCCTTCTGGCAGCGTCTTATCTCCTATGGGAACAAAGGATCGTGCACGTTGAAATCCAACATTGGTAAGCACAGGTGTGGGATCACATAAGAAAAATCTGATTTTGCGCAAGGGTCATCAATCTGATCTTGTAACTTATGTTATTGAGTGCCCCTGTGGACTCATCTATGTGAGGGATGCGAAGCAGGAGTGCAGGTAAAGCACAAATATAACAACCAAATTAATCTATTGGACCACTCGGTACCTGACCATTTTAGACATAGTCACAGCTTAGATTTAGGATGATCAATAATCACTGTGTAAATGAATAGAACTGCCTAAACTGCATGTATAAGTTTGCAGTAGGCTCCCATGATCCCTCTAGTGGTGGCTGCAGACAGAGAACAAGACTAAATCTGTGTAGGGGATTTAGAGCTCTGTATCAGAAAAGCGGTGCTCCCACCGCTATAAAGATACACTTTATGGACAAAAGTATTGGGACACTTAAACATTACACCTACAGGTTTTATGACATCCCATTCTAGACCCATAGGCATTATTATGAAGTTGTACCCCTGCCCCTCGCAGCTTCAACTCTTCAGGGAAGGCTTTCTACATGGTTTGGACTGTGTCTGTGGAAAGGTTTGCCCATTGATCCAGAAGAGCATTTGTGAGGTCAGACACTGATGTTGAATGAGGTCCTGGCTCGCAATCTCCATTCTAGTTCATCCCAAAGGTGTTCGATAGGGTTGAAGTCAGGGCTCTGTGTGTGCCGGTCAAGTTCTTCCACAACAAACTCACCCGACCATGCCTTTATGGACCTTGCTTTGTGCACTAAGGCGCAGTCAGGCTGGCACAGAAAAAGGTCTTCTCCAAACTGTTCTCACAAAGCTGGAAGCCTACAATTGTCAAAAATATCCTGGTATGCTGAAGCATTAAGATTTCCCTTCACTGGTACTAAGGGTCCTAGGCCAAGTCATGAAAAACAACCCCATAACATTCTCTCTCCTCCACCAAACTTGGCACAATGCAGTCAGGCAGATAACGTTCTCCTGGCATTCACGAAACCCAGACTCGTCCATCAGACTGCCAGATAGAGAAATGTGATTTATCACTCCATAGAAGACATTTCCACTGCTCCAGAGTCCAGTGCCTGCATGTGTCAGCAGAGCGTTAGTGACTTTTATGCACTATATACCTCAGCTCTTTGCAACCCCCTCTGTAAATTTGTTTACTGGTTAGAAAAAATGATGTACTGCACTCCTGGACAGGAATATTCAGGCGCTATAAGGGTTAGGGACCGATATCCCACAATGTAGTATAGTAGAAGAACCCAACCACTCTATAGAAATGAACGCAGAAATAGATTTTCTCAAATAATTGGTTTTTTATTCAAAGTAATTCAACTTTTTGTTATGTTGTTTTTTGTCTTGTTATGACACATTCACTTTAGAGTGTCTGGCAGATGCCATAACAGGACATGGACATCCTTCTCTTATACAGCGATTCTGACGAAGGCCTGCGATGGGCCGAAACGTCTTTAGAAAATCGCCTGACAAAAAACAACATAACAAAAAGTTGAATTACTTTGAAAAAAACAAACAATGATTTAAGAAAATCTATTTCTACGTTCATCATTTCTATAGAGTGCTTGGGTTTTTCTACTATACTACTTTGTTTACTGGTGGCAAGGAAAACCCTATCTATCCTCCTAAAAATACGCCCTATGAATGTTGGGCTAAAGGAGACTCACTTCTCCCGTAGAATTGCTATCCCTGATTGAGGCTAGATTATAGGGATATTGTAAAGGATCTGCCAGACACAGCTTCTGTGTCGACGCCCGTGGTTAATCAGTCTACATCTGCTCCTGCGTCTGATAGAGTGACTCGATCTGCTACCACTCAGGCTGGTAGGCTGAGGACTGGGAGAACCTATCACAGCCTGGCCAGACGGTTCTAGCTCCCGCCCTCGGTCTATTTATACCTTAATTTGCTTCTTGTCTTTGCCTGTGATTCTCTCGTTTCCTGGCTCTGCTGTTCCAGCTATATCTATTGACCTCTGCTTCATATTGACCCTGGCTTTACTGACTACGCTCCTGCTCTGCGTTTGGTACCTCGTACACTCCTGGTTTGACTCGGCTCGTTCACTACTCTTGTTGTTCACGGTGTTGCCCCAACTGCCCCATTTCCCTTAGCTTCTGTGTACCCTTGTCTGTTTGTTTGTCGTGCACATACTGAGCGTAGGGACCGTCGCCCAGTTGTACGCCGTCGCCTAGGATGGGTCGTGCAAGTAGGCAGGGACTGAGTGGCGGGTAGATTAGGGCTCACCTGTCTGTCTCCCTAACCCATCATTACATAATCACAGGCCCATATACCTTTTCTACCCTGGTCCCTACACAACTATGGACCCCATTGAGACCCTGGCTCAGCAAATGCAGGGTCTCTCCCTACAGGTCCAAGCCCTGGCTCAGAGGTGCGACCAGCGTGATGCTAACCAGGTAGTCTCAGGGAACGACGACTTGAACATTTTTGTGCCTTCTCCTCTGGCTCCCCCATGATGGCTCCCGAGATTTCGTTGCTTCATTCTTCCACGGGAATCTCGGATGAATCAATGCAACTTGGGGCCTCCGTGTCTCCCCAACAATGTAGAGAGCTCCGCAGGAAGAATGGTCTCTGCTTCTACTGTGGGGATGACAAGCATCAAGTGAACAACCGTCCTAGGCGTAAGAATAAGCAGCCGGAAAACTTCCGCGCCTAAGTGACCATCGTGGAGGTCGCTTGGGCGCACAGGTATTTCCCATAAATATGAAACCTAATAAGATCTTGCTTCCCTTTCAGGTCTTTTTTGAGGGTAGGTCTGCCACCGGCCGTGCCTTCGTGGATTCAGGGTCTTCTGCTAATATTATGTCTGTGGAATTTGCTATGTCTCTAGCTTTGTTATTGATTGATTTGCCTAAACCTGTCCCGGTAGTGGGTATCGACTCCACTCCACTTGCTAATGGTTATTTTACGCAGCATACCCCTGTTTTTGAATTCATTGTTGGCTCCATTCATTTGGAGCAGTACTCTATACTGGTGATGCAAGGATTATCGTCCGATTTGGTTTTAGGCATTCCCTGGTTGCTGATGCATAATCCCATTAACTGGAATACTGGGGATCTTACTAAATGGGGTAATGAATGCATGACGTCCTGTTTTTCCATTAATTTGGTTTCTCTCGCTGAGGAGGTGAACACTCTTCCTGAGTTTATTCAGGACTTCGCTGATGTTTTTTCTAAAAAGGCCTCCGAAGTGTTACCTCCTCATAGAGAATACGATTGCGCAATCGATTTGGTAGCAGGAGCTAAGCTCCCTAAGGGTAGGATATTTAAATTCTCTTGTCCCGAACGTGAGGCCATGAGAGAATATATCCAGGAAAGCCTGGACAAGGGTTACATTCGCCCCTCTACTTCTCCGCTAGGTGCTGGCTTCTTCTTCGTAGGGTAGAAGGATGGTGGTCTTAGGCCGTGCATCGATTACCGAAACTTGAATAAGGTCACTGTAAGGAACCAGTATCCCCTTCCTTTGATTCCTGATCTCTTTAATCAGGTTCAGGGGGCCCAATGGTTCTCTAAGTTTGATCTTCGGCGGGCTTATAATCTTATCCAAGTCAGATGAGGGGATGAGTGGAAGACTGCGTTTAACACGCCCGAAGGTCAATTCGAATACCTCGTCATTCCCTTTGGGTTGTGTAATGCACCCACGGTCTTCCAAAATGTCATAAATGAGATTTTAAGAGACTGCCTGGGGGTATTTCTTGTAGTGTACCTTGATGACATACTTGTGTTTTCCAAGGACTGGTCTTCCCACATTCAGCATGTCAGGAAGGTGCTCCAGGCCCTTCGGGAAAACAAACTCTTTGCTAAATCCGAAAAATGTGTGTTTTGGGTGCAGGAGATACCATTTTTGGGTCAAATCCTCACTCCTAATGAATTCCGCATGGACCCTGCCAAGGTTCAGGCTGTGGCTGAATGGGTCCAACCTGCCTCCCTGAAGGCGTTACAGTGATTCCTGGGGTTTGCTAATTATTACAGGAGATTTATTGCTAACTTCTCGGTCATCTCCAAGCCTCTTAAAGAGGCTCTGTCACCAGATTTTGCAACCCCTATCTGCTATTGCAGCAGATAGGCGCTGCAATGTAGATTACAGTAACGTTTTTATTTTTAAAAAACAAGCATTTTTGGCCAAGTTATGACCATTTTTGTATTTATGCAAATGAGGCTTGCAGAAGTACAACTGGGCGTGTTAACAGTAAAAGTAAAACTGGGCGTGTATTATGTGTGTACATCGGGGCGTTTTTACTTCTTTTACTAGCTGGGCGTTAGGAATGGGAGTGTATGATGCTGACGAATCAGCATCATCCACTTCTGTTCGTTAACACCCAGCTTCTGGCAGTGCAGAGACACAGCGTGTTCTCGAGAGATCACGCTGTGACGTCACTCACTTCCTGCCCCAGGTCCTGCATCGTGTCGGACGAGCGAGGACACATCGGCACCAGAGGCTACAGTTGATTCTGCAGCAGCATCGGCGTTTGCAGGTAAGTAGCTACATCGCCAGTTAATGGGCATTTGAAGAGTGGCGCCACTTCTTGGAGGGGGCTAGGCACCAGGTAACGGTCCTTACCGACCATAAGAATCTGTTTTTCCTAGAATGTGCCGGGAGGCTAAACCCGAGACAAGCTCGATGGGCGTTGTTTTTTACTAGATTCAACTTTGTGGTCACCTATAGGGCTGGGTCTAAAAATATTAAAGCTGATGCACTGTCGCGTAGCTTCATGGCCAGCCCTCCTTCGGAGGAAGATCCTGCTTGTGTTTTGCCCCCAGGTATAATAATATCCTCTGTTGATTCTGACTTAGTCTCCGAAATTGCGGCTGATAAAGGTTCAGCTCCCGGGAACTTTCCTGAGAACAAGCTGTTTGTTCCCCTGCAATTCCGGCTAAGGGTACTCAGGGAAAATCATGATCTGCACTATCTGGCCATCCAGGCATCCTGGGTACCAAGCACCTCATTGCTAGAAACGATTGGTGGCCTGTGTTGCCTAAAGACGTTAAGGCCTACGTCGCCGCTTGTGAAATTTGTGCTAGGTCCAAGACTCCCAGGTCCCGACCAGCGGGCTTACTATGTTCTTTGCCCATTCCCCAGAGACCTTGGACCCATATCTCCATGGATTTTATCACCGATCTGCCTCCATCTCAAGGCAAGTCGGTGGTGTGGGTTGTAGTAGACCGCTTCAGTAAGATGTGCCACTTTGTGCCCCTCATGAAACTACCCAATGCCAAGACGTTAGCTATCTTGTTTGTCAAACACATCCTGCGTCTCCAGGGGGTTCCTGTCAATATTGTTTCTGACAGAGGGGTACAATTTGTTTCATTGTTTTGGAGAACTTTCTGTAAAAAGTTGGAGATTGATCTGTCCTTCTCCTCGGCCTTCCATCCTGAAACTAATGGCCAAACAGAGAGGACTAATCAGTCTCTAGAACTATATTTAAGGTGTTTTAACTCTGACTGTCAATATGATTGGGTCTCCTTCATTCCCCTCGCCGAATTTTCCCTTAATAACCGGGTCAGTAACTCGTCAGGGGTCTCCCCCTTTTTCTGTAATTTTGGGTTTAATCCACAGTTCTCCTCCGTTTCACATGGTGGTTCCAACAATCCCGAGGTAGATGTAGTCCATCATTAACTGCGCACAGTCTGGGCCCAGGTTCAGAAGAACCTAGAGGCGTCCCAGAGCCTACAAAATACTCAGGCAGATAGAAGACGTTCTGTTAACCCCTTGTTTGTGGTCAGAGATCTGGTGAGGCTGTCTTCAAAAAATGTGCGCCTTAAAGTTCCGTCCAAAAAATTTGCTCCCCGGTATATAGGGCCGTATAAGGTCATCGAGGTCCTTAACCCTGTCTCCTTCCGGCTGGAGTTACCCCCGTCTTTTCAAATACACGACGTGTTTCATGCCTCCCTCCTGAAAAGCTGTTCCCCGTCCTTGGTTACCTCGAGGAAACCTCCGGTCCCTGTTCTCACCCCTGAAGAGGTAAAATTCGAGGTGGCCAAGATTGTGGACAGCAGGATGGTCCAAGGCTCCCTCCAGTACCTGGTCCATTGGAGAGGATACAGGCCTGAGGAAAGGACTTGGGTACCCGCCCGGGATGTTCACGCTGGGGTATTGCTCAGGAGGTTCCATCTTCGCTTCCCCAATAAGCCAGGTTCACCTGGGAAGGGTCCAATGGCCCCTCATAAAAGGGGGGGGGGGTACTGTAAAGGATCTGCCAGACACAGCTTCTGTGTCGACGCCCGTGATTAATCAGTCTACATCTGCTCCTAGGTCTGATAGAGTGACTCGATCTGCTACCACTCAGGCTGGTAGGCTGAGGAGTGGGAGAACCTATCACAGCCTGGCCAGACAGTTCTAGCTCCCGCCCTCGGTCTATTTATACCTTCATTTGCTTCTTGTCTTTGCCTGTGATTCTCTCGTTTCCTGGCTCTGCTGTTCCAGCTATATCTATTGACCTCTGCTTTATATTGACCCTGGCTTTACTGACTACGCTTCTGCTCTGCGTTTGGTACCTCGTACACTCCTGGTTTGACTCGGCTCGTTCACTACTCTTGTTGCCGTGGGCAACTGCCCCCTTTCCCTTAGCTTCTGTGTACCCTTGTCTGTTTGTCGTGCACATACTGAGCGTAGGGACCGTCGCCCAGTTGTACGCCGTCGCCTAGGACGGGTCGTGCAAGTAGGCAGGAACTGAGTGGCGGGTAGATAAGGGCTCACCTGTCGGTCTCCCTACTCTGTCATTACAGATATATTAACTACAGGACTCGGACTCAAATAAACCAGGGATCACTCTTTTCAGAGCGCACGAATAGCCCTTGGTTGGTTACTATCAGGGATAGCACTTATACAGGGGAAGTGAGTCTTCTATAGCCTAACATTCATAGGGCGTATTTTTAGGAGGATAGATACCACTCTGCTTGAGAAACAACGGCATTATAAGGTATACTTATCTCAAATATTTAAAATCAAGTATTGCTATACTTTTCTTGAGTCTGTGCTATGTCCTGAATTGCCTAACAGTATCCATCACAAGACCAACATCAGAGTGTTTTGTTACATATATGGATTCGATTTTATTATTAATAAAAGTTAAATTTTAAGAACGGTTTTCCCTGCCACCAGTAAGCAATATTTTTGACCCAGCAGGGAATATATGTAGTTGAATTTACATCAATCAGTTAGGGCCTGTTCACATCAGCGTTGGCTTTCCGTTCCGGGGTTCCGTCGGGTGAACCCCGCAACGGAAATTCAAACAAACCACAGCTTCCGTTTTCGTCCCCATTGATATCAATGGTGACGGAAACATTGCTAATGGTTTCCGATGGTCACCATTCCATCAGGTTTCCATTTTTCCGACGGAATCAATAGCGCAGTCGACTGCGCTATTGATTCCGTCATTAAACCGGAAACCTGCAGGAATGGTGACTAACGGAAACCATTAGCAATGTTTCCGTCATCATTGATATCAATGGGGACGGAAACAGAAGCTGTGGTTTCAGTTTGTCATTCTGTTGCGAGATTCACCCAACGGAAACCTCAGACGAAACCGCTGAACGGAAAGCCAATGCTGTTGTGAACAGGCCCTTACTTGGTAACCCACTCTGTAACTTTACGTGGTGTTTCTGTGGTCCCTAAACACTTCCACTTTGCAATACTACTACTCACAGTTGATGGTGAAATATCTAGTGGGAAGAAATTTAACAACCTGACTTGTTAGAACGATGGCAACAGTACGACACTGGTATTCAGTGAGCTCTATAGAACGACCCATTCTTTCATAAATGCTTGTAGAGACAGACTGCATGTCTAGGTGCTGGATTTTCCACACCTGAGGCAATGGAACTGAATGACATCTGAATTCAATAAATAAAACGTGTGCCCCTAAACTTTTATAATGTATATTAGGAAATTATTTCACACAGAATTTTGAACCTATTTAGAGCAGAACACACAAAATTTTTTTCAAGGGTGGCAATTCACGAAGTTATATTCACATTTGCTGCACTGCATTGACGGGATGTCTAGCGATATTTTGATAGATATATTACTTCTATTTTGTGCCTAAATGTGGATTTATCCCTTGAAATAGATAGCCATATACTTACTGGCTACATTTTAGAAATTGTAAATTGTAAGGACATTGTGGATTATTTTAGAGGATACATCTTCATTTAAGCATATTCCTACTGTTAGAATTCCACATGGTGCAGCTGAGACTTTAGCACAGGAGAAACAACACTTACCAGGAAGCTGCAGCACATCTGTCTGTGTCTTTTTCACTCTGCTCTCTCAATAGACTTGTATTGGCAGCCTGTGTCTTTTTCACTCTACTCTCAATAGACTTGTATTGGAAGCCTGCGTCTTTTTCACTCTGCTCCTCTTTCAATAGACTTGTATTTGCAGCCTGTGTCTCTCAATCTGCTCCCCTCTCCATAGACTTATATAGTCAAGAAGTGAAGTGACAAACCCCCACCTCCTGCAGTCTGTCAATTCTGCTCTGTAACTAGGGACGGATTTTGACAACAGGAGATGGACAACAGATTACAGGAAGGAAGACACCTAGTGGCAGTAGCTTCAAATAGAATTTGCATGGATAAAACAACTACATTTTAAACGATAAGTAAATGACAATTTTAAACAGTAAGTAAATTACAATGTTATACATCAGGAATACTATTAGATTAGTATAAGCTGTTTGAAAAGTTTGTGTCCATTTAGGGCAAGAGTTCATTTCTATGTTTAGACCCTGGAATGCAGAGTACCCAGAGTATATATCCAAAAAGTTTATTTTATATTTTATTAACGAATTGCTGAGATTCTGAAACGACGTGTCCTCATCATCCATGAAAGGTGCACATTTTTGAAGCTTCTGAGACCTAATAGACAATTTGGTGACTTCATTGAATCATTATCTGCGCAAATTATTTATTTGATATTTACTGTCCGCAGTAATTGGACATTTTCAATTCGTCTATTAACATTACCCCTATCTGGAACCACCCAGTTGTCAATTTTTTCATAAATTTCTAAAAGGAATAACAGAGGAACAACACAATGCAAAGTTCTAGGAAAAGATGCTCCAGAATTGACATTCCATGGGGAATACAATCATTTACTAAAACAGACATGTCAGGAGAGGTGTCAGGTCCTCTTTAAAAGGGGAAATAAATCAAATTCTGTATCATATTTAACATAGGATAATTTATTCAAATTATGTAACATATTGTGCTGCTCCAGTTTATTATGTTTTATCTAGAATAACGATTTGTTTTAATCAAGTGAACTGAATCAGATACATTTCACTCATAGTCCATTAATTTCACCACATTATTTGACCTTTATCCTTGTGCCTCTCTCTGACCCTGTTCTGTTTCAGGGACATGCTGTGCGGACAAGCTTTCCATGTATTGTTTGGCTCTCTCTGACATACATAACATTTTCTGGTCTGCTCTGAAACCCTGCCAGAATCTTGCAGTGCAGTTATGTAGAGTATGCCAAAACCTCAGAATAGCTCAAGCAGGTTGGGGCCGGTGAAGAATTATCACAGGGAGAACGAACATAACTCTACAAACTTTGCAATGCAAAAAATAAATAAATACATACACTGAGAACTATATAGAAAACAGGTCACACAAAAAAGGGATACCCACCACAGAACAAAGTCACAAGTTTGCCATCTGCATGTTGAAAAGGTGATTTTTTTTTTTAATGTTTTTTTCTTTTAGAAAATTGAAATATTGTAGGGAGAAAGTGCAGCTTCACCCTGAGTCGAGGTTCTTTTTCATGGTCATACTTTGGCTCCACTTTTCCTAATAGGGGGGAGAGAGAGAGAGAGGGTGAGAGAGAGAGAGAGAGGGGGGGGGGAGAGAGAGACAAAAAGGACACCTGGAGCATAAGATTAACAAAAGTTAACCCGAATACAGAGCAAATCTAAGTTGATGAACTTAAATGTCATCAGCATTAGGGTTATTTTCAAGGCTAAAGACACACAAGAGCCGCTGTCAGTCCAGCTGACTGGCAGATTTGGCTAGCAGCGGCGTTCTTCAGCTTCTAGGTATAGTGGATACATAGAAGCTGCAGCACAAAAACGAAGTAACATTTTTAATAAATGTCAATTGCAAAAATGTATGTAAACAATAATAATTTTAAAAAAATATAGATATATATATAAAAATACTACAAAAGGTTTACATAGCCTTGAAGTTTTTCTAATCAAGTGCTCTAGCCACCAAATCATCTGCTTTAACTTTTTTTTAAATTATCCACATACATTACTACGGTATGCTAAATCCCCATAGAAAAACTGCTAAATAGGTGGCCTCTGATGCTTTTAACCCAATTAAAATAATACCTTATTGACAATCAAATCTAAAAGGGTAACTATACTTTCAAAAAACATCTGACATGTCAAAGTTTTCTGAAAGTTTAGTTACACTTTAATGGCGAAACTTACACTTCAAAACGGCAATGAATTATTTGTAGGCTATAATGGATTTTAAATTGACGAGTGGTCTTAAATTTAATGTATCTGTTTTATATCCCCTACATGTTTATATTTCAATAAGTTGGATTGAATATTGTACGAGCAATATATGACCAAGTAACACTTGGGGCCCATTAGGATTGTTAAACTTAAAAAAGTCTAAAGCATGATTTCATTACACCACTCAAAACTGGAAAATGTGGTCGTTGCAGTTTATTTAATATATCAATTTCTTCCCCGATTTCACCCAATTAACTAAAAAGCGGCACATGACAAGTAGACTGGGGCTCTCCCTATTATGTTTGGTGGGGAAACCACAACGGGTTTTCCTTTCACAGTAGGAGATGCAGCGTCAGACAGGGCAGTTATGCAGGAGTGACTTTCGACGTTATAGGTTTGCTTTGGCAAACCGCCCCATCCTGTTTGACGTTGCATCTCCTGCCACCGCTTTGCAAATTTCAAGAGTTGCGACTCGTGAGTGTGACACATTCAGGAGTGGTAAGGAGAGGTTGAGTGACATCCAAAGCACAACTGTCCTGACTGGTTTTTTTTCTGCCACCATACAGTGGTCACATTCTTCCACACCGGCCTCCTTACGGTATGTTTTTTACTATCACTGTCTATGGTTGTAGAGTGTATGCCACTGTATTTGAGATGTCCTCTTGCTGTCACTTATGATGGTCTTGTTGCTGTCACTGTTAAGCCATCCGTGGCAGGTGCTTCATGTTAGTATTTTGTGTTCATATTTAGGCTGAGGCTAGATGGGACAGAAAATCTCTGAATTGTTGTAAAATCTAGGAGTTTTTGAAATTAGCAATTTTCACTGTGTCCAGGAAAGTATTGGCACCTTGGAACTCAAGAGAATTCACGAAAAAAGTGTTGCAGATTTGGGTACACATTGACAAAAAAAAAATTAGCCACCCCTGCCCTAGGGCAACCTCTATTTTTATTTGCAGGTGCAATAATATTGACAGGTCCCATGTAAAATAATTATAAACATCGGACTATGAGAGAATAATTGGAAACCTTGTAAAGAAAAAAATATTATTTTTCCATTTTTTTTATTCTAAATTAAGCTCACATGGTGTTATACAAAAAGAAAATCACAATCTAAAAATGTTTACAAAATATACAAAACTGTACAGTGATCAATACATGTTTAATATTAACAGGTTAATGTCTACAGTAACCATTAAAAAAAAAAAAAGTTTAGAGGTAATCTAATGTCCCTAAAATGTCATTATTTTGACTGCATACAATAAGTTGGACACACAATTCTAATAAGTTTATGATCTTAGCAGATACTTGGATAATAGGGGGGGGGGGGGGGGGGGGGTTTACAGGAATTGTGCAAATTAACATCTACATGAGGTGCACTGATCGTCATGTTTTAGGAGCATGTCATGTAACAACCATGACCTCTAGAGGCCATAACAGGGATAACATTTGAGTAATGTCGTTTCAACATTCAGACCTGACACAGTTTTAGGCATAACCCAGCTAAATGTCTTAGCAGCATTTAGCCATTGTGATTTTTTTTCCACATTTGTCTGGTTAATTCCTGATAAATTTGTAGTGCTTAAGATTCCAGAGAAGGTTATATGTAACTACAAGCATGTTTCTTTTCCTTCTACACATTTTTACTTCACATTATTTCTGGACATCATGAAACACACTCCATGGGCATTTTGTACAGTATAAGGCACACACCCTGTTATGCAGGTTCCCCACGATGTACCACTATTGTGAATCTATAAAGTACATAACTGTATCTAAACCTCCAAAAATAATCCATAACCATCATTGCTCACGTGTCGACACAATACATGAAGAACAAGCCATAAGAAGGCATTAACAAACTGATAGACCAGCTACATTTACATGAAAACACATTTCAGAGCGTAGATTCATTTATAGATTCAACTGGCAGAAGGGTCGTATCTTCCAGCAGGTGCTAAGCTACTAAAAAAACAGATTATAAAAAGCCAAATTTGGTAAGGATCATAAACTGAAAACCAGAACATTTCCAAAACAGTTTAAAAAAAAATTAAAAAAAAAAAAAGACAAAAAAGGTATAGAGAACCTTGTAAAATGAGAAGAACACGTAGACTGAAGTAAAAGTCATAGTAATAAAGACAACCAGGAGGTAGAATACAAAAAAAAAAAGGCATTTTAGGCTGCATTCACATCTGCATCAGGACTCCGTTCCGTCGGAACGGAGCCCCGACTGACACAAATGGAAACCAGTGGTTTCCGTTTCCATCACCATTGATTTCAACCCCTGCACAACCGAGAGAAACTGAAACCATTTGCACCGGATCCGTCACCATTGAAGTCAATGGTGATGGAAATGGAAACCTATGGTTTCCGTTTGGGTCAGTCAGGGCTCCGTTCCGATAGAAAATTTTGACGGAACGTCGGAACGGAGCCCTGACGCAGATGTGAACGCAGCCTTAATAATATCGATTGGAACCATAAAGATCAACAAAGGCTTCTTTAGTGCGAGGGTTACAATATTGCTACCGCATACATATCTGTTATTAGCCACATTTAAACAGATCCCACCCTAGGCAAGTCTCTCTCTTGACTAGATCTCTTTTGCACATTCACGGACAATGGGATTCTATGTATATTAAAAATGTATCCAAATAGTAGATAAAAAAAAATAAAAATTTAAAATACACTACAGAAAACATAAAAATTTAATCGCTGATGTCAGGTAACACACACGTCAGGTAACGATCATTATTAGGACTAAAAACAACTGGATCTAGTCAAGTATCCTATCACAAGAGGATGAAGCAATACGGTTTATGAAAAATACATCTCCAGGCAAAAGAAACACTCCTCGAAAACGGGTACACTGTGCTATGCCTTGTGCAGGAGCTGAGGGGGCAGTGCGTGACTAAAAGTCAAAAAGCACCAAAAAGAAAAGTCATGCCCCGCCCCTCAGGCCTGATGCTAAGCAGAAGTGTATTTCCAGGTGTGTTCCTTTAAATGGCCCCTGCAATAAAGGCATTCTGCTGTTTTTTAGCTTCCTATTGATCTCAAAGGAAAGTTTCAGGCAGGTTTTGCCCCTAGATAGCGCTTTTTCAGAAAGCCGCAAATTCAGCACCGTATGAATTACGGGACTGATTCCCAAGTAGAAATATTTTGCACGTGGATTCGGACGTTGAAAATGTTTCGGGATCAACATGTAAAAGAAGCAATTTGAACATACCTTAGAATGGTCATATGCTGCACAGTTCTCGCCCTGCAAGAGGGTATGTGCACACGCTAACTGTATTTACGTCTGAAATTACGGAGCTGTTTTGCGAGGCGTCTTTGACGGCCGTAATTGTGAGCTGTTCTTCATTGGAATCAATGAAATACGGCTCAAATTACGTCCAAAGAAGTGTCCTGCACTTCTTTGACGAGGCAGTAATTTTACGCGTCGTCGTTTGACAGCTGTCAAACGACGACGCGTAAATTACAGGTCGTCGGCACAGTACGTCGGCAAACCCATTCAAATGAATGGGCAGATGTTTGCCGACGTGTTGGAGCCGTATTTTCAGGCGTAAATCGAGGCATAATACGCCTCGTTTACGCCTGAAAATAGGTCGTGTGAACCCAGCCTTACACATAACAGTATGAGAAAAGGAGAACATAGGACGATCTTCAAGTCTCAAACATAAAACTACTTCTCACAAACTGAAGGAGCCGATCAAACCGAACCTCTTACACATCAGTCATCAATATACTGAAGGCAGATTCTATGGTCCACAGACCGTGGGAATAAAATGTGCAATCCAAATTAAATACAGAGAAGAGTTTATGGAGTCTGCATGTTAAGAGTCTTTACTCTGGAAGAAACTTTTTTTTAATTTATTTACGACTGCGGCCAGATAAGAGTGAATGAGAGAAAAACACTACGTGGAATTTTTTAAATGTAGTGCCGAACATGCATCTTTCAACAGAAAACATCTATGAGAACACAAAACCATAAAAAATGTAGACGGATAAAAACAAAAATACGGCTAAATTATTGCAGCAATAACCGCACGTTCAACTTTGTTTGGCACACCATTGCATGAACCCACCTTCCATTTAGTAAGGAGCATTATAAATGACATATACAACTTTATAGGTGTCTAGACTTTTCACAAAATCAGACATCAGTCATCTCGAAAATAGCATCGATTTACACATACAAATATGTGCAGAATATTAGATTTGTGGCACTAAAAGTAAACCTGTTAAGTCTCTTTTCCGCATAATTATAAAGTAATTTTTATTTACTACTGTGCACTGTAAATGCACAGATACCTAACAGGTCGTACGATTTCAATATTATGTCTCAAACTATCAGGCCACCTTCACACACAAAAAAACTCCATGCATTTCAAATCTTTTTTTATTGGTGTGGGTTTTTTTTGTGTCATTTTGAACATACATTTTTCCAGTACTGTAGATAAGCATATGGGAAAAACACCATACCGAGAGAATGCTTTTAAAAATAAAAAAATGCTACACTGCCTATAAAAATCCACAAATCAAAACGCTGTGTATATGAAGTCTCTCATATTTTACTATAGATGTTAAACTAACATCTGGCTGCAGTGTTTCTTGGAATATAAAAAACGTGCAAAAACAAAAAGCTGTGAATACCGCCACTGAAAACGCGAATAAACGCTGTGTGAATCCAGCCTAATGGCCTCCTAATCATTGGGTCATTTCAGTAGATTTCCATGATAGAAACTAGAAAAAATATATACATTTTGGACCTTTGGAGGTAACAAATTTAAACCTAAAATCGACCTGTCAATGTGTTGATAATGCCCTATCGGAAGGCTTCATGTGTTAGGCAAGGAGCTGCTGAGACCAACATGTGTGTTTACCGTGCAGTAAAAACTTGGTATTACATATGTAAATCTTCACTATTGGACTTCTCAGCATTAGTAAGTCTGGAGGGCGGTCTACTTCACCAACAGCCAATGATTGACAGCTTCCCTTGTGTTCAGGATTATACAGGGGACCCTATCCACATGGGTGAGGTAGACCACCCACTGATCTAGCGCTGAGAAGTGAGTGCGCTAGTGAAGATTCACAAGTTTATACTGCATGATTTGCAATGAGTTACATATATGCTCAGTGGTTCCTTAGAACGTTGCCCTCATATAGGGCAACTTCAACACTGACAGGACCGATTTAACTTTTATTGTTGATCAAGCAGAGTTGCAGGTAGCTCGACCACCCTTATTACAGGTACTACCCAACCTATTCTGATTCAGGGTCAGAGTCAGGAACACTCTCCATGTAGGAGAAAAATGTAGCCTGTTAACCTATTGGTGCATTGTCCTAAACAACTAGGACAACGTTTTACCAAAATTTGTATACATCACGGTCCCACGCCGTCAACCTGTGCGATCATATTCAAAGCATTTTTAAGTGTCCAGCATTTATCAATGACAAATTGACTACTTATCTGGTGATACATAGAGCAGCGAGAACCTCCATCATTCCCTATAGGACAATACATGGCCTAAGAGTGGTTTGTACGTAGGAAGAGTCTAAAATGATTCCTAACTGCAGCATGTACTGAAAAAAAAAAAGAGTTTGCAATTAAATAGAAGGCTTTTCTCCATGACATACATTGATTTATTAAATATATTAAAAATATAAAAAGGTGTGCGGTCAATAAGATCTTCTCTTCCATCGTGAATTAGACGATCACTTCACTCTGGAAATGAAAACCATTCAGTATCCAAGTAGGTGGCGGCTCATTACACAGATGAATTTATCAGGCTCCGCACTTAAAAATATTAAAGATTAACAACTGGCATATGATATGTAAGTAGACCGCTCCTTCACATCGGGACTATAGTTTCTTCAGAACAAAGTACGCAACCCTCTGTGACATTGTGGACACGAAAATGGTGAATATTAAATGTATATATAAAAGGAAAAATGGTGTCTGAAAAATAAATACATAATAAGGTCACCCACCGTACATTTATACTTAAATGGGAATGAAAAGCAATATGCTAAAGAGGAACACAAATAAAAAATAAAATAAAAACAAAATTGCTGCAAGTGTAAAAAAACAAAACCCAAACGTTATAATTTTTATACTTGGCAATGTTGCTGCCGCAGTCATATGGATCTGTCTAATCTTCTATTCGTCATCGCGCAACAATGACATATCCCCTGGTGGCACAGGAATGGAGCTAAATTTATTTAGTACATTTATTTTTTTACATTTGGAGACATTTGCTCTTTGGGAGGTCAGAAAACTGCTTTAAATGACGGATAAGACGTTACATCATTCACACCTACATTAATGCTGCTGAAATAGGGCTGCACAAACTCCATGAGCCGGGTAACCAATGCGCCTAAAAACCTGCCGCTGGTGTTCTCTTGATAATTTTCTATTAAATGGTTTGTCTTGGCACAGGGCGGTTTTATATATTGATAACCAATCCACAGGATAGGTCATCAGTATATGATCGGTGGGAGTCCGACACCTGTACCCCACACACCGATCAGCTGTTTTGGCTGCCTCTGTGCACCAGATGTCCGTGCCGGAAACATATGGCTCTAGTCACAGTAGAGCAGCCATGTCGCAGTACTGCAGCTCTCCTCCTATTCAAGTGAATAGGAGGAGAGAAGCAGTAACCCAGCATGGCCACTATACAGTATACGGAGCGAGCCACCTGCATCCGGCACTGAACACTGCATAACATCTGGTGCCCGGAGGCAGCTGGAACAGCTGATCGGTACAGGGTCCGGATGACAGACCCCCACCGATCATATACTTATGACCTATCCTGTGGATATGTAAATCCATATAAAAAAACAGCCCCATGCCCAGATAACCCCTTTCAGGTCTATTTGTTGTTATTGCCCAGACACTTACATATTTTAATTGACTTCTGCATTGCTATAACTGGTGTCTGTGTCAGAGTAACTAAATTTGCTAAGACAGAAGACAAAACGATATTTAACCAATGCATGGTTAATAAATGGGTTTGTGTCAAGTAATGTACCATAGACTAAAAATATATGAGCGTTCATTGACCATATATTGTAAAAAGAAGATTCCTCAGTTTACTTTTAGGGTCAATGCACACGATATAATAACCTATATCAATATATTTCTTACTAGTTCATTATACTCAAGATACCACAGTATTCACATAGTAAACCAAAAAAGGAAATCTTGATATCATACAATTATATTTGTCAAAATACAATTTTATTAAACAAATTTACAATTTATTACACATCAGTACAAAAATAACCCCCCTCCCAAGTATATACTATAGACGTTTAAAATATATTAAAAGAAAGCCAGGTGACTCATAATATGATATCGTAGATCATGAGTGATACTAAATCTTCACAAAATCATATAATCCTCAGGTGAAATATGAATTAGATACCATGTGTGTTACTACAATCGGAATAAGGGATCCAAAAAATGGCATAACCATTTAGGATAGTAATACTACCTCGGTGTCCAGGTGCCTTATCACACTTTCATCATGTCTTCCTCAGGTATGCTTAATTATTACCACCATTAACTTGAAATTAGTGTGTGTTACCAATCGTATTTTCATCTTTTTCTTACACTGTTTTGAAATAGTATTACTATCCTAAATGGTTATGCCATTTTTTGGATCCCTTATTCCGATTGTAGTAACACACATGGTATCTAATTCATATTTCACCTGAGGATTATATGATTTTGTGAAGATTTAGTATCACTCATGATCTACGATATCATATTATGAGTCACCTGGCTTTCTTTTAATATATTTTAAACGTCTATAGTATATACTTGGGAGGGGGGTTATTTTTGTATTTTGTACTTTTTGTACTGATGTGTAATAAATTGTAAATTTGTTTAATAAAATTGTATTTTGACAAATATAATTGTATTATATCAAGATTTCCTTTTTTGGTTTTCAATGCATACGATGTGTATTACGTGCGGTTCTGCCGTGAGTATTTGCGTGTGTCAAATCGGCAGCGTAATACAGTACCAGCACAGTCCATGAGATTCCAGGAAATCTCATGTACACGCTGCGGTATTTTTCAGGACAGCGGTGAATTTATCTTGTATTTCTGCTTGCGAATTGTATATGTCTAGTGCTGTGGAAAATCGCACCAAAACCCACAGCATGAAAATGCACTGAAAGACGCATCAAAACGTAAAAACTGAACGATCCGGTGCGGTTTTTACCTGCGAATTTCCTGCGGTTTTGGTGTATTTTTCCACACAAAAATACTCAACGTGTGCATGTAGCCTTAGTATGCCCTTGAAAACTGCATGATTTGTTAAAAACTCTCAGTCTTAACATTCCTAATGTGGACAACAAAAAAGAAAGAACAAGAAAGAAAAAAAAAAAGACATACAGTAGCCGGGCAACAAAACACAACACACACAATGCAATTTTATGGACACCGAGCAAACATCTAAGCCAACCACGATCAGTATTTCATGTGAACATCTTTTATGAGCTGTAGTGTCAGGATAAATATATCAATGCAACAAGTTATGGTGACTTGTGAAACTCATTGTAGGACAGTAACCAGGTTCATAATGACATTTTATTCTAAGAACTACAACTGATAAATAATTCATAGTCATACGACATTTCACAACGCGTTTTGTACTAGAGACATTAAGCCAATGCTGAACAAATCTGAGGAGCCAGGTAGCTAAATCCCTATACACTCTTACTGGTGCCTAACTTTTCTATTGAAGGTCTATCAGCGTTCTCATTGCCATTTCTACAGTATTTTGTCCATCTCCGCATTATCCATTCGTATTGTAATCAGATGTTTTTGTCCTGATTCTAGACATAGATATTTATTGGATATTGGTTGGCAGATACAGACAATATTATTTTAATGAGATAGACCATTAAAATCGGCTGGATCATCCAACCAAAATGTAATATCTATAGTCACTTTACAGCTGGCCATACATGGGATTTTTCTCCTACCATTACTATACATGCACGATCAGCTCAGTTGAGCATGCATGTTTATTTCAAAAGGGAAGGAGGAAATAAGCTGCTGCCAGACCCCACTATCCACGGCTGCACTGCCACAGGATCAAAGGGTCAAGTTTGTTCAAACCCAACTGCATTATGAATCTTTTCCCCTGACATCAGCTGTCGTGTAGTTGGTCAGGCTAGTTGATCCCGCCAAATTTATGTTTATGGCCAGTGTATGCCTTTTTGACCTCCGCACAATTATTATTTTTTTTAGAACAAATTCAGGTTCTATGATCATTACATCTATAATTAATATAGTTAGTATACCTATAATACACACGTTTTAAAGCAGTAGGTGTCGACTCTAGTAAAATATTGGGAGATGATAGGGTTTGGCCTGTTTACACAACGCAATTGATAATAATTGTTTGCCAAATAGCCCTATCATTTGGATTGTTAACACCAACAAAAGGAGCAAGTAAACTTCCAATGTGTGCAAGGAGGATAGTTCATGTATAACAATTGGATCTATTTCATCAAAGGTAAGAAATGCTGGATTGTCCATTTCCATTTTGTTCATTCATAAGGGGCAGTCATGGATCGGAGACAATTGCTTAGTGTAAACGAACTTTCATTGTTTCAAGCTTTAACACACATATGCTGTTTTATCGATATGCATTTTTGTGTAAATAATGTAAGAAAAATAAAAAGATCTATATAAGAAAAGGAATGGAAGCGTATGAAAACATGGGGAGCCTTAAAAGTGCTCAAATGTGATTGTGTCTAATACCAAACACAATGGGATTTTTCCACGGTTTTCTATACTTCAATGCATGTTATTAAAACATGGAAAAAAAAAACCACAGTAATAGAACGGATGGTTGGTATCTTATTTGGGCAGCTGATGATCCTCTTGAACAACAAAATGGTTTAGACGACTGTACTAAAGGGGCCCATACACATTAGATAAATATTGGCCAGGGACCAACCAATAATAATGTGCGTGGGGGTGTGCCGATTCGCTCCTGGCAGCAGATGTCGGAGGAAGGATAGGTCATGTTGGATTCAACATGGCCGATACTTTGTTCTCATGGAAGAAAAAAAAAATGCCTCCAGGTGTCTGGCAGCGGCTTATTCCCTTCTTCCCATTGAGAATACATGCTATATGTATTTGTTGGAATCAGCTGTACAGATATCTAAGGTGTTTGGCCACCTTAAAGTATATTTTATTTAGACTACAAACCTTTACACACAACTCTTTCAAAGTGTAAAACATCTATCAGCCTAAAAATATGTTGAACTTAAGAGACTTCTAACATTCACAAATATGTTAGTAACATTGAAAAACAACGGTGATGGCTCCCAACGAGTCTGTAGTCAACATTTACACTCCTATATTTAGATTATAGGGACCCACTGATAAAATGGAGAAGGTGGCATCGTGAAAGAGCTGTTCCTAACCAATCACATCCGCCGTCTCAGGCCCTCAAAGAACTTTTCTTCCATAGGGAAAATCTCTCCTCAAAACGCACACATTTATAGAGCAGGGCTCATAAAACAACACATACTTGTGAATATTACATTTCTGAGTTTGAGGATTGTGCTTTTGAGGTGTACAAGGTCTGAGGTATTTTATAAGAAATGTACCTTATGAGTAGATTCAATATAGCTAAATAACATTGAAGATAGCTAGTGCAGGACTGTAGGCAAATTCATCGTGTAAGTATTACCAACTATAAGAAAAAGTCCAGTCATCAAGTCGTTGATAACTCCCATGTAGAAAACGTATTGCGTACTTGTGATGATGGCGCTTGAAAACAGTTCTGATGTATAAATCCCTTTTTTTATGATAAATCATTTCCAATTGCCGTTGTTTTTCTCCACCCAAGGAGGCGCTTGGTTGTCACACGACCGTGTGCTAACTAAACCCTGTGTAGAAAGGGGCTATTAAACAATCGTTGATATTCGCTGGCCTGGAATAAGGTTCTTTTCACACCACGTGGTGTACTTTTGCCGTATACACGAAGCGACTGAATAGTATTTTATTGGGCCCGGCATATGCCAAAATAAAGTGTCATTTTAGAATCCATTTGGGCAGTAGAAGTTGGCATACCTTCCATTGAAAACGGTTTACATATGGTTTATCAAATAGCGACATATACGCAGCAGTGTGGCATATAGCTGTATACGTCAGGGCTATAGGCTCGACATATTTTGGGAGATTTTCCCGCCGAACCTGCACCAAATAGTGGTGGAAACTTGGAAGTAACAACCACTTGGTGTAACAACGTAGAAAATATGTCAACTGGGAGCCCAATGTAAGGATAGAAAACATATATAAAACACTTTGTGGTAGTTAGTGCCTCCTTTTCTAATTTTTTGTTTTAAATATTATAAAATAAATAGACTGAGTTTTAGGACTGGCTAAACACAAACTACAAAATACATTAAAAAAAGTCAGGAAACCTGATTGGCTGTGTACCTTGTTACATAGTGACCAATACAATGATTTTATCCATGTATCTACTGAGACAAATTATAAAATTCTTAACTCCAACATTGAAACTTAAAAAACCCCAAAAGTTATTGTCGGATATAAAGGATAAATAAAATAAAAACAAGAACAAACACACAGAAAAACATTGTTTTAGTAGCAAACATTTCAATAAAGACAGCTTAGCAATGAGGTGGGATTGATTTAAAATAAAAAGATAGCCCTATACCAAGTTCCTCTTTAAACACATCAGCTTTCAGCACTCTTGTCTGTTTCTTTGGAGTGGATAGTATACATAAACGTTTGGTCAATGGTAAAGTCCGACGGCAGGTTGCCGCGGTGCACTGCAATGTGCTCACCCATGAGGTTCAAGGTGGAGCTGTAGTGTCCACATACAGTACACCTGTACATAAGAGCCCCCGCATGTGTCTTCAAGTGGCACTTGATGGTAGAACGGCCTCGGAAGAACTTGTGACACACTTTGCACTGATACGGCTTTTCCCCGGTATGAATGCGCCGGTGGTAATTAAATTCACTGGTATGAGAAAAGCACTTACCACAAACCTTACATGTATACTTGCTATGGACTGGTTGTCCAGCCATTGCATGATCGTCTATTGAAAAATCCTCTGGAACTTTTCTTTTTGACACTGGAGCTTGCAGTTGGGAAAACTCTGAAAATCCAGTCCGATCTGCTGGAATACTACCACAACGATGCTGGTTCAGGTGCTGTCGGTAAGCTACTTCAGACTTGAAACCTTGGGAGCAAAGATGACAGCGAAATAACGCTTCATCCAAACTCTGGTGGACTGCCATATGCTTCTCCAATAGGTGGCGGTCAAGGAAGCTACTGGCACACACAGAACAAGAGAAAACAGATGCAGACATGTGAGATAAGACATGCCACATAAGACCACAAAGTGTTAAGTGTCGTTGATCACACAATCCACAGGACAAGTTCTTGCTGTTAAGGTGCTCCAAAGCATGAGAACGCACAGAATGAAAATCACGTAACATGGTCCTATGACATGCGCCACATGGCAGTTCAGTACCCATTGCTCCTACAAATGTATTCACCTCCCCTGGAAGAGGTTGACCTGGATGGACTATGATATTATGATCTGATGTAACTCCTTCTTGTCCTCTGTGAAGGGTGAGTTGCCACTGGCTGAAGAATTTGTCTTCACACATATCACAAGAGAAAAGAAAAATGCCAATGTGTGATAAAACATGAGTGATCATAGCACCCCGGTCATGGAAACGGGCCTGACAGACTTTGCAACTACCATTGCGTAGCTCTATATGTTCCCGGGCATGTTGTCGGATATGCTGCAGGTTCGGTTCCAGCACTTTCTTGCACACTTGGCATGGCATGGCTTTGCCACTTCGACTTTCACCCTGGCCAAACAGTAACAGCTCATCTTCACTACCATCACTTAACTCAATAATTTCCCCAGATGGCCCGGAGTCTTCATCTCCTGCTTCATCAAACTGCAACTCTTCCTCTTCTAATTCATCAAGGTGGAGGTCACCCATCGCTTCAAACCCTCCAGTAGATTCCTTAGAATTTCCACTGACAGAGGAGTCCCCAGGAAAATAACCCGTTTTGTTAAAATCACCATTGTGCTGAGTTTTAAAAGAAGGGCAAGTACTTGTTGGAACAAATCCAGTGTTCACTGAGCAATGAGAAGACTGGAACCTCTCCGAGGTGCTTTGTTCTTCAGTCTTTGCAGGTAGTGGAAAGTGTGCTGCTTGAGTCATATTAGGCTCTTGGTCTTCTCCTTTGAACGAACAAATTCCATCTCCTGGCGTGCTAAAATTTTTGTCTTCAGGAGGGATGTGGTTATCTAATCCATTACCCCTAGATTCTGCTGGATTGGGTTCAACTGATGTGCTGGAACGTCCCTCACTAGAGGAAACAGAGCACTGATATTTCTGACCCGAAGAACCCTCCAGGTCAGGAAATGTTGCATGACAGGCATTTATTAAGTCCTCCATGCCAAGCTTCTCAGCGACTTCATAGATCACCCCCACATTAATAAGGTCAGTAAACAGCTCAGAAGTGTAGATGAAGTTAAGCACTTTCTCAAAATTGGCCGGTGTGATGAAGTCCACCACATAGGTTCGAGCAATATCTAATTCAGTACTTGAGAACAATTTTTGAAAATAAGTTGCTCCAGAACCGAGCACAGCTTTATGAGCAGCATAAGAGCGGTTTCCAACAACAATATTAACATCACAAAGAGTCCCTGACAATCGGGATTTATTCAGCTCACGTAGCAGGTTGCTGGGGTGGTCGCTGCTGTTCAGTTTGATCCGCATACCCATCTTTATAAGCCAGAGTCAGGATGTTTTCTCTGTGCAATGTTTTCACACCCGGCTCTTTAATCTGATTACGTTTTCCACATACGGAGAGGCACCTCATCCCCCTTGTAATGAACAGTGAGAACGTACCTAGAAAACATAAATAAAGTGTGAGAACGCATGACGTAAAGACTCTTTTTTCCTTTTTGTTCAGATAGAAACATGTGTTATACGTTTGGATTCATCTGCCCACATTTTTTTTTTTGTGGAGTTGAGTCGCAGACTACGCCATTCAAAGCCCAAATAGTACTAACTCCCTGTTTGGCGAGGCCTTCTCATTCATTTACACGGCACTAAGCAATAAATACAGAAAATTACAGCAGGACTGGAGGTCAAGATAGTGTGAGTCGGGTAAATACTAGTGCACCGAAAACTAAAACCATGCAGTATTTTCTAACCTTCCTATCGTGTACTCCATGCAGCCATAGCGCTTCCTAAATATTTGCACATCATTTAAAGAGGCTCTGTCACCAGATTATAAGTGCCCTGTCTCCTACATAATATGATCGGCGCTGAAAAACAATCATTTTTGAGCAAGTTATGAGCAATTTTAGATTTATGCTAATGAGTTTCTTAATAACCAACTGGGCGTGTTTTTACTTTTTACCAACTGGGCGTTGTACAGAGGCGTGTATGACGCTGACCAATCAGTGACCGATCAGCGTCATACACTTCATTGTTCCAATGTGATTGTGCAGTGAAAGAAGCTGGACTGGAACAATGAGAAGTGTATGATGCTGATTGGTCACTGATTGGTCAGCGTCATACATGCCTCTGTACAACGCCCAGTTAGTAAAAACACGCCCAGTTGGTCATTAAGAAACAAATTAGCATAAATCTAAACTTGCTCAAAAATGATTGTTTTTCAAAGTAAAAACCACTGCTGTTCTCTACATTCCAGCGCCGATCACATTATGTAGGAGATAGGGCACTTATAATGTGGTGACAGAGCCTCTTTAAATAACCCAAACAAGCCTGGCCATGGTTTTTTTGATGGCACTGCAGAGTTTGCAGCCGCTTGTGAAATGAGGGAGACCGGGCTGGTTTATCAGTCTCTTTATCCATAATCGCTAAATAATGGCACTGAGCTGTTTACACCACAGGTCGCACGTAATATTTTTAGTAAAGCAAAAATACCCTTCCTGGCATTCCTTAGGCCGTGTTCACACGGAGGATTTTGCAGGCAGAAAAAAAAAAAAACTGCCTCAAAACTCCCTCAGGGAAAAAAACTGCGAAAAACGAATTCTCTGCCTCCCATTGATTTCTATGGGAGGTCAGGAGCTGAGCTTAAGCAAGAGAGAACATGCCGCTTTTTTTCCCCCGCGAGCGGCTAAACGCCTCCGCCTCTCATTTAAATAAATGGGAGGCGGTTTCAGACTTTTTTTGGCGCAGATTCCTTTGCAGTTTTCGTGTCAAAATCAGCACCAAAAAAATTCAGTGTGAACAGGGTCTAAGGAGTATTTCTAGCTAAGGAGTATATTATTTGCAGTAATGATAGCAAATAGGCAGAAACATATTTGGTGGACTACCTGACCACAGAACAGCGTGTCTTACTACACATATATAATATATGGTCACTAACCTTTATCCATTATTTAGGACAAGAACACTGGTGTAGACAATCCTGGCAGGGGCAGGAGATAGAAATTAGGGTATGTTCACACGACCAATTTTCAGGCGTAATGGAGGCATTTTACGCCTCAAATTACGCCTGAAAAGACGGTTCCAATACGTTAGCAAACATCTGCCCGTTGCTTGCAATGGGTCCTACTTACTCACTTCTGTGCAGACGAGCTGTAATTTTACGCGTCGCTGTCAAAAGACGGCGCCTAAAATTACGGCCGCGTCAAAAAAGTGCAGGACACTTCTTGGGACGTAATTGGAGCAGTTTTTCCATTGACTCCAATGAAAACCAGCTCCAATTACGTCCGTAAAAGACGCCGCGAAAAACGCGTGCACTGTAAAAAAGTCTGAAATTCTGGAGCGGTTTTCTCCTGAAAACTGCTCCGTAATTTCAGACATATTTTGCGTTGCCGTGTCAACATACCCTGACTATGAGGGGAACGGTGCAGTGAGGGTTGAGGCAAAAAAACATTGGAGTATAATAAATAAATAAATATATATTCATCTAGAGTGTGCTGGAATAAGGCCCCATTCACATCGCGTTTGTGCTATCCGCCGGGCGTATACGTTTTTAAACACTAAAAAAAGTATTGAAATGTATAGTTTGGCGTATACATAGACAATAATGGGTCAAACATAGACCAAAAAAGCATCAGTTTGGTCTATGTTTGTCATGGTTTATGTTGGGATACTGTTTTTTGAAAGTACTGAAAAGCGTAGTCTGCTACGCTATTCTGTACTTCAAAAAAGATTATACGCGACGTAACGTTTTGTTTTTTTAGCATTGATCTTAACGGACGACGTATGCAAATCTAATGCTCTACATGTTTGTATCCGTTTACATACAGTAAATCTATCAGTTTTCTTCTTTTTTGTTGTTTTTTTTCTGTCTGTGTTCACTTTTTTTAAAAAAAGGGACAGAAACGTATACCGTCGTATGGGTATATGCTAAACGTACACGTTATAAAAGCCAGACGTAAACAGAAAATGGTACACGTTTTCAATGGTCCACTTTTTTTTTTTTTTAAACGTTTACGCTCGGCGGAGAGCACAAACGCGATGTGAATGGGGCCTAAAGTGCACCCAATTGATGGAGGCGCACGTCTGTTAACAAACTAGACACACTGGCCGTCCGTGCCCCAGAAAGTCAAATCTACTCCAAGTAAGAGCTGGGGTAAATTTGAGCTATAAGTTACTCCAATTTATGGCATAAATTATAGCAAATCTATTGGACCTGCCCCTTTCTGCTGAGCCCCATCCACTTCTTGGTAGATGCCATGATTGGAACAAAAGTCACATCGTTTTGTGAAAATTGTGGTTTTTGCTGCACTTGTGCCTGTTCTACTATACAGAAATGCCATAAAACAATTAATAAATTGCTCACGGTGTGCTTCATTTAACCACTGGGTGCTGCTACAAAATGTTAAAAAATAAACAAAAAAAACCCTTGGAATGCAGCTGGCTACAGTCACACGAGCATATCAGTTTCACGCGCGTCAATCGGGTGCGTGTGTGTTGCGTTATGTAGGTGTGCTTTGCGAGTGACATGCGTTTTTCACGCACTCGCAAAGCACTTTTTTTTTCAATCTAATTGATGCGCAAGTCACGCACCGCACACGGATGTGCATCTGTGTGCGGCGTGTGATTTTCACGCACCCACTGACTTCAATGGGCGCCTAGGTGCGTCAAAATGCATCAATATAGGACATGCAGTGAGTTTCATGCAGGAGACTCTCGCTGCGTGAAAACTGACGCATGTGTGAGCGGCCGCATTGAAATCAATGGGTCCGTGTGATGCGCATGATTTCCATGTGCAGCACACGGACGTTATTCACGCTCGTGTGAATAGGCCCTTAAGGCTATATTCACACGGGCGTCAGAGATCCGAGGCTTATCTCAGATTTCTGACACGGATGTGCAGCAGATACATTAGCCTCGCGGTTTTTACAGGTGAAATTTTTTTTAAATGTTTCTTCTGTAAAAACATTTGTTTATTTACGGTTTGTGACGTGGAAGAGACACGTGATATCAATGTAGTTGAGGGAGATTTGATAAAAAAAATAAATATGGTCAATTTTACTAGATAGCTTACAATGCTTGTCAGCAATATTGTGAAAACTCTGAATGCAGGCCCAACCCCCCCTCCCCCCCAAAAAAAAAACAAAAAACACAAAACACACATTTCTGCACACTCCTCATACACATGAAAAATTAATTGAAAGAAGCATTTTATTCAATGTTGGTGCGGCCTTTGATGAATGTTGCCGCTAGTCAGCAAAATGGCAAATCTTTGTAATACAGCTTAAAGGCTATGAACACCATTTTAAACTTTTTTGTTTTTTAATTTTAAAAAAATGTGCATCAGTGTGTTTGGTGCAACTTTATAATGACTTTTTATTTAAAGTTATTTTTACTTTTCGAGACCCAGCTGCTTTTTATCCTGTATACAGAGCAGCTCTATCTAGCGCTGAAACCTGTATCCATCAAGTCAGCGGTCAGTGTCAGCAGGTCCTGCTCGTTATGAACTTAGAGGTGATGGATAAGAGGTGGATCCTTGTGTGTCAGACACGCAGGACCTGCTGACATTGAACTCTTCAGTCCTGCTGACCTGACAGGTACAGGTCTTAGCGCAAGATACAAAAAAAGAAAATACAAGCTGTACATAGCCTTTACCTACTTATTTTCCATGCTTTATTATTACTTATTTCTGGAGATTGTTTGTGCTCTCCTATTATTACCTGGGGACCACCAACAAGCCCACCTTATTAATACATGGAAATCCACTGCAAGGATGTTCCAGACTATATGGGTATTAGGCTTTATTCACACTCGTGGTAGTCCTTTTCCATCATCAGGTTTCTGTTGGTTTTTAAAGGTCAGAATAGTGTAGCCTACTGCAATATAATCCAATAAAAAAAAATAAAAAAAATGGATACCTAACAGAAATTTGACTTTGCACGCTTTATTTATGTGGATTTTCAGTTCCATATGCCATGAATACAAACACGGATTAGCCCCAATTAAGAGGGCTAATCAGAGCATGGAAATATGACGTGGCTTTTCCATGTGGAATCTGGGCCATGAAGCGTCAGGTCCCTTTTTTTCTGCAACGCGGATTTAAAATCAATCGCAGTGTACGAGCCTAAAATCACGTGAAATAAACTATGTGAACACAGCCTAACTCTCCCATGTATAGTAACACTAAAAATATAGAATACATGACGTAAAAATATTCTAGCAACATTACTTAAGCAGCACGAGTATCAGGCAGGATGGTCACTTATAGTGTAAATAGTGTTTTGCTGCATATTTCTCTGAACATGTGAATGACATCTGAGTCTAAGGTCACCACAGAGGTGGAAAACTCGGCTTCAAATTGTTCTCCTCAAGAAGCATTTTTTTCATGGAACCTATAAAATAAAAAATGAAAAAAAAAACAAACAAAAAAACCCAGAAAAAAACAAGTACCCAGGAAATATTTATTGCTGGAATTCTTCTCTCACCTGTCGCCGCTCTTTCTTCTCTCCCGTATGATAATTAGGCGTCCATGACATAACTAAGATCACATGACCACATAGTCCAATAGCTGCTGTAGAATGTTCTTGCACTATGGACGCAACCTTACTTCAACCTGTAGGATTTGGATGCCGTGGTCACGTGATGATACGTCACTATGGAGGCAGTGTCACTGGAGCATATTCATCACGCAGAATGGAAGAAGGGGGCAGATTAATTCCAACTGTAAGACCTTGTTCACACAGTGTAGATTTGATGCAGATTTTGCATGTATTTCTTAAGTCAAAGCTAGCAACGGAAACTTAACAGAAGTATCTTCTTTCCTGGATCCATTTCTCGTTATGGCTTAAAAAATGCATGCAAAGTCTGCAGAAAATCTGCATGGTGTAAACAAGGACTAAAGCCTCATGCACACGAACGTATTTTTTTCCTCCTGTAAATACGGGTCCTTGGTCACACGTATTCGACCCGTATTGCACTAGTATTTACGGACCAGTGCCCGTAAATACGGGTCCGGTGTCGCCAGTATTCCACCCGTATTTACAGGCACATTTTCCTGCAAAATTGCACTGCACTAATCGGCAGCCCCTTCTCTCTATCAGTGCAGGATAGAGAGAAGGGATAGCCCTTTCCGTAGTAAAAGTAAAAGAAATTCATACTTACCCGGCCGTTGTCTTGGTGACGAGTCCCTCTTTCGACATCCAGTCCGGCCTCCCGGGATGACGTTTCAGCCCATGTGACCGCTGCAGCCAATCACAGGCTGCAGCGGTCACATGGGCTGAAACGTCATCCTGGGAGGCCGGACTGGAGGAAGAAAAAGGGAGTTCTGGGTAAGTAGGAACTTCTATTTTTTTTACATGTTGATCTATACTGTGATCGGTAGGCACTGTCCTGGGTGCTGAATGAGTTACTGCCGATCGTTTAACTCTTTCAGCACCCTGGACAGTGACTATCCCCTGACGTTGCCTAGCAACTCTCCCGTAATTATGAGTGCACACACGTAGTCACCCGTAATTACAAGAGCCCCATAGACTTCTATGGGCCTGCCCATGCCGTTATTACAGCCTGAAACGTTCTATATTTTTCAACAGCACGGGCACCTTCCCGTAAGCATACGTGGAGGTACCCGTGGCCAATAGAAGTCTATGGGCCCGTAATTACGGGCGTTTTTACGTTCGTGTGCATGGGGCCTCAGGCTGGATTCACGTGGGACATAAATTATTAAAAGGCATCATTCACATCTGCATTGGAGGCTCCGTTAGGGGCCGCAAATACCGGAAACAATAGAGCAGTATGCTGCGCTATTGTTTCTGGTACAGCACACAAGAAAATGGCGACCGCACACTGCAAACACTAATGCCACCTAAGGCCCTAAATATAAATAAATATGCACTACTGCTAAATCTACTTACAATACGGAGGTTCTTAGCGCACATTTTGATCAAATTGTGTGAGCCCATCTGCCACGACAAGGCGACCTCTATGAGGTGGGAACCTACGCTGCACATACACCCAGAACTGGGACTAAACCTACATATTCTTGGGGATGGTAGGAACCAGCATTAAACGAACGAAAATCACCCAGGGCAGAATGGGAGGAGGGCAAGATAAAAAAAAAAAAAACAGAGGCAGTCACTAACCCCACATATATGAATCACAAACACAAAAGTTTGAACAGCACATTCCAACAAAATGAAACGAAACATGTATACAGGTGCAAGAACGCCTGTGACTGCAAATTTATACAGCACACAAGAGAATGGCGACAGAACACTGCTAACACTAATGCCACCTAAGCCACTAAATATGCATTACTGTAAATTTACTTACAATAGGGAGGTTCATAGTGCACATTTTGATCCAATTGTGCGAGCCAACCTGCCACGACAAGCGACCTGTAACATAGGTTCCTATCTCAGAGGTCGCCTTGTCATGGCAGGTGGGCTCACACAATTGGATCAAAATGTGCACAAAGAACCTCCCTATTGTAAGTAGATTTAGCAGTAATGCATATTTATTTATATTTAGTGGTTCTGGTGGCATTAGTGTTAGCAGTGTGCTGTCGCCATTCTCTTGTGTGCTGTATAAATTGGCAGTCACAGGCGTTCTTGCACCTGTAGACGCGTTTTGCTTCATTTTGTTGAATGTGCTGTTCAAACTTTTGTGTTTACGGTTTCTGATACAACCACGGACACTTTGACGGAAACCATTAAAATCAATGGGTTACGTGGGCTGTCGGCGCTTCCGATATTTCCAATCTTCTGCTGCTCTGACGGAGTGGTACAACGGAAAGCCAAACGCTGGTGTGAACCCAGCAAAAAACACGCGGATTTCGATGCAAAAACGCTGTAGATAATCTGTGAAAAATCGGCAGCATTTCCAACGCTTAAGAATCCAGCCTACGGCTTTAGTACCAGTTCTGGGTGTATGTGCAGTATAGGTTACCACCTCATAGAGTTTGCCGTGGCAGGTGGGCTCACACAATTTGATCAAAATGTAATGCTTACCCTTAAAAGGAACCCCATTGAGATGAACGGAAACAATTTCTGCAGCGTGTCCATGGGACCTAAGGCCTTGTTCACATCTGCGTCGTCCTCTGCCAAAATTGTGGCATGATGGATCCAAGAGACGCCATTAAAAGATGGAACCATTAGAAGTCTATGCGGTCCGTTGGGGCGCCTTCAAGTTTTCCATCGCTTTAATAGCAAGAACAGTGCTGCGCTATTCTTGTCAAAAGTGACGGAAACCTTGACGCAGATGTAAACATGACCCAAGCCCTCATTCAGAAGGCCGCCATCTTCATTTTACGGTTTTGTACACGAAACAGCGCCAACAAGATGGGAGATGATAAAAGAAACGTCGTACACATGAGACCGCAGGTGAATCGCAGACCGTACGCAAAACTTTACATGCAGTTTTAAAAATAATAAAATAAAGTTTTGCACAAAAGTTGCTTCTTCTATGAAATCCTCAGCAACACTGTTCTCATAGAAGGATGAGCAATACATAAACCCGGAGCCGTAGAATGCCTGCAGAGGGACTACACACAAGTTATCATCCTCTACTCATAGACGCAGCAGTCCCTCTGGAGATGCTGGGACTTGTAGTCCATTCGCTGCTACACGTCTCCTCCTCAGGCCCGCACAGTACACAGTTCTAGGCGGAAGCATTGGACTCTGGACGTAGATGTAAACAGAAAGCCCGGGCTCTCTGTGGAAGCGCTAGTTCTAGGCACTCACAGAGTCGCTGACATTACACGTTCTCCTGTTTACAATGGAGCGGACATACGCTGAACGCGAATAACCGGTGAATCTTACCGAAGACTCCTCGGTGCCTCACTGGTCGGATAACACAAAGGCAGCTCGGTAGATCCGGCCTCCATAGACGAAGACGAGAGCTCCGCGGTCCAAAACAAGAGCGCCAACATCTTGCTACTCACGGGGCGTGTGTTAGAACAGCGCCATCTTGTGTTTGGAGGCTGAAGTAGAGGTTTACGGTGTGATAGAGCTGTCCTATACGTTGTATTCATATTCAATTTAGGTCAAGCGCAATTCTTTAAAATTCTTCCATATGAACACCACATCTAATGCAGGAGGAGGGGGGCAGGCAGGATGCTTGTTAACTTTAATAACAGTCTTATTGAGAAAAGCGAAGAACAAGCAGTACATATAATTATCTCTGATCTACTTGTGGCTTCTAGCTGTAGAGAGACTACAACTCCCAGCATGTACAGAAGTGCATAACGACTCTGTGCCTGAACCGTTATTATTTATAGCTAATGGCGGGATAAGGATCAGATCCCATCCTGTAACATCAGGAAAGCCTTACCCAAAGCTGGCCATATACATAATGTAAGGCTGGATTCACACGAGCACATTACGTCCGTAATGGACGGAACGTATTTCGGCCGGAAGTCCCGGACCGAACATAGTGCAGGGAGCCGGGCTCCTAGCATCATACTTATGTATGACGCTAGGAGTCCCTGCCTCTCTGTAGAACTACTGTCCCGTACTGAAAACATGATTACAGTACGGGACAGATGTCCGGCAGCGAGGCAGGGACTCCTAGCGTCGTACATAACTATGATGCTAGGAGCCAGGCTCCCTGCAGTGTGTTCGGTCCGGGATTAGTGGCCGAAATACGTTCCGTCCATTACGGACGTAATGTGCTCGTGTGAATCCAGCCTAAGGGTATGTGCACACACACTAATTACGTCCGTAATTGACGGACGTATTTCGGCCGCAAGTCCCGGACCGAACACAGTGCAGGGAGCCGGGCTCCTAGCATCATACTTATGTACGACGCTAGGAGTCCCTGCCTCTCCGTGGAACTACTGTCCCGTACTGAAAACATGATTACAGTACGGGACAGTTGTCCTGCAGAGAGGCAGGGACTCCTAGCATCGTACATAAGTATGATGCTAGGAGCCCGGCTCAATGCACTGTGTTCTGTCCGGGACTTGCGGCCGAAATACGGGCTCCTAGCATCATACTTATGTACGATGCTAGGAGTCCCTGCCTCTCTGCAGGACAACTGTCCCGTACTGTAATCATGTTTTCAGTACGGGACAGCAGTTCCACAGAGTAGCAGGGATTCCTAGCATCGTACATAAGTATGATGCTAGGAGCCCGGCTCCCTGCACTGTGGTCGGTCCGGGACTTGCGGCCGAAATACGTCCGTCAATTACGGACGTAATTAGTGTGTGTGCACATACCCTCACTGTCACCCAAACACTTACTCAGCCCACATCTATCCTGACTCCGCCATAAACACACCGGCTGAGCATGCATTTTGTTTGCCACCGTGGGATGAGCTATTGCCCAATATGCGGGAAAACAGTATAGACCTTAATAAATTGACCTGCGGTTCAGAATTTAAATACGCAGCATGTCAATTTATGCTGCGTTTTAGTTGATTCTCCATTGCGGGTTTTCCCCATTGAATTCAATGGGGATGCAAATCCCGCAACAGAAAGCCAAGTGATGCGACTTGTGCGGCGTATTCACAGCGATTACGCCGCAAAAATCGCAACTACGGAAAAGGAAAAAGAAACATACTTAGCCAGAAGTCTGTGTTTCTTCGTCCAGTGCGGCCTCCTGGGCTGACAATCACAGGCTGCAGCGGTCGCATGGGCTACAGTGTCATCCAGGGAGGCCGGACCGGACTGCACAAGAGGGACGCATCGCCATGACAATGGCCTAGGAACGTATGAGTGTTTTTTACCGCTGCTTTCCGCAGCGAAAAATCTGTCCGAAAAAACACACCAAAATGCAGTGCGATTTTTCAGACGGATTGTACTGCGGGTTCCAGGTCGAACACACTGCGTGTTTTTTACGCAGCGAATCCGACCTGTGAGAACCCGGCCTTAGGGTTTCCAATAGAATAATTTTTTTTGGAGATGTCAACCTGGAAGAGCCCTTCACAGGTTGATACTCGAGCAGCGTGGAGCGGAATGAATGGCAGTGGCCTTTTCAAGGAGCGTGGCTTATATAAAAGGGTGAGGCTAAATATATTCAGACCCAAGACCAGATCCCTATATTAATATCAGACACCAGACGAAATATATTGAGACGCCCTATATCTATTTCAGACCCCTAAAAAAACAAATATTCAGACTCTCGCTCAGCTTAATTTGCATTTAGTTCCTGCAAAAAAAAAAAAACATTATTAGTTAACGCATTAGATTAGGTTTAGGGATTTGTGATCATGGTTTAGGGTATGTGCACACACACTAATTACGTCCGTAATTGACGGACGTATTTCGGCCGCAAGTCCCGGACCGAACACAGTGCAAGGAGCCGGGCTCCTAGCATCATACTTATGTACGATGCTAGGAGTCCCTGCCTCGCTGCAGGACAACTGTCCCGTACTGTAAACATGATTACACTACGGGACAGTTGTCCTGCAGCGAGGCAGGGACTCCTAGCATCGTACATAAGTATGATGCTAGGAGCCCGGCTCCTTGCACTGTGTTCGGTCCGGGACTTGCGGCCGAAATACGTCCGTCCATTACGGACGTAATTAGTGTGTGTGCACATACCCTTAGAATCACAGTTCATATAGGGTGATTACAAATGATAAACATATATAATCCACAATTTAATTTGCAGGCAAAAAATGACTGTCGCTTTCCCGTGGTTATCGCATTTTTTTACACAAGCTACCGTGAATGTAGACATGTGTGGCATGGATGAACTCCTCACATCTTACAGTTTTTCGTAGAGTAAGGCTGGGTTCACACGTGGCGGAATTTCACTTAAATTCCGCTGCGGACACCCCGCAGCGTTAATCCGCAGCGGAGCCGTTTCTCCATTGCCTTCCACTTCTATTTAGAAGTGTTCGTTTAGACGAGGCGTAAAATTCCGCTGCGGAGCATAGGCTGCGGAGCGGAATTTGGTGTCCGCAGCATGCTCTGTCTGTTGCGGAGCAGTGGCGGACTCATGGCGGAATTTCTCCATTGACTTCAATGGAGATTCTAAATTCCGCAATGAAGTCCGCAGCTGTCATGCACATGTTATGTGTGCTGCGGATGCGTCTTGCTTTTTTGCCATGACATTTCTTCATTCTGGCTGGACCTATGTATTTCTAGGTCTACAGCCAGACTGAGGAAGTCAATGGGGCTCCCGTAATTACGGGAGCGTTGCTAGGAGACGTCAGTAAATAGTCACTGTCCAGGGTGCTGAAAGAGTTAAGCGATCGGCAGTAACTGTTTCTGCACCCTGGACAGTGACTACGATCTCAATATACAGCAACCTGTCAAAAAAATTGAAGTTCATACTTACCGAGAACTCCCTGCTTCTGTCTCCAGTCCGGCCTCCCAGGATGACGTTTCAGTCTAAGTGACGGCTGCAGCCAATCACAGGCCAATAACAGGCTGCAGCGGTCACATGGACTGCCGCGTCATCCAGGGAGGTCGGGCTGGATGCCGAAGGAGGGACGCGTCACCAAGACAACGGCCGGTAAGTATGAATTTCTTTGACTTTCACAAGGGAAAGTGCTGTCCCTTCTCTCTATCCTGCACTGATAGGGAGAAGGGAAGTACTTTTACCGCAGTCCGCAGCAGCTAGTCCGCATCAATTTACTGCACATTTTGTGCAGATCCGCAGCAGAATCTGCAACGCAGATTCTGTGCGGCATTGATGCGGACAGTTGCGGAGGAAATCCGCCACGTGTGGTCATGCCCTAAGTTTTGTTTGCATAAGGCGACTGCTTGAGTAAGAATTTTAGTTGCAAATTAAAATTTTTGTGCAATTTTTGCCTATAATCGCTATTTGTTGCAAAATTGAGTAAAGGTGGTTGTGTGTATAAATTATTATGTTCTATTTTTATACACGTATGCTGTGTGCTCTCCAAAAATTTTGATTTTGGTAGCATTGTAGCTGTTTGGGGTGTACAGTATATATTTTTATTACATTTGTGGATAATGGCCAAATATTGCACGGCCTCTCTTAGGGTATGTGCACACACACTAATTACGTCCGTAATTGACGGACGTATTTCGGCCGCAAGTCCCGGACCGAACACAGTGCAGGGAGCCGGGCTCCTAGCATCATAGTTATGTACGATGCTAGGAGTCCCTGCCTCGCTGCAGGACAACTGTCCCGTACTGTAATCATGTTTTCAGTTCGGGACAGTTGTCCTGCAGCGAGGCAGGGACTCCTGGCATCGTACATAAGTATGATACTAGGAGCCCGGCTCCCTGCACTGTGTTCGGTCCGGGACTTGCGGCCGAAATACGTCCGTCAATTACGGACGTAATTAGTGTGTGTGCACATACCCTTAGTGTATTTTTGAGAGTACAAGTTCTTGTTGATGTAGATCCTTGTAGTATATATATATAAAAGTAGAGATCTTGCAGCACTCAAAGTGGTGAAAATAAAGTGGTTTATTCAGCCAACAAACAGAAACGTTTCTGTCCAACAATAGGACCTTTATCAAGCATGGTAACATACTGAGTGAGCATGGTATATAAAGAGTGAAAGAGCATTTGCATAATTAATCTCAATAGCATACATGTGACGTGCAAAGTGCAAGAAAAAAACCAAACACAATGTGTTTAAATAGTATCAAGACTGATCAAAGCATTGACACATAAGAAGCACAAGTGTGAATACATACATAGAATACAAATATCGCATGCAAAAACATATAAATATAAAATTACGGCATAAACATATATGCAACAGTTGTGTTGAAACAGATCACGTTGCTTTTCCTCACCAATCAGAGCTTCAGGACCTTCGTAATGCAAACACATACAGGTTATCCAAATAGCAATAATAAATGCACCAAATGCGGTCTTGCAACATGTGTGAGTGTGTGTGTATATATATTGCCAACTTCCGGTTGATAAAACCGGAAGTATTACCGTGGCCTAGCAACAGGACGCTGTAGGAACATAGCGGCAGATACGTAATCTCGCCGAAGGCATCCCTCTCGCAGCGCGTCCATCGTTGCCAGGTAACATCCAATCACACGACTCCATGTGATTGGAAAGGTAAATATAGTGACGCAATCACCGTTGTTGTCAAGTGTAGTCCATATAGAAAAAGGATCAAAACTTGATCACAAATATGCTCGTAGGTGGTCAGTAATGATGCAGCAGTATTTCTAATAGTACGTATATATCGAAAGGACAAGATACACCACAAAGTCCACACGCGGGTATACCCGATCCCTGGCCACACTTCCGTGGTCAGGAGGGAACGGTTCCCCAGAAACTCCAGAATCACTCCAACCACAACTAAATGTATATGGGGGATCCAAAGAGATCGTGAACGTGTAACGGACCTCTATTGTCGATGTAATATCAAGTCCGCAGAAACAATGTCTGTAATAAGAGAATATGAATCTGGGTAATCAGCCCAGTATTGTTTACTGACAATCCACATACGAGACAAGAAAAAAATATAGTAAAAGCTATCTTTATATGGAATAGATTGGGACTAAACAAGACAGCAAGAGTACATTTATTTGTGGTTGGAGTGATTCTGGAGTTTCTGGGGAACCGTTCCCTCCTGACCACGGAAGTGTGGCCAGGGATCGGGTATACCCGCGTGTGGACTTTGTGGTGTATCTTGTCCTTTCGATATATACGTACTATTAGAAATACTGCTGCATCATTACTGACCACCTACGAGCATATTTGTGATCAAGTTTTGATCCTTTTTCTATATGGACTACACTTGACAACAACGGTGATTGCGTCACTATATTTACCTTTCCAATCACATGGAGTCGTGTGATTGGATGTTACCTGGCAACGATGGACGCGCTGCGAGAGGGATGCCTTCGGCGAGATTACGTATCTGCCGCTATGTTCCTACAGCGTCCTGTTGCTAGGCCACGGTAATACTTCCGGTTTTATCAACCGGAAGTTGGCAATATATATACACACACACTCACACATGTTGCAAGACCGCATTTGGTGCATTTATTATTGCTATTTGGATAACCTGTATGTGTTTGCATTACGAAGGTCCTGAAGCTCTGATTGGTGAGGAAAAGCAACGTGATCTGTTTCAACACAACTGTTGCATATATGTTTATGCCGTAATTTTATATTTATATGTTTTTGCATGCGATATTTGTATTCTATGTATGTATTCACACTTGTGCTTCTTATGTGTCAATGCTTTGATCAGTCTTGATACTATTTAAACACATTGTGTTTGTTTTTTCTTGCACTTTGCACGTCACATGTATGCTATTGAGATTAATTATGCAAATGCTCTTTCACTCTTTATATACCATGCTCACTCAGTATGTTACCATGCTTGATAAAGGTCCTATTGTTGGACAGAAACGTCGCTGTTTGTTGGCTGAATAAACCACTTTATTTTCACCACTTTGAGTGCTGCAAGATCTCTACTTTTATATACTACCTAGTCCTTGGATCTGGATGGCTTGCTTGGCACCTGTGCATCTTCTCTAGTGAGTGCTGCTGTTTTCTTTTGTTGCTATATATATATATATATATATATATATATATATATATATATATATATATATATATATATATATATATATACACACTACCGTTCAAAAGTTTGGGGTCACCCAGACAATTTTGTGTTTTCCACGAAAACTCACACTTATATTTATCAAATGAGTTGCAGAATGACTAGAAAATATAGTCAAGACATTGACAAGGTTAGAAATAATGATTTTTATTTGAAATAATAATTTTCTCCTTCAAACTTTGCTTTCGTCAAAGAATGCTCCATTTGCAGCAGTTCCAGCATTGCAGACCTTTGGCATTCTAGCTGTTAATTTGCTGAGGTAATCGGGAGAAATTTCACCCCATGCTTCCAGAAGCCCCTCCCACAAGTTGGATTGGCTTGATGGGCACGTCTTGCGTACCATACGGTCAAGCTGCTCCCACAACAGCTCTATGGGGTTGAGATCTGGTGACTGCGCTGGCCACTCCATTACAGATAGAATACCAGCTGCCTGCTTCTTCCCTAAATAGTTCTTGCATAATTTGGAGGTGTGCTTTGGGTCATTGTCCTGTTGTAGGATGAAATTGGCTCCAATCAAGTGCTGTCCACAGGGTATGGCATGGTGTTGCAAAATGGAGTGATAGCCTTCCTTATTCAAAATCCCTTTTACCTTGTACAAATCTCCCACTTTACCAGCACCAAAGCAACCCCAGACCATCACATTACCTCCACCATGCTTGACAGATGGTGTCAGGCACTCTTCCAGCCTCTTTTCAGTTGTTCTGCGTCTCACAAATGTTCTTCTGTGTGATCCAAACACCTCAAACTTCGATTCGTCTGTCCATAACACTTTTTTCCAATCGTCCAATGTCTGTGTGCTTTTGCCCATATTAATCTTTTCCTTTTATTAGCCAGTCTCAGATTTGGCTTTTTCTTTGCCACTCAGCCCTGAAGGCCAGCATCCCGGAGTCACCTCTTCACTGTAGACGTTGACACTGGCGTTTTGCGGGTACTATTTAATGAAGCTGCCAGTTGAGGACCTGTGAGGCGTCTATTTCTCAAACTAGAGACTCTAATGTACTTGTCTTGTTGCTCAGTTGTGCAGCGGGGCCTCCCACTTCTCTTTCTACTCTGGTTAGAGCCTGTTTGTGCTGTCCTCTGAAGGGAGTAGTACACACCGTTGTAGGAAATCTTCAGTTTCTTGGCAATTTCTCGCATGGAATAGCCTTCATTTCTAAGAACAAAAATAGACTGTCGAGTTTCACATGAAAGCTCTCTTTTTCTAGCCATTTTGAGAGTTTAATCGAACCCACAAATGTAATGCTCCAGATTCTCAACTAGCTCAAAGAAGGTCAGTTTTATAGCTCCTCTAAACAGCAAAACTGTTTACAGCGGTGCTAACATAATTGCACAAGGGTTTTCAAGTGTTTTCTAATCATACATTAGCCTTCTAACACAGTTAGCAAACACAATGTACCATTAGAACACTGGAGTGATGGTTGCTGGAAATGGGCCTCTATACACCTATGTAGATATTGCATTAAAAACCAGAGGTTTGCAGCTAGAATAGTCATTTAGCACATTAACAATGTATAGAGTGTATTTCTGATTAATTTAACGTTATCTTCATTGAAAAAAACTGTGCTTTTCTTTCAAAAATAAGGAAATCTCTATCTCTTTTGAACGGTAGTGTATGTATATATAATAAATATTATATAGCGCAACATATTCTGCAGCGCTTTACAATTCAGAGGGAACATGAACAGACAATATCAGACATTACATAGTGACAAAGCTAATTTACGATTCAAACAAGAGCAGTGAGGACCCTGCTCACAAGAGCTTACAATCTATGAGGAAAAAGGGGTGACACAAAATGTAAAAAACAGCTTGTTATGTATAATGGTACAGACATTTTTTATACATATGGGGTAGTACACATAAAGCTGCATGAGCCGGTCACCAGCCAGTATCTATGACAGATATGAAGTACATTAGGGTGCAAGGAGTGTGGGCGATACTGCTGAATGAGGGGTCAGGTTCTCATAACTATGTAATAAAGGGGCCAAGGAAAGGAGTCAGATTAGGGAATGTGATAGGCCTGTCTAAAAATATGTATTTTCAGGGCATGCTTAAAACTGTGGATATTGGGAACTAACCTGATTGGGGCAGCGCATTCCACAGGACTGGTGCAACATGAGAAAAATCCTGGAGGCGGGAGTTGGAGGTTCGGATTATAGAGGATGTTAAAGGTCATTGGCATGATAAACAAAAATAATCATTATAGCTTTTGCAAATAGTCAATTGCCAATATTATATGCCCATGCTACATATATGTACAGGGTCGATCTGGCCCACCAGAGAACCAGAGGATCCTCTGGAGGGCCCAGGTACTAACACAGTAATGGGCCTTAAATGTCCAGCAGAAGACAACCCCATTTGTAGCTCTTTGGAGCCAATCACTTGCCACTAGGATCTATTTCTTACAGGATGATTCACAAATTATCTATTAGTATTAGACCTTATTGATTATATGACCTGTGTGTACAATGATAACAAGGACTATAATGAAATGAAAAGTGGACATGTACATGTTCTATGTAGATGGAGGGTGGGCCCTCTAAATCATTTCAGAAGCATCTCCTCTTGTGGGCCCAAGTAACCTCAACCCGACACTGTATATGTATAGGAGAAGAGAAAGGAGTTGTTCCAGCGCTGTATGAAGTGGTTAAAATGGAAGCAGGTTTCCAAGTTTAATTGTATTCAATTAAAATAGTCCAGAAGAATAGTCCAGTGTGAGGGTAAGCGGGCGGTAATGTCCTCAAAAGCCTACGCGTTTCGGATGCTCCTGCATCCTTAGTCTTGGCTGTGGTGTCTGTTTTTGAATAGCGCGCGTTGTCTCGTATTTATCCCGGTTTGTATAATACAGCTGATTGCTGAGTGCGTTCCACTGTTGTTATACTGTGGAACGCAAGCCGGAAGTAAGAATGGTTGCTGCCCATTCTGTTATTTGTGTTTTCACTTGCGTATTCTCAACTGGTGACAGCATTAATGTCGTGATCTAGAATATAGGGTTATGTAAGTTCAACCTAACCTGAGTGTGTTATATATTTCAGATAGCGTTATGTTGTGTGGAATGGAAACTATATCGACGGAAGACGCCGTCACTTTGCCTACTCGTTATTGTCCAGATAGCTATCTCACAGACGATGGTGCACATAAGATTGGTAAGTATTTATTTATTTCTAGAATTTCAAACAAATTACTTGGGCAAAGTTGGTGTGCATAGTCCTGTAGGTGTCAAAGTGTTATACTTTGAATCTATAGGATGATGTATTTTATACTGTCAATAATGGTACGCTGTTGTAGTTATATATTGTGATGATTGAATGTAGAATTTAGGCAGTGTTGTTTAATCGATGTTAAATTCTGGCTTAACGAAGGACAGAGACAGGCGCTTACTTTTGATGATGAGGATGTGACCAGGGAGGGAGGTGAGGGTAGGACAACAACTGGAGCAAAAAATGGTTAAAAACCTAATTGGTGATTGTGACTAACGAAAAAGTGGTTTTAAAAATATGAACAGTGATGTACATGGCAAAAAGCACATGTTATGCATGTACAGGCTGTAAATATGCGGGCAAGGAGTCCTGGAGTAATATGGTAATAGATGGTCTTCAATAATATATTATTTTGTTGAAATTTTTATTATTATTGTAGTTATTATTGTTTGTCTTGGTCTTGGTAACTACGAGGGGGGGCTAGGAGATCTATATATTAATACTGAAACATTAGGTCTCTTCTAAGATTTAGGCCATCTGGATATCTAGTTTTTAATCTGTAAATCCAAAATGCCTCCCTCAGGTGGGTTTTATGTTTAAGGTCACCTCCCCTTTTTGGGGGGTAGATTTTTTCAATAGCGTAGCAACGTAAATTTTTTGTGTTACGGTTGTGTTGTACAATAAAATGTTTTGATACATTGGAGATGTTAGTGATATTAATATTTCTCACGTAACTAAGGTGTTCAAGAATTCTTGTTTTCAGTTTTCTGTTTGTACAACCCACGTATTTTAGTTGACATTCAGTACATTCTATAACATAGATTACGGATTCGCTGTTACAATTGATATAATTCTGGATGCTGTATGTATCTGTTTGTGTAGAGTTACTGAAAGTTTTAGTTGGATGGGCAAAGGAGCAAGTCTTACATGGATGTTGCCCACATCTGTAGAAGCCTTTTGTTTCTAGCCATGTTGTTTTAACATTTTCGTTTGGTGTGAACAGTGACGGAGACAGCACGCTGCCCAAAGAGGGTGCCTTTCTTGCCACGATACGACAACCTTTGGCCAAGATGGAACGTAGACCGTCATCCTCTTGTAGGATAGGTAAGTTATTGGTGACTAATTTTTTAATTTGCATAAACTGGTTACTCTGTTGTAGGATTAAAGTAGGTTGGGTGTCCTTCGATTGAATTTTAGGATTTTTTTTGGTATGTTTATTGTTGTATGCGAGTAAATCAGTTCTGGGTATTTTGGTCATAATTTCACTTGCTCTATTGAGTGACCATGTGGGATAACCTCTTGCTCTGAGTCTGGTTTTGATTGCCTTTTGTTCAACTTCAAACTGACTTTGGGAGGTACAATTCCTTTTGGCACGATGCAGCTCTCCCACAGGTATGGCTTTTATGGTCTGCATTGAATGATTGCTTGTTGCATGAAGGATATTATTTGAGGAGGTAGGTTTTCGGTGAGTCTGGGTAGAGATTGTTTGTCCCTCTTTTCCGTTTAATTCAAGATCTAGAAATACGATATCAGTGCTATCAAATTTGTAGGTGAATTTAAGGTTGCAGTGATTTTGATTGAGGGTTTCTACAAAGGCCGGGATGGTGTCAGTGTCTCCTTTCCAGATTAGTAAAATATCGTCAATATACCTCCCATACCATTCAATGCAGTGGCCATATGTATTATCGGTAGAAAAAATGTAGGACTGTTCCCACCAGGACATGACTAAATTGGCTATCGATGGAGAGAACTTGGCTCCCATGGATACGCCCTTGAGTTGGAGGTAATATTTTGTGTCAAATAGAAAGTAATTATTGGTCATTAGAAACATTAATACTTCCAAAATGAACACTTGGAAATTTTTGTCATACAAACTATGTTTGGTTAAGTGGTAGTCAAGGGCGGCATAGGCAATGTGATGTGGAATAGAAGTGTATAAAGACACGACATCGCACGTGAGCCAAGTGTAATTTTTCTCCCATTTTTTGTTGCATAGTGAATTAAGGACATTTTTAGTATCCTTTAAAAATCCCGGGGCTGTTTGTGCTAAAGGTTGCAGTAGTGTATCTAGCCATTCCGACAATCGTTCTAAAATTGAACCTATACCTGAGACAATAGGTCTCATTGGTGGTGGAAAAATCAGCTTGTGAGTTTTTGGAAGCGCATGAAAAATTGTCGTAATGGGTTGATCAACAAGAATAAATTCTGCTTGTTTTTTATTCATGAAACCTCCTCTTTGGCCATCATTTAAGAGTTTGTTCATGCGATTTTTTATGTTGTCTACTGGGTTGTTCTCCAGTATTTTATATGTTGTTTTGTCACATAGCAGTTTAGTAATGGATTGTTTATAATCGTTCTTATTCATTACAGTAACACTGCCTCCTTTATCCGCCATTTTTATCACTATGTCTTTGTTGTCGTGTAACGACTTAACCGCTTGTTTGTGCTGGATCGTCATATTTGTTATTGGGTATTGAGATTTGAGACTGTCCGCCAAGTTTTGTAATTCTTTTTCCATTACCGTTTGGAAACGGTCCATCGAATCAGTTCTAGAGTTCGTTGGGTAGAACTTGGGGTTGGAAGTACGAAAATTTGGGGCTGTGGTCACCGTTTGATTGTAGGTTTCCGTACGTAGGTGATCCAGAGCTGCTAAGGTGGTAAATTCTTGAAAGGAGAATTGTTCAAGACTAGGTGGCGGATGAGCTGGAGGGACGCACTCTTCAACAGATGTGGTAGGGGGAGATGAGGTTGGAACATCGTCCAGAGGGAGGGTCTCCAGCCCAAGGAAATGTTTCTTTACAGTCAAATTGCGAATGAATTTGTTAATGTCCAATAGCGTATTGAAAAGGTTGAAATTATTTTTTGGAGCAAAATTAAGACCCAAGGATAAAACTTCAGTTTGTGCCGTGGTTAGAGTGAAGGAGGATAAGTTGGTGACGTTCAATTCTAGTACTGTTGGAATTTCCGGGGGCGCAGGTAACGATTGAAATCTTGATTTATTCGATTTGTGCTTCCTGCCCCCCCTCCTACCTCGTTTTTTGACTGGTAACTTTGGTTTTGTGTTCTGTGGGTAGAGTGTGGGCGGGTTGTTAAATTATCATCTTCTGACATGCCGTCAGCGGAGTCCGGTTCTGTAGAGCTAAAACTCACTCTAGTTTATGTATATGTTTACTGTATATGTATACTTTGCCTCTAAAATGTATTTGATATAATCTTGCTAGCTAAGGTTTGTTCTTAAAGAGGCTCTGTCACCACATTATAAGTGGCCTATCTTGTACATGATGTGATTGGCGCTGTAATGTAGATTGCAGCAGTGTTTTTTATTTGGAAAAACGATAATTTTTGATGGAGTTATGACCTATTTTAGCTTTATGATAATGAATTTCTTAAAGGACAACTGTGCGTGTTTTACTATATGGCTAAGTGCATGGCCGGCCTTAGATATGTTCGACCAGTGCGGTCGCACAGGGCGCCAGCCGCCACACTGCAAGAGGGGCGCCAGCGAGTGTGTGTATCCCCGCACCGTTGCAACTACCAGCGGGGATACACACACTAACTGCAGTCGCCTTTCCACCCAGCCGCTTCTTCACTTAGTGGCCGTCGTTACTGCTGTAGCAGCCATAGCGGCTGCTAGCGGTGACACCGGACATGAGGGCGATGGCGCCGCTAGCAGCTGCTATAGCGGTAGCGATGGCACTATAGCAGAGCAGGGAAGTATCTCCCTGCTCTGCTATCTACTAGCACCACTGTAGCTCCCTGAAGGAGCAGAATCCCCGTGTGGCCGGGGATTCCGCTCCTGGAGCGCTGCTTGATGTTTCTGTCCATATATGGACAATGACATCAGGGGAAACTCCTGAAGCGGAATCCCCGGTCACAGCGTTGCAGACTCTATGACCGGGGATTCCACTCCAGGAGAAGCCAATGACGTCATGGACACAGACGACAGGAGCTTCTACTGGAGTGGAATCGACGGTCATAGCGTAAGCAATGCTGTGACCGGGGATTCCGCTTCAGGAGTTTTCCCTGATGTCACTGTGCATATATGGACAGAGGCATCAAGCAGCGCTCCAGGAGCAGAATCCCCGGCCACACGGGGATTCCGCTCCTTCAGGGAGCTACAGTAGCGCTATCTATACTGGAAGGGGGGTTGCTATCTACAGGGGGGCTGTGGGCTGTGTGGCACTACCTACAAAAAAGGACAACTGTGCAGGAGCACAAAAAATACCCAGCTTTCCCGGGTATAAAAAAAAGTATGGAAATTAACTAAGATATAACTTTTATTTAATCTAGCTAAAAGGATTAATCCTTTACTCAAACTAAATAAAAGTTATATCTTAGTTTATTTCCACACATTTATTTGATAGCTCGGAAAGCTGGGTATTTTGTGTGCCCCTGCACAGTTGTCCTTTTTTGAATGTCTATTGCCTGCCAGCTATCAGGGTCATTTCGTAATCCTTGCACTACCTACAAGGGGGCTGTGGGCATTGTGGCACTACCTACCAGGGGGCTGTGGGCTGTGTGGCACTACCAACCAGGGGGCTGTGGGCTGTGTGGCACTAGCAACCAGGGGGATGTGTGGCACTACCTACCAGGGGGCTGTGTGGCACTACCAACCAGGGGGCTGTGGGCTGTGTGGCACTAGCAACCAGGGGGATTTGGGGCACTCCCAACCAGGGGGCTGTGGGGCACTACCAACCAGTGGGCTGTGTGGCACTACCAACCAGGGGGCTGTGTGGCACTACCAACCAGGGGGCTGTGTGGCACTCCCTACCAGGGGGCTGTGGGCTGTGTGGCACTCCATACCAGGGGTCTTTGCGACACTTCCTACAAGGGGGCTGTGCGGCACTCCCTACAGGGGGCTGTGCGACACACCCTACAGGGGGCTGTGCGGCACTCCCTACAGGGGGCTGTGCGGCGCTATCTACAAGGGGACTGTGCGGCGCTATCTACAAGGGGGCTGTGTGGCGCTATCTACAAGGGGGCTGTGTGGCGCTATCTACAAGGGGGCTGTGTGGCGCTATCTACAAGGGGGCTGTGTGGCGCTACCGACAAGGGGGCTGTCTGGCGCTACCTACAAGGGGGCTGTCTGCCGCTACCCACAAGGGGGCTGTGTGGTGCTACCTACAAAGGGCTGTGTGGTGCTACCCACAAGGGGGCTGTGTGGCGCTACCCACAAGGGGCTGTGTGGCGCTACCTACAAGGGGGCTGTCTGGCGCTACCTACAAGGGGCTGTGTGGTGCTACCCACAAGGGGCTGTGTGGCGCTACCTACAAGCAGCTGTGTGGCGCTACCTACAGGGGGAATCAGTGAGTGGGGGGCTGATAGTCATTTTACTGTGAGTGGTGGGCTGATGGTCATTTTACTGTGAGTGGGTGGCTGATGGTCATTTTACTGTGAGTGGGGGGCTGATGGTCTTCAAGTGGTTTCTACCACTGACCTCCAATTGAAATTAATATGAGGCAGAAAATAACTGCAGCGCTCGTTTGGAGCTTTTTTTCCTCCGTCATTCGCTTCAACAGCTTAAGAAAAAACACAAAAAAAGGTCACCCAACGCTGTCAGTTCCTGAAGGACTTTTGAGGCAAATTTTTTTTGCCTTACAAAAAACGTGTGTGAACATACCCTACGAGTGGAGTGCTTGTTCTTAGCCATTTTCTGTCTTTCTCAAAACAATTTTTGGTAGGGGGGCCCTGAGGAAATTTTGTTTTTCCAGTGCTGCCTCGAGTCCGAAAAGGTTGGGAAACTCATTACTAGGCTACAGGGTCCCGTCATGGAGCAGCTCAGTTCGTCGTGGGAACGGGGCCTAGGTGAGTACAATTTTTGTTTTTGTTTGGGGGCACTGTCTACAAGGGGGAGGTGCGGGGACTGTATGGCACAATCTACAAGGGGGAGGTGGGGGACTGTATGGCACTGTCTACAAGGGGGAGGTGGAGGACTGTATGGCACTGTCTACAAGGGGGAGGTGTGGGGGGCTGTATGACACGATCTACAAAAAGGAGGTGTGGGATTATGACACTGTCTACAGGGAGGCTGTATGGCAAAATCTGCAAGGGGGCACTATACTGTGTGGGGGCCACTAAGCGGACATTATACTGTGTAGGGGTACTACAGATGGCATAATACTGTGGGAACAATTAGAGGACAACATACTGTGTCCTTGAAGGGGCTGTAATATATTATATTATTAAATATTATTATTATACTGTATGGGGGCACTAAAGGGGCATTATACTTTTTTTTATGGGGCTTTTTTTTTTAATGATGTGGTGGGGTGCCGAAAGATCATTTTGCACAGGGCGCCATCTATCCTAGGGCCGGCCCTGGCCAAGTGGGCGTTGTGGAGAGAAGTGTATGACTCTGACCAATCAGTGACCAATCAGCGTCATACACTTCTCCCCATTCATTTACACTGCACATAGCGATATAGTTATATCGCTATGTGCAGCCACATAAACACACTGAAACGTTACTGCAGTGTCCCGACAGTGAATATACATTACCTCCAGCCAGGACGTGATGTCTATTCAGAATCCTGACACTTCGCTAACGTTTCTGTGAAATTTACAGCAAAGCAAGCGTAATCTAGTTTGAAATGACAGTTTACAGCGTAATCTCGCATGATTACGCTTGCTGTGCTGTAGTGTCGGGATTGTGTTAGCGAAGTGTCAGGATTCTGAATAAACATCACGTCCTGGCTGGAGGTAATGCATATTCATAGTCAGGACACTGCAGTAACGTTATAGTGTGTTTATGTGGCTGCACATAGCGATATAGCTATATCGCTATGTGCTGTGTAAATCAAAGGGGAGAAGTTTATGACGCTGATTGGTCACTGATTGGTCAGCGTCATACACTTTACTCCACAACGCCCACTTGGTCAAAAAGTAAAAGACGCCCAGTTGGCCATTAAGAAACTCATTAGCATAAAGCTAAAATAGGTTATAACTCCGTCAAAAATGATTGTTTTTCTAAATAAAAATCACTGCTGTAATCTACATTACAGCGCGGATCACATAATGTACAAAATAGGCCACTTATAATGTGGTGACAGAGCCTCTTTAAACAGTATTCTCTGAATATCAGACTGCTTGTCTACTTTCCAGGCCATCAGGGCTGTTCCGAGCTAAGATTGCCAAGTTTACTGGAGACAGACATGATATTGTAGACAGAATAAAGCTTGTAAATAGAATGATGTATTATTAGTACGTATTTTTTATGTGGTCAGTAACTTGTAAGGCGATTCCTTGGTGGCTGTTTAAAAGGCAAATCTAAAAGTCAATCTTTAGATCTTCTATCTAAGGCCCCCTGCAGACGGCCGTAGCAGTGTGTACGGTCTGTGATTACGGACACGGACGGCGTGGACTGTCATCCGCATTTGCGGGCCGTGCTCCCATTATAAAGTATAGGAGCACGGTCCACAAAAATAGGACATTTCCTTACCTGTAAATATTACAGAAAGGTGTCCATGGGCCATAGAAATTAATGAATCTGTATTTTGAACCGCAATTACGGATCCGTAATTGTGCATCAAAATTGCGGTATTGTGCATGGGGCCTTAGGCCCAGTTCACACAGAGTTTCTTTTTTTTTTTTACATTGATTTTGATGCAGAAAACGCATCGGAATCAGCGCCAAAAAAACTCAGAAACTGCCTTCCATTGATTTCAATGGGAGGTGGAGGCATTTTTCCGCAGCGGCTCTTAGCTGCTAGGGGTAAAAAATAGAGGCATGCTCTTTCTTGCCGCTGTTAAACCTCTGACCTCCCAATAAAATAAGAGGGAGGTAGAGAAAGCATTTTCTTGCTGCGTTTTTTCCCTGCGGCACTCAATGGCCACGGGCAAAAAAAACGCTGCGAAAAACGCCACGACAGTCGCAGCAAGAAATTACAGGCAGGTCAAAACTTGCCTCAAAATAGATTATTTTCTGCCTGCAAAAAAACTCCTTGTGAACAGGGCCTTACTCTCTCAAGAAAGGATCTCCCTGGTCTTGTCTTTCTTATTTATTGCTTCCCTCTTTTTTGAAACTTTTTTTATTGTAACATTACGTCTTAATAAACTTTTCATTTACTTTCACCGTGAGACAAGAGAATTTGTTCAAAATTTCCTTATCTCGTCTACATAGAATTGCTCCACAATATTACACATAGAATTCTGCTAGACACATAGTAGTGGTCATAAAATAATCACATAGAAATGCCCAAGAGAAGTTCCGTGCTATAATACAACAGATTAGCCCACATTTATTACTTGGCGGTAAATCTATAATTGGGCCAAATTTGCTTGTGGTCAAAGCTGTAAACGTACTTTTAGATTGCTTTATTAAAGGTAAATGTTAAAAAAGGTGTATATTAGTGGCACAAATGTACAACTGCTCATAGCAGGCGTAAAAAGAAATTCGAACAGCCAGCCAATTCCAAATGTGTGCAACTTTTAATAAAGTAATTCTCAACGTCTGTCCTCTACAATTTCATTGGTGCAATAAATGTCATTATGGATAAATGTTGGCCGTCGGTCTGTTCTGCTCCCTCTCCAATAACAAGAACTAAGCAGCCAACCGTTAGCCACTTAAATGTAGCTGTCTCTTGCTGACTCACTCTCTGCAGTCCGAGATCAGCACTGGCGAATTCCAGCAGGCAATATTTCTACCAGCAGGACAAATGTGTGGCATTTTGGGAATCTGTCCCTTTCTCAGTAAATGCTGGATACTTGTTAGTGTTCAAGCTACATTGTGGTGGTTCTGGATATACACTACCGTTCAAAAGTTTGGGGTCACCCAGACAATTTTGTTTTTTCCATTAAAACTCACACTTATATTTATCAAATGAGTTGCAAAATGACTAGAAAATATAGTCAAGACATTGATAAGGTTAGAAATAATGATTTTTATTTGAAATAATAATTTTCTCCTTCAAACTTTGCTTTTGTCAAAGAATGCTCCATTTGCAGCAATTACAGCATTGCAGACCTTTGGCATTCTAGCTGATAATTTGCTGAGGTAATCGGGAGAAATTTCACCCCATGCTTCCAGAAGCCCCTCCCACAAGTTGGATTGGCTTGATGGGCACTTCTTGCGTACCATACGGTCAAGCTTCTCCCACAACAGCTCTATGGGGTTGAGATCTGGTGACTGCGCTGGCCACTCCATTACAGATAGAATACCAGCTGCCTGCTTCTTCCCTAAATAGTTCTTGCATAATTTGGAGGTGTGCTTTGGGTCATTGTCCTGTTGTAGGATGAAATTGGCTCCAATCAAGCGCTGTCCACAGGGTATGGCATGGCCGTTGCAAAATGGAGTGATAGCCTTCCTTATTCAAAATCCCTTTTACCTTGTACAAATCTCCCACTTTACCAGCACCAAAGCATCCCCCAGACCATCACATTACCTCCACCATGCTTGACAGATGGTGTCAGGCACTCTTCCAGCATCTTTTCAGTTGTTCTGCATCTCACAAATGTTCTTCTGTGTGATCCAAACACCTCAAACTTCGATTCGTCTGTCCATAACACTTTTTTCCAATCTTCCTCTGTCCAATGTCTGTGTGCTTTTGCCCATATTAATCTTTTCCTTTTATTAGCCAGTCTCAGATATTGCTTTTTCTTTGCCACTCTGCCCTGAAAGCCAGCATCCCGGAGTCGCCTCTTCACTGTAGATGTTGACACTGGCGTTTTGCGGGTACTATTTAATGAAGCTGCCAGTTGAGGACCTGTGAGGCGTCCATTTCTCAAACTAGAGACTCTAATGTACTTGTGTTGTTGCTCAGTTGTGAAGCGGGGCCTCCCACTTCTCTTTCTACTCTGGTTAGAGCCTGTTTGTGCTGTCCTCTGAAGGCAGTAGTAAACACCGTTGTAGGAAATCTTCAGTTTCTTGGCAATTTCTCGCATGGAATAACCTTAATTTCTAAGAACAAGAATAGACTGTCGAGTTTCACATGAAAGCTCTCTTTTTCTAGCCATTTTGAGAGTTTAATCGAACCCACAAATGTAATGCTACAGATTCTCAACTAGCTCAAAGGAAGGTCAGTTTTATAGCTCCTCTAAACAGCAAAACTGTTTACAGCGGTGCTAACATAATTGCACAAGGGTTTTCAAGTGTTTTCTAATCATCCATTAGCCTTCTAACACAGTTAGCAAACACAATGTACCATTAGAACACTGGAGTGATGGTTGCTGGAAATGGGCCTCTATACACCTATGTAGATATTGCATTAAAAACCAGAGGTTTGCAGCTAGAATAGTCATTTAGCACATTAACAATGTATAGAGTGTATTTACGATTCATTTAATGTTATCTTCATTGAAAAAAAACTGTGCTTTTCTTTCAAAAATAAGGAAATTTCTAAGTGACCCTAAACTTTTGAACGGTAGTGTATATACAAATATCTAAGGCTCTTTTCACATGACATTTGTGAACTACATTTTGCGTATGTGCTAGGAAAGCTCTCGACGCCTAAGCTGAACCTGTCCATATAGGCCATTCCAAATGAGTGTCTTTTTGTCATATGCTATGCCTGTATGCGTCTGCATTTTTATTTTGTTGTAAAGAATAGTGTATTAGACTACGCTTTTCTATACGAAATACAGTTTTAAAAAAAAACATATACCGTGCTCTCTATGTGTTGTTTCTTTACTGTGGGGTCCTCTGGATAACATATGCCGCTGTATTTATATACAGTGGCATATGTCTCAGCCTTCTATCAGAAGTATACGTCGGGAAGAAGGCTTAAACGGGATGTGAACAGAGCCTAAGCAGTTGGCAAAATACTGCATCTTTTAGCTTGAAGAGCCTATTGTAGTAACAAGATAACAATACACAAAATTACTTCAAAAAATAGGTGTCAGTAGCAAATTTGTAGGCCTACTAGGGCACACTTATCATTAGTGTCATAAGAATGAAACATTACAATGTAAAAATTAGACTTTTAATTTGGCCCAAATTGCATACTGCAACATACATGTCACAGTACAAGATTAGAAATGATTTATATGGTTTCTAATGCATCTGTCACTTTTCTGGTGCATTTCATTGTATAACTATACCCCATTGTCTCCCTGACTTCTGGGATTTGTCCAGCCCCGATACATCCATATACAGCATATGTTGCTTATTATCTTTATGAAATATAGCTTGTAAGTCAATTTGACTATATTACTATTTTTTTTACAGTGTTGTGAATAAGTTCATGTCACAGAGTGCATTAAACCCATTGCAATGTTCTTCAGTTGTTTTAAGATACAGTAACTGGGTGCACTTAATGCACAGAAGTGTGGTTCATAAACTTTATTTCTATCACAGTTCTCACTTTAAAAAGCAGTTTGCACTATATCAGTGTTCCCCTCGGGAGCCTCATGTAACTCTTGGGCACCTGCATGCACTATTGTGCAATAGTATTACCAGGGATGTCATAACATTGCTGAAACTTGGCACTAAGGTCAAAACCCCATCACTGGCAGGTAAGGTTGCGCCTCTGATGAAGGAAAAAATAATATTAAACATATTGTTTTGCGGTAAGTCGATGGACATAATGCCAGAATTCGAATGGAACACATTAAAGTCAATGGGTTCCATCAGACGCAGTTAGGGACCTCTATACAATATAATGAGATGCTGGTGTTTTTTTAAAGCGTAGACTCACATTCAACCACCTTTTTACAGTTTTGCATAGTTATACATCAATCCAGAGTAGGGTTGTCACGATACCAGAATTTGGGCTTCGATACCGATATGAGTAGTATTGGGATACTTGATACCAAAACGATACTTTGCCAACAATAAACTAAAACTCAAAATATAAAGTACTTTCATTTTCTGATGTGGGGCACATGGTGTTATCAAATTTGAACCTCCATGTGCCTCACATCAATAGTAATTAACCCCATAATGTACCTCACACATTAAACCAATGTTGCCCATTATGACTGTGAGCGGGGTACTTGATGGGATCTCTTACTATAATAATTATAATGGGCACTACTGGGTTAATGTGTGTGGGAAATGACGTGGTTAATTCATACAGCTATGTTCGGTGCGTGAGATACAGACCGTATGTCACCCACTTTTCCTGAATCCAACATAGTTCAGAAAACCGGTCTCCTAGCATCAGTCATCCATGCTGCCGTGAGTCACTGCCTCCCCGCGGGAATACTGTCTCATAGTGTAATCATGTTTTCAGTCCGAGACAGTATTCCCTTCGGGGAGGCAGTGACTCACAGTATCATGGATGACTGTGATGCTAGGAGCCTGGCTTTTTGAACTATGTTGGATCCAGGAAAAGCCAGAGACATACGGTCTGTATCTCACGCACCGAACACACGTCATTTCCCACACACATTTTAGTCCAATGATGCCCATTATATACATTATAGTAAGTGATCCCATCAAGTACCTCGCTCACAGTTGTAATGGGCAACATTGGGTTAATGTGTGAGGTACATGATGGGGTTAATTACTATTAATGTGAGGCACATGGAGGTACTAAATTCATAACACCATGTGCCTCACATTAATAAGTGACTTCATTAATTTCCCTCATATAATGGCAACATTGGGGTTAATGTGGGTCACATTAATCCCAATGTTCCACAATGCTGGCTGCAAAAAATACTAGTGCTTTTATTTCAGTCTTTTGCCCTTCTCTAATACCTGCCTGGGCCGGTCTGTCACTGTACACTGCAGCGCGAGCGACACAGACACATCATTAGGAAAACTGTACCGTTCCCGACAGTCCCCTCCCTGCCCCGTATTCACACACTCAGCTCATCATTGGTGGCAGTAGAGAAAGGAGGGAGGAGCGTTCCTCCCTCCTACTGTGACGCGGCCATCACCAATGACGAGCAGGTGTGGTCACTGAAGGAAGACCATGTTCTCCTTATTTATTTCAATTACAGCTTAGTATCGAAATACATAAATTGAACGGATGCCCCCGCACAGCATCGAAATGGTATAGAAATTTCGATACATCGTGCATCCGTAGCTGCATAGACGATTCTGCTGGTTGCTACTGGAATCAATTGACAGCTTTTTAACAGACAATTATAATGGCTGACTGTCTTTTACACTGCATTCTGGGAAGTTAGCATGTATTACATCAAGTTACTTTAAAGTTGCTGTTTTACAGACCAAACTGAATGTAAATTCGTATAGTAGGTTCTGGACATGTGGGAAATTTGAGCCCAGCTACCAGAAGAATGGTCAGTGTCAGATCTGGTGCACTATGATACATGTTTTAAATCAATATAAATGCAATATTAGTAAAACAATATGTTTGAAAAGTTATTTAACTTTTTATTTCAATTATGTAATATTGTGCAAAACACCCTTTCATTTAGAGGTTGTCCGATTTGGACAATCCCTACTTGTTAGACGGTTTTCTTGAAAATAAACTAATCATAAAGTGTCCCCCTTCTGGGACCTCAATGATCAACAGTAATCTGGCAGCAAGTGTTCAATTTCCTACCGTGCCACCACAGGGAAAATTAAGCAGTACAGGTTCCCATTTCAATCAATCAATTGTCTGTGTAGTGCAGGACAGGACCTGAGAATCCTGAACAGTGGACCCCCCTCTATTACTTCAGAATTCCCTTATAGGGTATATGAAAATGGGTTTTCTACACTGGACAACTCCTTCAGGTTATATCTTTTTATAAATTTAAAGATTTTTTTTTTTTAACCAATTATTACACAAATGCCTCAACAACGAAATAATATAATGTTGGTCAGTATTCACAGTGTCTACTCTTTGCCTTTATTATATTCATCCCTTTCCAAGGCTTTCTTTCCGTTTTTTTAAATAAGCACCTTCAATATTCAATTAAGCGTTTTTCTCCTCACATTCCTAGTAATCCCAAACACATTTAAAGATTTAAGGTCGCCAAGTTCCTTAAAACTTCGTATCATTGGATTAGGTTTCATTCCTCTCTGGAATTCAAAGCCATTATTGTCTCTTAATAACACTCACTTTGGATCTGGATAACATGTTGTTCTCGTGCCCCCCCCCCTCTTTTTCTCCCTATATCCTTTCCTTCTTGTACATTCTCCTCTTCTCTTTTTTTATTGCTGTACTTGATGTCCCACACAATTATTGTATTGTATTTAATGTCATTATGTTCAGATAGCCGACATATAATTGCTATGTTGTGTCACGATGCAGGGTGTGGCCCACTGGGCCTTACCGCGTAGTGGGATGGCAGCTGGCCAAACAGGTATAGTACAGAGTATATAGTCCAGAAAGGGTACCTGTGGCAACTCGGACAGTAGCAAGGCAGGCTCAACTGGGACCAGGCAGCAGGTGGACGTCAGGCGTGGAGTAGCAGAACAGGCGTGGAATACATCACAACACGACAACAGCTCAGCACGGCACTTGACCAGGATAGCACGGGATACAGGATACAGGAACAGGGAACACTTGGGAACTGGAAGACACTAGGAGACCATTTGCAAGACAAACTTTGGGTAACGAACAACGCTCAGGCAAAGAACAAGAGGGCAGAGCCCTTTTATAGTCCAGTAGCATTCTGGGCTTGTTTGCAGACTTCCTGCAATTATGCGCGCACTGGCCTTTCAAGACCGTGCACGCGCGGGCACGCACGCCCTCTAGGAGACAGTCTCGATACCAGGAAGTGCGTGCCGGCGCCTCACAGGAGGACGACGCTGCATGGAACTCACATGTCCATGGCCGTCGAGGGGTAAGTCAGAATGACGGGCCGCGGCCATAGACATTACAGTATCCGCCCGCTTACGTCCCCTCTTCTTGGGACCAGAGCGGGAGAGAAACTTCCTCACGAGGACAGAGGCATCGATGTTCTCCTCTGGCTCCCAAGACCTCTCTTCTGGACTAAATCCCCTCCAATCCACCAAATAAAACATCCTTCCTCCCACCTTCTTGGTGGCCAGGATCTCCCTTACTTCGAAAGTCCCTGACGAGCCGCCAGGAGTCACTGCGGAACTAGGAGTCCTGGAGTAGCAGTTCAGGACCACAGGCTTCATGGAGGAGACATGGAAGGAGTTAGGGATCTTGAGGGTAGGAGACAGCCGCAGCTTGTAAGACACCGGGTTAATCTGTAGCAGGATCTCGAAGGGTCCGAGGAACCTAGGAGCCAATTTTTTCAGGACGGCACCCTCAGCCGGATATTCTTTGAAGACAACCAGACCTTCGTACCTGGAAGAAACTGAGGAGGATCCCGTTATAACGGTTCTCACCGGTTTGTTCGTGGATCCTTGGTGTCATCTGGGAGATGGTGCGTGGAACCCAGGCAACGCTTGGCACAGCGGGTAGAGGCGGTCGGATGGATAAGCAGAAGTCAGGACAGGCAGCAGACGTCATAACGGGTATGGCAGCAATAGGTCAAGGCAGGCGGCAGGCGTCGTAACGGGTATGGGAGCAACAGGTCAAGGCAGGCGGCAGGCGTCGTAATGGGTATGGCAGCAATAGGTAAAGGCAGGTGGCAGACGTAACGTGTATGGTAGCAATAGGTCAATGCAGGCGGCAGACGTCGTAACGGGTATGGCAGCAATAGGTCAAGGCAGGCGGCAGACAAGGATAATCAAGTTCAAGCAGAGATCAGTAACAGGAAATCCATACAAACGGCAGAAGGAACGGAAACAGGGAACTAGGGCACAGGTAACTCACGGGGAACTTGGTTGAACAAGCAGGGATGGAAGGGAGGAGGAACCTTAAATAGGAAGTTCTGGGAATTAAGGCGCGCGCTGGCCCTTTAAGGCAGGACGAGTCAGCGCGCCCTCTAGTGACTGCAGCCGCACATCGAGGATGCCGACCGCGGAAGGAGGTAATGGCTGCACTCACTTGACGCCGTCCAGGGCCAGCAGAGTGTCCGGACCGGGTAAGTGGAGCTCGGGACGAGCAGCTGATGAGGGAGGGCGCCAGAACCGGAGCAGAGGCAGTGGGAACGGCGCGGCAGCCGTTACACCCGTCTTCTAGTATCTGCCTTTCTCTTCATGCGGTCCACCGCCAGCAGGATAGAAGATCGGGTCTGTGGCCATATTTGCAGGCAGTCCCTAAAGGTAGAGTCAGCTACAGGCACTTGGGACATATTAGAGACAGGAAGAGGTATACGAGGGTGTTGGCCGTAGATGATGAAGAACGGACTGGAGGTGGTTGACTCACTAGTGTGGTTATTATAGGAGAACTCTGCCCACGGGAGCAGCTGCACCCAGTCATCATGCCGTCTGGAAACAAAGTGACGCAGATAGTTCTGCATAATCGGGTTAACCCTCTCTACATGCCCATTGGATTGGGGATGATAGGCCGAAGAGAAGTCCAACTTTACACCGAGGAGACCGCAGAGTGCTCTCCAAAACTTCGAGGTGAACTGGACCCCTCAATCCAAGACAATATGCAGAGGCAAGCCGTGCAGACGGAAGATGTGTTGAATGAAGAGGTCGGCCAATCACGCAGCAGAAGGCAGACCAATCAAGGGAACAAAATGAGCCATTTTAGAAAATCGATCCACCACCACCCAGATCACACAGCAACCCGCAGAGAGAGGGAGATCTGTGACAAAGTCCATTGCAACATGCTGCCAGGGAGCAACAAGCAAAGGCAGTGGTTGGAGCAGACCAGCTGGTCTGGAGTGGGCAACTTTGTTTGCTGTGCATGCCGTACATGAGGAGACAAAGTCCATGACGTCTTTGGGCAGCGTGGGCCAGCAGAACTGACGGGCGATTAGATCGTGGGTCTTACGAGCACCCGCGTGACCTGCCAGCTTGGAATTGTGACCCCAACGAAGGATTCTTCCTCTGTCTGCCAGACGTACAAAAGTCCATCCCGGAGGAATGTCTCTAACTTGCAGAGGGTTCACAGAGAAGATGCAGGAAGGATCAATAATATTCTGTGGGGACTCCACAGTGTCTTCTGTTTCAAATGACCTAGACAAGGCATCGGCCCTCACATTCTTGTCAGCAGAACGGTAGTGGAGTACGAACCGGAACCGAGCAAAGAACAACGACCACCTGGCTTGACGAGAATTCAACCGCTGAGCCGTCTATAGATAGGTCAGGTTCTTGTGATCCGTGAAGACCAGGATAGGATGGACTGCGCCTTCCAGCAGGTGTCTCCACCAGTGGCGGATTATCATTAGGGCGGTTCGGGCGGCCGCTTGGGGCCCAAGGCTCCCGGGGGGCTTATGGCCGACCGAACCACACATGATTGCACGGCCCCCTCATGCCCGGTGTGGAGTCTCTAGCATCGGAGGGGGCCCCGGTGCTAGCGGCAGCCACATTCACACGTCAATGAAAAGTTACTATATCAATTGGGGCCTATGTAATAAACTACATGGGCCCCTGTTACTATAGTAACTGACAGTACTTACCCCTCCTCTTCCTCGAGCACATCGGAGGTTCTGACGTCACAGTGCTGTGCGCAGCGCATAACGTCACGATGCTATGCGCCGCGCACAGCGTCCCGACACTTCATGGAGTGAGGACCAGCGGCCGAAGAGGCGGTAAGTTTAATTTTATTGTCTTGCTGATGGGTTGGGGTCCGACACCCGGGACCCCCGCTATTCAGCTGTTTTGAAGGGGTTGCAGCCGCTCGTACGAGCGCTACTTCCCCTTCATTCCGGTCACTTTCTCACACTGAATCGCCGACACGGACGTGTCAGCGATTCACAGTGTGAGCAAGTGAGGGAACTGAAGGGGAAGCAGCACACGTACGAGCGGCTGCAACCCCTTCAAAACAGCTTATACTGCATAAGCATACTGTCTGCTGGACCCTGTATCTAAGCCTACATTAGGCTTAGATACAGGGTCCAACAAACAGTATCACACATGCACATGGGCCCTGTATCTAGGGCCCTGTATCTAAGGCCCTGTTCACATCACCGCTGCCCTTCCGTTGAGGGGTTCAGTCTGGTTAACCCCTCAACGGAAAGGCAAATGGAAACCTTAGCTTCCGTTTGCATCACCATTGATCTCAATGGTAATGGAAACTTTGCTAAAGATTTGCGTTTGGGGGGATATTCATTTGTATCTATAGGGGGCTCTGTGTAACGCTCTCTACGGGGGGATGTGTGATATCTACAGGGGGGCTGTGTGTGGCGCTATGTATGGGGGGGTGTAATATCCACAGGGGCTGTGTGTGGCACTATGTACAGGGGGCTGTGTGTGGCGCTATCTATGGGGTGTGTGTAATATCTACAGGGGGCTGTGTGTGGCACTATGTACAGGGGGCTGTGTGTGGCACTATGTACAGGGGGCTGTGTGTGGCACTATGTACCAGGGGCTGTGTGTCGCGCTATCTATGGGGGGTGTGTAATATCTACAGGGGGCTGTGTGTGGCACTATGTACAGGGGGCTGTGTGTATGTGGTGTTTTACAGTGTGTGGTATTATTATATTCAGGCGCGCAGTGTTTGGTGCTATTATATTTAGGGGTACAGTATGTGGCACCATGATAACTTTATTTTCATTTATAGGTGTGGAAATGTTGGAAAAGTGAGGAGTCGAAGACATCTATCTGAGTGGCAAATTCTGCAGAAATCAGTCATGGCCGGGAGAACTCGTCATGTGCTCTGGACCGGATGGAGAAGAAAAGAGGAAAAAAACTACTAGAATCTGAGACGTCGTCACATGTGAGTCACTAGATGTATAGAGAATCTCTCACCTCTCCTGACATTTTTATTATAGGAAATCCTTGTATTTCACAAAAAGTCTTTCTGCAGTCCAGGACTGATAGACAATTCCCCTTGTCAGGAGGATGTGTCCCTGCACAGTGTGATACTGTTAGTATGTAGGGACACAGCCCTGTGACAAGGGGAATCCGTAACACCCATTTGTTAATGCTTGCCCAAAAAGGTAGTGTTAAAAATAGTTAGGGCGCGGCAGGACGGCGGTGCGCAAGGGGGGCCCAAGTTTGGGTAACAGCCCAGGGCCCATCGACTACTTAATCCACCACTGGTCCCCACTCCTGCAGAGCCAGCTTGATGGCCAGTAACTCCCGATCCCCAATCATGTAGTTGCGCTGGTGGAAAAAAAACAGCTTAGAATAGTAGCCACATACCACAGTCTTGCCTTTTGAACCTTTCTGGAATAATAGTGCACCAGCACCAACAGAGGAAGCGTCCACATCCAATGAAAACTGTAGGGATACATCAGGGTGGTGAAGAATAGAGGCTGATGTGAAGGCTTTTTTTAAGGATTCAAATGTGGTTTCTGCCTCCGGAGTCCACACCTTGGCATTCATACACTTTTTAGTGAGGGTAGAGATAGGAGCTGTCAAAGACGAGAAGTTGGGAATGAACAGCCGGTAGAATTTGGCGAATCCCAGGAAGCGTTGTATGGCCCTTAAGCCTTGGGGGCGTGGCCATTCCAGGACAGCCTTTACCTTCTCAGGGTCCATCTTGAGACCCTGATCGGAGATTATATAGCCCAGGAATGGAAGCGACTTTTTTTTCAAACAGGCACTTCTCCAGCTTGGCATAAAGGTGATTCTCCCTTAAACGAAGCAACACCTGGCGGACATGACCCTGATCCCTGATGAGGTACTTGATCTGGGGGAAAAATCAAAATGTCATTGAAATACACCACAACACAGACATAGAGGAGATCACGAAAAATGTCATTGACAAATTCTTGAAACACCGCAGGGGCGTTACATAGGCCGACGGGCATAACTAGGTATTCATAGTGTCCATCACGTGTATTAAATGCAGCCTTCCACTCGTCACCTTGACGAATCCGGATCAGATTGTAGGCCACCCGCAGGTCCAGCTTAGAAAAAAATTTGGCCCCAGTATGCGATCAAACAGTTCCAAAATCAAAGGCAATGCTTACCTGTTCTTCACCGTGATCTGGTTGAGGCCTCGGTAGTCATTGCAGGGTCGGAGGGATCCTGTTTCTTCTTGAGAAAGAAAAACCCAGCTCCGGCCGGGGATGAGGATTTATGAATGAAACTCCTCTCCAGAGTCTCCTTAATGTAGTCAGACATAGACTGGGTCTCAGGCAAGGAGAGAGGGTACACTCTACCGCGAGGAGGGGAAGAATCAGCAACCAAGTAGATCGGACAATCATATGCCCGATGTGGTGGCAAGGTCTCTGCTTCCTTCTTATTGAAGACATCAGAAAACATAGAGTAACAAGAAGGCAACCCTGCCAATGACTGATGCGGAGGAGACTGCGGTGGATGGATATGACCCAGGCAGCGGTCGAGACACTTGGGACCCCACTGGAGAACCTCTCCAGAGTTACAATCCAGGACTGGGGCGTGCAAACGGAGCCAAGGCAAACCCAACAGCACGGGGTTGACGGCCTTGGGCAGGACAAACAGGGAGATGAGCTCAGAGTAAAGAGCTCCCACTTGAAGTCTCAATGGCTTGGTCACAGACAAAACTAGGTCAGGCAATGGCAGTCCATCTACCGAGGCAACGATCAACGTGCTTTCCAGCAGAACAGTGGGCAACTGAATAAGATCCACAAGGTCTTGGCAGATGAAATTGGCTGCATAGACAGAGTCCAGGTAGGCAGAGACCGGATGGAGCTGCTCGCCAGCAATGATGGTCACGGGAATTAACAATTTGGAGGAGAGTTCTTGATTAAATGCAGTAGCGCCCAGGGTTGTCTCTCCAACCAAACCTAGGCGTTGGGGTTTTTTGGCTTCTGAGGACACAGACGCACGACATGGCCAGCGAGGCCGCAATATAAGCAGATTCCAGAGGTGCGCCTGCGCTGTTTCTCTTGAACAGACAATTTTAGCCGATCCACCTGCATCGGAAACCTCGGGCAAAGCAGTAGAAGGCGGAAAGAGGGGTTGCTGAAAGTTGGGCGACAGTCTAGGAAGCCGTCTCTCCTGTTGAACCTCATGAGATCTCTCCCTGAGCCTTATATCCACCCTAGTAGCAAGCAGAATCAGGTCGTCCAAGGCAGGTGGTAGATCTCGAGCAGCAAGTTCGTCCTTGATTTTGGGCGACAGACCATGCCAGAAGTATGCTACCAAGGCCTCATTGTTCCAGGACAGTTCTCTTGCCAGGGTCCGGAACTGGATGGTGTATTCGCCCATGGAGGTTTCCTACTGGCGAAGGTTAAAGATAGCAGTGGCTGCCGACGAGACTCGTCCTGGCTCCTCTAAAACAGTACGGAATAACCGCACGAACCCCTGGAAGTCTTGGGTCTCGGGTCCCTGACGTTCCCAGATTGGGTTCGCCCATGCCAGGGCCTTGCCGGCAAGAAGAAACACGATGAAGGCGATCTTGGTTCCGTCCAACGGAAATGCTTGGGCGTGCAGTGTAAAATGGATATGGCTTTGGTTCAGAAACCCCCTGCACGTACTTGCATCTACATGGAACCGAGAAGGTAATGGCAGCGAGAACCGAGGATCCTGTTTTGCTCGGAGATCCTGCAGTGGATTTTAAAGATTTTGCTGCATCTGAAAAAAACATACATACAATATTGTCAGGTCATGTATTACCGCATGGTGGCGGTTCAAGGGGTTAAAACTACCAGACAGGTTCCCATGAAATATACAATGAAGTGAGAACAATTTCATCTGCCGTGCAATTTTGTTATTATAAGTATATTCTATATAATTACAAGAACCAAGCTCATACATATATACAGTACCATAACCAAGCTCAGTACATAAATACAGCACTAGATCCAAGCTCTGACATATATATAGCTCCAGAACAAAGCTCATACATATATACAGTACCAGAACAAAGCTCAGTACATATATACAGCACCAGAACCAAGCACAGTACATATATACGGCACCAGAACTAAGCTCAGTGTCATGCCCATGGCCGCAGGCCGTCAGGCTCACTCACCTCTTGACGGCCGCAGCCATGGATCTGCGAGCACTGGCCCCAGCCTCCTCCTCAGGAGATGCCAGCGCTCACTTCCGCTTACCTCGGCTCGTGCCCACTATTGAAGGGCCAGCGCGCGCGCCTGAGTTAAAGTCAAAATTAGCCCATGAACACCCTGGACTATAAGAGGGGCCCAGCCCCTTCCTGCCTTGCCGGAGCGTTGTTGTCTTACCTTAAGTTTGTCTAAGCACATGGTCTCCTAGTGTTTCCCAGTTCCCAGTGTTTCCCGTTTCTGCTACCTGTAACCTGTATCCCGTGCTATCCTGGTCAAGTGGCGTGTTGAGCTGAAGTCGTGCTGTGCTGCATACCATGCCAGGTACCTGCCTGCTGACTAATCCCAGCCGAGCCTGTCTTGCTACTGTCTGAGCTTCCACAGGTACACTATACAAATGATAGACTGTGACCTGTGTCCTGTTGGCCAGCTGCCATACCATCAAGGCGGTACGGCCCAGTGGGTCGACGTACCCAACGTGACACTCAGTACATAAATACAGCACTAGAACCAAGCTCAGTACATATATACAGCCCCAGAACCAAGCTCAGTACATATATACATCCCCAGAACCAAGCTCATTACATATATACAGCACCACAACCAAGCTCAGTACATGAATACAGCACCAAAACAAAGCTCAGTACATATATACATCCCAGAACCAAGCTCAGTACATAAATACAGCACCAGAACAAAGCTCATTACATATATACAGCACCAGAGAAAATCTCATACATATATACAGCACAAGAACAAAGCTCAGTACTTAAATACAGCATCATAACCAAGATCAGTACATACATGCAGCCCCAGAACCAAGCTCAGTCCATATTGTAACATCCGTGGTTGCTGACCACGAACTCCTTCCATCCAGTTGACGCCCTTCTCTAAAGAGATACCTGCATATACTGTTCCACAGTGACCACCAGGGTGCGCTCGCGAGCTCAGTCCAGACTTAAGAAGCCAAAGTGCACGCAGGTGGAAGATTGTGCTGATTGCTCCCAGAGCACCCTGGGCTATAAGAAGGTCCCAGCCCCTTCCTCCCATGCCTGAGCATTGTTTGTCGTATCCTAGTTTGTCTATGTAAATGGTCTCCTAGTGTCTTCCAGCTCCCAGTGTTTCCTGTACCTGTATCCCGTGCTATCCTGGTCAAGTGCTGTGCTGACCTGTAGTCGTGCTGTGCTGCATACCATGCCTGTCTTGATACACCACGTCTGACGTCTACTTGTTGCTCAGTCCCAGCCGAGCCTGCCTTGCTACTGTCCGAGCTGCCACAGGTACCATATACGAACTAGAGACTGTTTCCTGCGCCCTATTGGCCAGCTGCCATACCGCCAAGTCGGTACGGTCCAGTGGGTCTACGAACCCAACCTGACACATATATATAACACCAAAACAAATACAGCTCAATTTAGTGAAACCCCTGCCGTATAGGGTTGTACGGCGTAAAACTACTGCTACTCTCATGGCCCGAATAATAGTAAGGATATGCTGGGAGATGCTGTTTCACAAAAATCATACCACCCATCATCTCTCTGCAGATCATAAGGTGACTACAGTACTGATTAGAGGCTGAATAAACATTTATATTAAGTGACTCACCGGTGACGTCTCAGATTCTAGTTATTTTCTTCTCCTTCCGGCCCAGACCTCTATGATGGATTTCTACCGTGGTAGTTACGCCACTGTACATGAGCCAGCTTGGACTTCTTAAAACTCCTTATAAAGGACATCAGTGACTTTTAGTGTGGGAGAAGCTTACCACTATGTCAAATATAGCCTAAATTTACCTAATTTCAGTGGAGACTTTTAGTCTATTTTTCTAAATGTGTGTCTTTTTTTTCCCGTACACTGAAAATTAAATATCCTCTATGCTTTTTATCATGTGTGCTTTGCCTTTTTGACTTTATGCTTTGAAGTTATAGAGTAACCGAACTTTCCCAAAACTTTTGATATGTCATAGAGACATAGAAGTTTTATTCAGTGAGGGTCCGCATGCTAACACCCCCATCATCTCTAAAATTAAGGCGCAGAAGTGCTCAGCACTCTGCTCCTTCAGCTGTTATTGGCACTCCTACTTAGGCTGATGACGGCCCACATAGAACGTGTATGTGCTCGTCTTCATGAGGAGAGACTATCACACCGAATGTGCACAGCGCTTGGCTGAGTATCTCTGCCCCTTTGTTTCAGCAATGGTGGGGGTCTCAGCACCTGGACGCCAAGTAATCATAACTTCTCATATGTCTCTATGGCATTTTAAACATTATGCGAAAGTTCAGTTGAGGTGGTTCTTACACGGCCCGATACTGGCTGGAAGTGATGATTGAAGTGCTAGATCGTCGATCTGCTCTCTTTAGCTCCATTCACAAGAAGCAACGATCATTAATATATGGGGATGAACCATTGTTAATACAAATGTCTGTCTCCATGCATTTGCATCATATTGGCAGCACATGTGTTTAAAACTAGCGACCCTTTTTTTAACTGCATTAAACATTTGATCAACTAATGAACGACCATCGTGTATTGGCTGATCGTTGCCCTGTTCACACAGGGCAATGATAGGTAACGAGTGTTCATATGAATGCTCGTTTGCCCGATGATTGGTCCAAGAAAAAGGGCCTTAACTTTTTTTTTTAAGAAGAGCGGTCCTTTTGCTTAGTGCTGTATGTTAACTGTAAAATGGTGAGCAAATGTGATACATTATTTATTCCAAATAAAACAGTGATTATTTTTGTTGTTGCTGCCATTACTTTTGCCTTTGGCAATTAAAAAGTAACTAAAAATGAATAAAACCCCCATTTTTCTGGTTTCTTACATATTTATATACCATATATAGTTGTATTGAACTTACTTGTCCAGACTCTAGCATTGTGTCTCCTCCTTCCTAGCCACTGTCTTGTGGCAGGTAGGGATGCAAGGCGACACATGAATACTGCGAATGGCCACTCGTTCAATCAAAACCGTAGGCTCACTTTTTGAGGGAGTTTCAGATTGGCCTCTGTGCCAGTTATAGGGGTTAATTCACTGTGTTGGCTTGTGAGATCATTTTGTTCCTGATAACTGTATAGACCTGACCTATTTTGGCCCCGGCTTGTCTGAATATTCTACTAATACTGCATACTTATTCTGCCTGATTCTTGACTTATCTGACTGCATTGCTGATTTAACCATTACTCCCTGTTTATAGACCTCCCCACTCCGGGGCATTTTTGTATAGACTTTCAAATGTTGGTGCCCTCCGTACCTCCAAACTATTCCCTTGTTTTCTGGCTCCACCTACGCTAGACATTATCCAAAGAATCAATCACCGGACTAGCTTAGGACATTGAAGTCCTAAGGCCAACTGAGTACTTCGACCCAAACTGCATTTGTGGGAAAAAAGTTTCTTATAGGGGAATTGTGCCATCTGGATTGGTTCTTTCCCTTGGTATTGCAGGAACCAGCTCATTACAATAGTATACCTTTTTATTTATTAGCTCAGATTAGAGGCTGGCTCTAGTTATAAAAAAGACACAAAAGTATTGTACAGAATGGCCACTGATTTACTTTGGTATCATACATGTAACTCAGATTATAACCAGAAGACTTGTATATTCAAACAGGAATACCTCCGCAGTATATTACAAAAGAACTCTAAAAAGTGGAGTCTCTTCTCATTGAAGAAGGTAAAACCTTGCTGTGAACACTCTGTGGTTAAAGCAGTTTTTGAAGTCCCAACTCATTGCAGTTCTTTTGTGGCTATTGAACGGGACAGAGTCGAATCCCCGGAGGCTAGCACCTGCTATACAATCTTTGTTTTTACAGTGCAGCTCCTATTTTTGGGATTGGATTCACAGTATATTACGTTTTAGGGAGTGCCTTAAACCCTTTGCTCCAAAAGCCATGAATGCTACTAATTTCTTGTTCATTATATCCTGTTTAAATGTTGCTTATGTCAAATACTTTGACTAGAGTCGTAGCTAGACTTCCCTTCACCTATGGAAAAGATTTAGTATGCTGCTGTATCCCTGTACCTACGGTAAGTACCCTGGCCAAGGCAAAATAGAGACTGCTCTTGTCCATACAACTTTTTTTTACCCTTGCTAACTTTTTTTTTAATTGGAGTCAATGGCAGATGTATTCAACTGTATAGGCATATAACTGCATATGTCTGGGGTGTACATTTGGTGCGTTTAACCTTCGGTACATTTGAATAGTGCTAAACATCTAATACACAGAACCGTGCAGCTACAGAATAGACCTGACAGAACACACTTTGCTTCCAAAATTCAAAGTGCCTGCTCTTTCCCAACCCCTCTGACCACAGAGGGCATTTTGAATTTCAGAAGCAGGAGAATTGTGCCAAATCCCTTCTTCCGCTAGAGCGAGCATTTTGCCTAATTACAGTATAATAACTGTTATATTATTATAATAATATGTTGCTGTTTATGCAATTCTAATTTTATATACTGAGCTAAAGTGCAAATTACAAAATGTAGAAACCCCAGGTTTATAGTTGTTTAAAGGAAGGGGATTACATTGTAAAACCCACTGATATTATTATTTCTAATATATATATATATATATATATATATATATATATATATATATATATATATATATATATATATATATATATATATATATATATATATATATATATATATATATACAGTGAAGGAAATAAGTATTTTATCCCTTACTGATTTTGTAAGTTTGCCCACTGTCAAAGACATGAATAGTCTAGAATTTTTAGGCTAGGTTAATTTTACCAGTGAGAGATAGATTATTAAAAAGAAAATCACATTGTCAAAATTATATATATTTATTTGCATTGTGCACAGAGAAATAAGTATTTGATCCCTTTGGCAAACAAGACTTAATACTTGGTGGCAAAACCCTTGTTGGCAAGCACAGCAGTCAGACGTTTTTTGTAGTTGATAATGAGGTTTGCACACATGTTAGATGGAATTTTGGCCCACTCCTCTTTGCAGATCATCTGTAAATCATTAAGATTCCGAGGCTGTCGCTTGGCAACTCGGATCTTCAGCTCCCTCCATAAGTTTTCGATGGGATTAAGGTCTGGAGACTGGCTAGGCCACTCCATGACCTTAATGTGCTTCTTTTTGAGCCACTCCTTTGTTGCCTTGGCTGTATGTTTTGGGTCATTGCCGTGCTGGAAGACCCAGCCACGAGCCATTTTTAATGTCCTGGTGGAGGGAAGGAGGTTGTCACTCAGGATTTGACGGTACATGGCTCCATCCATTCTCCCATTGATGCGGTGAAGTAGTCCTGTGCCCTTAGCAGAGAAACACCCCCAAAACATAATGTTTCCACCTCCATGCTTGACAGTGGGGATGGTGTTCTTTGGGTCATAGGCAGCATTTCTCTTCCTCCAAACACGGCGAGTTGAGTTAATGCCAAAGAGCTCAATTTTAGTCTCATCTGACCACAGCACCTTCTCCCAATCACTCTCAGAATCATCCAGATGTTCATTTGCAAACTTCAGACGGGTCTGTACATGTGCCTTCTTGAGCAGGGGGACCTTGCGGGCACTGCAGGATTTGAATCCATTACGGCGTAATGTGTTACCAACGGTTTTCTTGGTGACTGTGGTCCCAGCTGCCTTGAGATCATTAACAAGTTCCCCCCGTGTAGTTTTTGGCTAAGCTCTAACCTTCCTCAGGATCAAGGATACCCCACGAGGTGAGATTTTGCATGGAGCCCCAGATCGATGTCGATTGACAGTCATTTTGTATGTCTTCCATTTTCTTACTATTGCACCAACAGTTGTCTCCTTCTCACCCAGCGTCTTACTTATGGTTTTGTAGCCCATTCCAGCCTTGTGCAGGTCTATGATCTTGTCCCTGACATCCTTAGAAAGCTCTTTGGTCTTGCCCATGTTGTAGAGGTTAGAGTCAGACTGATTAATTGAGTCTGTGGACAGGAGTCTTTTATACAGGTGACAATGTAAGACAGCTGTCTTTAATGCAGGCACCAAGTTGATTTGGAGCGTGTAATTGGTCTGGAGGAGGCTGAACTCTTAATGGTTGGTAGGGGATCAAATACTTATTTCTCTGAGCACAATGCAAATAAATATATAGAATTTTGACAATGTGATTTTCAGTTTTTTTTTAAATATAATCTATCTCTCACTGGTAAAATTAACCTAGCCTAAAAATTCTAGACTGTTCATGTCTTTGACAGTGGGCAAACTTACAAAATCAGCAAGGGATCAAATACTTATTTCCTTCATTCACTGTATATATATATATATATATATATATATATATATATATATATATATATATTGTGAGACAGTGACAGGTAAAGTCATTGAGGGAAGGTACATTTCCCCTAGAATCCCGTCATATGTATCCTAGGCTCCAGGGAATGAGTATTTTTTTGCAATAGAAAGCTCTAGCTTTCCAATCTCGGCTTAAGGAAAAGCCGGAAAAAGGGCCTGGAGTTGGATTGGGGAAGAGCAGGGCGGTTCCCCAATCCCTAGTACATCTCTGTTTGTAGGACAAGGCTGCTGCTCAATTAGCTGCACCTGCAGCCTGTGTATAAAAAGGTGCAGACACAGTGTGTGTGAGTCTCACCCCTGACTCAGACCGGAGACTACTAAGTCTGGAGTAGCCTGTATTCTATGTGAGTAAAGACCTGTGTTACTTTGTGTCCAGTGCCTGGTAGGAAGGCACTTGGTATAGTTAGATAATATCTTGTTTAGTTAGTGCTCAGTCGAGCAGGATTTATTTTGTATTTTGCCTTGTTGTACAAGAGGCTGTTTCTTTGACAATAATAAAACACAGGCAAAGCCCTGTTATGAACTTTAATGCACGGTGTCCCTGTCTCTGGCTACTAAGAAACCGCTGTACCAACCTCTCCTGATGCTAAACCCTCACATATGGTGGCCGATGCGGGCACAGTCTTAAAGAGACATACACCTATTTAAAAGGACTTTTGCTGCTCCAAGCGGAAAATCGTTGCTAGGGGCAACAACACAATTCCCCCCTCCCCCCGAGAGTGCTTGGAAGTGTATGTCTTGGGTGAAGGCGGCAACAGGGCTAGAAAAGGAGACTGTTAAAATGGATGAAATACTTAAACAGCTGAATCAGGCTAATATCAACCAGGGGAAGATAAGCACAGCTCTGCAAGAAGCCAGCGCGACTCAGCGAATGGTGCATGAGGAAGCCATGCGTGCACAGGCTGAAACCAATATTCTGCTGTGTGAAGCCCACAGACTGGCCTCAAAAGAACAGCAGCAAATGAATCGCCATTTGCAAGACCAAATTCAGGCCTTAGTGGAGAGGTCAGCGGGGCCTCATGGTTTGCGCCAAATAACTCGTGCAGGGGTACAGACATCTCTGCAGAAGATGACACCCACCGACGACGTTGAGGCCTATCTCATGGTGTTTGAGCGAGTGGCAGAACGAGAGAAGTTATCTTCAGATCAATGGGCAGCAGTGGTGCCACCTTTCCTAACCGGAGAGCCGCAAAAGGCGTACTTTGATCTCAATGAGCAGGATGCCAAGGATTACTCCAAGCTGAAGGGTGAGATCCTTGCCCGTCTGGGTGTTAATATGAATGTGCGTGCTCGACGGGTGCACAACTGGACTTTTGTGGAACACCTACCTGCCCGATCACAAATGTATGATCTTGTCCATCTTGCAAGGAAATGGCTACAGCCAGAGGAATCAACCCCTGCGCAGATCGTGGAGAGAGTGGTGCTTGACAAATACATCCGCTCCTTACCACCGAAGGTTCAGCGTTGGGTCGGTCAAGGAGATCCTACAGATGCGGAACAGCTGATGAACCTGATTGAAAGGTACAGAGCTACTCAGGATCTACTCAAAGAAGTACCGCCTGGATGTTCTAACCCCAGGAACAGCAAATCGTGCGGAGCACCCGGTAAGACTGTTCCACTGTTCCATTTACTAGAGGGGTGAGAAATGTCTTTAAGGGAGGTGGCTCAGAAGGGGAGCAGACGGAGGGAAGAAATCCCAGAGAGACACTGAAGGCCAGACCAGGGTCTCAAGTTGGGGACCAGGGCCGCATACAGTGCTGGCGGTGTTATGGACCTGGGCATATTGCTGCCAATTGTCCCCTGACTACTGAGCCAATGGAGTGTGATGCAGCAAGGCGAATATCCTTGTTTGTATGTCCTGTTTGTTCTGCTGAGACGGTTTACGAGACTGAACAACAAATGTGTGTCGTAAAAGTGGAAGGGTGTACTGTGAGTGCCTTGCTGGATTCTGGGAGTCTGGTTACCATGGTGCATGCCAGCCTGATAGACCCTGGAACATTCAGAGGACATAGTATAGGGGTCCTGTGCATTCATGGGGACACTAAAGAATACCCCACCGCTTTGGTCACTCTAGAGACTTCCTGTGGAACCGCTTGCCATGAAGTGGGTGTGGTCAAGTCCCTAATGCACAGTGTGATCCTGGGGAGAGACTTCCCAGTGTTCTGGGACTTGTGGAGGAAGAAAGATGTAACCTCCACTGTAAATGTTAATGATGGTATTAATGTGTGCGCTGTGATTAGCCCAGAACCCTTTAACGAGGATGCTGAGGTGCCAGCAGTAGGGGTTACCACTGAGCCTGATAAATTTCCTCTGGCTGTTTTTGCTGGTGAAACAGATGAGCAGGAGGAAATTTCTGATATACCAGAGTTAAATGTATCACGTAACAATTTTGGGACTGCTCAACTTAGCGATCCCACATTGGTAAAAGCCAGGGAAAATACTAAGGTATTAAATGGAGTGCCTCAACATCCAGGGGCTGATAAGGTGTTTCCACACATGGCTGTTAACCAGGATTTGCTGTATCGGATAGATAACATACGTGGGGAGGTTGTTGAACAGCTGGTGATACCCCAACCGTATCGTAGAACGGTGTTGGACCTGGCTCATAAACACGTGCTGGGTGGACATCTAGGTTGCGAAAAGACCAGAGAGCGTATCTTACAACGATTCTTCTGGCCGGGGTATATACGGAAGTTCAGAGGTATTGCGAGTCCTGCCCGGAGTGTCAGATAACGGCTCCTATGCCACATTTTAGGAGTCCGCTGGTGCCTTTGCCTATCATTGGGATCCCTTTTGAAAGAATTGCCATGGATTTGGTCGGCCCTTTAGTCAAATCCTCTAGAGGACATCAATATATCCTAGTGGTGTTGGACTATGCCACACGCTACCCTGAGGCAGTCCCTTTGCGAAATTCCTCTTCAAAAGCCATTGCAAGAGAGTTGTTTTACATGTTTTCCCGTACTGGTTTACCTAAGGAAATCCTTACCAATCAGGGAACTCCCTTTATGTCCAAAATCACCAAGGAATTATGTAAACTGCTGAAAATTAAACACCTGCGTGCCTCTATATATCACCCTCAAACTGATGGTCTTGTCGAAAGATTCAATAAGACATTAAAAGGCATGTTGAGGAAGGTGGTTAGTAAGTATGGGAAGGATTGGGACTGTCTTCTGCCCTATTTGATGTTCGCTGTACGTGAAGTTCCTCAATCATCCACAGGGTTTTCTCCTTTTGAACTTGTATATGGCAGACAACCCCGTGGTCTCCTTGACATAGCCAAGGAAACCTGGGAGCAAGAGTCCACACCTTATAGGAGTGTAATTGAGCATGTCACGTTGATGCAACACCGAATCGCTGTGGTCATGCCTATAGTTAAGGAACACTTGGAGCAAGCTCAGGATGCTCAGAGCAGGGTGTATAACCTAAATGCTAAAGTTAGAAATTTTAACTCTGCTGATCGAGTGTTGGTCTTAGTGCCAACCGTAGAAGGCAAATTTCTTGCTAGATGGCAAGGGCCGTATGAGATAATTGAAAAGGTGGGGGATGTAAATTATAAAGTTTACCAACCAGGTAAAAGGATGACAGTGCAGTTATACCATGTAAACTTAATTAAGTCATGGAATGAAAGAGAGACCCTCGTGGCAGTAAGTACCCCCTATAGTCTTAACCCAGATGTGTATGTGTCAGAATCCCTCGCAAAGCCACAGAAACAGGAGACAAAAGAGTTTGTGCAGAGAAACATAGACGTGTTTTCAGAACTGCCAGGACAGACTAGTATAATAAAACATGACATTGTGACCGAGCCTCAGGTTCGGGTCCACTTGAAACCCTAAAGAGTCCCTGAAGCTCGCAGACAAGCCATATCTGAGGAGGTCAAGAAAATGCTAGACCTTGGGATTATTGAAGAGTCAAAAAGTGAGTGGTCAAGTACCATTGTATTGATTCCGAAAACCAGATGGGTCATTACGTTTCTGTAACGACTTCCGCAAGTTAAATGAGATGTCAACGTTTGACGCATACCCAATGCCAAGAGTTGACGAGTTAATAGAGAGACTGGGCCATTCAAGGTATTTTTCAACACTTGATTTAACCAAAGGCTATTGGCAAGTACCCCTCACGGAGGGCGCCAAAGAGAAAACTGCGTTCATCACCCCGGATGGTCTGTTTCAATATATTTGTTTACCATTTGGGCTACATGGGGCTCCAGCGACCTTTCAAAGGTTAATGGACATAGTCCTCAAACCCCATCGTCGGTATGCTTCGGCATATCTGGACGACATTATAATCTTTAGTGATGACTGGGAAAGCCACTTACCAAAAGTACAAGCAGTACTAAACTCCCTCAGAGCCGCGGGGTTAACAGCAAACCCAAAGAAATGTTCCTTAGGCTTGGAGGAAGCACGGTATCTGGGGTACATAATTGGGAGCGGGGTGATAAAGCCACAGGTCAACAAAGTTGAGGCTATCCAAAACTGGCCCCAGCCCTCAACCAAAAAGCAGGTCAGAGCTTTCCTAGGAATTGTAGGTTATTACCGCAGGTTCATTCCAAACTTTGCCAGCACAGCAGCGCCCCTGACAGATCTTACCAAGGGAAGTAAGTCTGTCATGGTCAAATGGGACACGAAGGCTGAAAGCGCCTTTCAAGAGTTGAAACTGGCCCTGTGTAACCAACCAGTCTTAGTCACTCCTGACTTCAAAAAGGAGTTTGTTGTCCAAACTGATGCTTCTGATGTGGGGCTCGGAGCAGTTCTGTCACAAGAGGTGGGTGGTGAGGAACATCCTGTGACCTATTTGAGCAGAAAGCTTACCCCGGCTGAGAAAAACTATAGCATAGTTGAACGTGAGTGCTTGACCATTAAGTGGGCACTTGAGTCCCTGAGATATTATTTATTGGGTCGTCGGTTTAGGTTGGTTACAGACCACTCTCCTCTTACGTGGATGTGTCAAGCTAAAGAGAGAAATTCAAGAGTTACACGGTGGTTTCTTACTTTGCAGAACTTCAAATATACTGTGGAACACAGAGCAGGAAAACTGCAGGGCAATGCTGACGCTTTGTCTAGGACACACTGCCTTGTAGATAAATGTGTCCGATCCCACAGGCTCGAACAGAGGAAGGGGGTATGTGAGACAGTGACAGGTAAAGTCTTTGATGGAAGGTACATTTCCCCTAGAATCCTGTCATATGTATCCTAGGCTCCAGGGAATGAGTATTTTTTGCAATAGAAAGCTCTAGCTTTCCAATCTCGGCTTAAGGAAAAGCCGGAAAAAGGGCCTGGAGTTGGATTGGGGAAGAGCAGGGCGAGTTCCCCAATCCCTAGTCCATCTCTGTTTGTAGGACAAGGCTGCTGCTCAATTAGCTGCACCTGCAGCCTGTGTATAAAAAGGTGCAGAGACAGTGTGTGTGAGTCTCACCCCTGACTCAGAATACAGGCTACTCCAGACTTAGTAGTCTCCGGTCTATGTGAGTAAAGACCTGTGTTAGTTTGTGTCCAGTGCCTGGTAGGAAGGCACTTGGTATAGTTAGATAATATCTTGTTTAGTTAGTGCTCAGCCGAGCAGGATTTATTTTGTATTTTGCCTTGTACAAGAGGCTGTTTCTTTGACAATAATAAAACACAGGCAAAGCCCTGTTATGAACGTTAATGCACGGTGTCCCTGTCTCTGGCTACTAAGAAACCGCTGTACCAACCTCTCCTGATGCTAAACCCTCACAATATATATATATATATATAAAGTAACTTAAGTTTCCATATCTGATTTGATAAACAACAATGTGGTGAAATCCTGTTCCATGTAAAACCCCCTCAAAAAACAAGGAGGCACTTCCTCCGTCTGGAGAAAAAAAAGGTTCAACCTGCAGAGGCGACAAGCCTTCTTTACTGTGAGAACTGTGAATCTATGGAATAGTCACCGCGGGAGCTGGTCACAGCAGGGACAGTAGATGGCCTTAAAAAAGGCTTAGATAATTTCCTAGAACGAAAAAACATCATCTCAATGTGTAGAAATTTTTCCCATCCCTTATCCCTCCCCTTGGTTCAACTGTACTAACTATGTAACCATGTAACCAAAATATCATTAGAATTCAAATTTGTGACTAAAATGCCTACTCATGCAGACCCGTAAAGCAAGAAAAAATTTACTCTGCAGAAAACTGTAAGCTGTAAAGGGTTCATACATACCACACATGTCTATGTTCACAGTTGCGCATGTTAAAGAAATGCCAAAACCACAGGAAGGCTCCAATCAATATCTGCATGAAAATTTAATTGTGGATTATATAAGTATATAATTTTCCATCCCCTATACAAACTCTGTCTCACAAGTTGCAGTCAAATTGCAGTCAAATTGCGTTTGTTACGGCAATTTAAAAAATTTGCTGCAAAATCGCTCCATTTTGCTGCGATTAATCAAGGCAAAAAAACACAGAATTGCCTGCAAAGTGTGAACACAGCCTAACTCTAACCAATTGTTGCAATTCCCTAAACTTAATCAAATGCTTTAACTAATACTGATTTTTTTTTAAGTGGAACTAGTTGGAAACTATCGTTTATAGTGAACGTCAGTTGATGAAAATGTGTTTTCTGTCTGATGGAAATCTTTTTCATCCTTCAGAAATGTATTAGACATTCCTCTCTGGTAATAATCGTGATCGCTATCACCGTAGCATGTAATGGGTAATGGTTAAAAAAGCAGTACACAGAATTTACGTTGAAGACAGGATAAGGACATTGTCAAATTTACATACTTTATTAATGTTTGTGTGTTTTCACCGTCTAGGGATATGTGGACCCACTAGGCCGGTCCACCATAGCGGAGAGGCAGCTGACCAAGTCACAGTCTCTGCAATAGTCTATACGAGGTTGTAGCATCAGGGTAGCTGAAATAGTCCAGATGGTGGCAGTGGCTCTGGCACGGATGGTAGTATGTGCAACAGGTTGCGCCAGACGTGGTGGTTGACAGCAGGTGCAGTAGGTTGTGCAAGACGTGGCGGATGACAACAGGTGCAGTAGGTTGTGCCAGACATGGCGGATGACAACAGGTGCAGCAGGACACGACTCTAAACACTAAAAGGCTCAGGAACAAGGACACAGCATGGGTTACTGCATACAGGTAGCAGGGCACGGGTAACAACGGGAACAGGATAACAATAAGGGACCATTTGCAAGACTGACATGGAAATACTAACAACGCTCAGGCAATGAGGAATGGGACAGGGCCCTTCTTATAGTCCAGGGTGATCATGGGCTAATTGATGATGATTACCATGTGCGCACGCTGGCCCTTTCAGGCCGGGCACGAGCATGTGTGCGCACCCTACGGGACACAGCCGACCACAGCGGAAGTGAGCGCTGGCGTCTCCTAGGGAGGAGATGCGGGCTGGTGCTCACAGATCCATGGCTGCGGCCGCCGGGGGTGAGTAAACCCGACGGTCCAAGGCCATGGATGATACAGTATCCCCCCTCTTATGCCCCCTCTTCTTGGGGCCAGAGTGAGAGAGGAACTTTTTAATGAGGGCAGGGGCATTGAGCTTCTCCACTAGCTCCCAGGACCTCTCCTTAGGACCAAACCCTCTCCAGTCCACCAAATAGAAAGTCCTTCCTCCTACCCTTTTGCAGTCCAGGATCTCCCTCACCTCAAACACATCAGATGGACCGCTGGGAGCAACTGCGGGACTGGGAGTCTTACTGTAGCGGTTCAGGACCACTGGTTTCAGGAGGGACACATGAAAGGAGTTGGGGATTCTGAGCATAGGAGACAGCCGAAGCTTATAGGAGACAGGGTTTATCTGTTGTAGTATCTCAAAGGGTCCGAGGAACCTGGGAGCAAACTTGTACAAAGGCACCTTTAAACGTGAGGACAGGCAGACTTTGGTACCTGGAAGATACTGAGGCGGCTCTCTTTTTTTACATCCGCTTTTCGCTTCATGCGATAGACTGCCAGCAAAATAGAGGACTGGTTCTGTTGCCAGATTTGCAGAAAGTCCCCAAATGCAGTGTCAGCAGCGGGTACCTGAGATGTATCTGACACAGGGAGAGGGACTCTAGGATGCTGACAGTATACAATGTAGAATGGTGTGGAAATAGTGGTCTCACTTGTGTGACTGTTGTATGAGAACTCGGCCAATGGAAGAAGCTGTACCCAGTCATCATGCTGCATGGAGATGAAGTGGCGGAGATAATTCTCCATGATCTGATTAATCCTTTCAACTTGACCATTGGACTGGGGGCGATAAGCTGAGAAAAAGTCCAGTTTCACATCCAGGAGTTTACAGAGGGCTCTCCAGAATCTCGAGGTGAACTGAACCCCCCGATGAGACACGATGTGAAGGGTCAAGCCATGCAAATGGAAGATGTGCTGTATAAAGAGATTTGCTAGTCGAGGAGCAGACGGAAGACCGGCAGGCAGGATAAAATGTGTCATCTTCGAGAACCGGTCCTTCACCACGCAGACAGTGTTGCATCCTGCTGAGGGAGGAAGGTGTGTGACAAAGTCCATCGCAATGTGCTGCCAGGGGACATTGGGTACAGGCAGAGGTTGGAGCAGGCCGGCAGGCTTGGAGTGAGCAACCTTGTTAGAAGCACACACCGTGCAGGAAGAGCCAAAGTCCACAACATTTTTGGGTAGCGTCACCAGAAATGACGAGTAATCAGATCTCAGGTCTTATGAACACCAGCGTGCCCAGCCAGTTTAGAGCTGTGTCCCCAGCGGAGAATTCTTCTCCTGTCTGCCAACCGAACAAAAGTCCTTCCCGGAGGAATGTCTCTAACTTGCAGAGGATTAGCCGTAATAATGCAGGACGGGTCTATGATACATTGCAGGGACTCCACAATGTCCTCTGTTTCAAACGACCTGGAAAGGGCATCGGCCCTCACAGCTTTGTCAGCAGGATGGTAGTAGAGCACAAATTGGAACCGGGTGAAGAACAGCGACCACCTGGCTTGATGGGGGTTTAGCCGTTGAGCCGACTGGAGATAATTGAGGTTCTTGGGGTCGGTGTAAATCAGGATGGAATGAGCTGCACCCTCGAGCAGATGTCTCCACTCCTCCAGAGCCAATTTGATGGCCAATAACTTACGAACCCCAATAGAATAATTGCGCTCAGCGGAGGAAAAAAGTCTTGAGTAATAGCCACACACCACTGCCTTTCCTTTGAAGCTTCTCTGGAACAGAAGTGCAATTGCACCAACAGAGGAAGCATCCACCTCCAATGAGAACTGTCGAGAGACTTCAGGATGATGCAGGACTGAGGCTCAGATAAAGGCACTCTTGAGGCTATTAAATGCAAATTCTGCCTCTGGAGTCCACACCTTGGCATGAACTCCCTTCTTGGTAAGGGTAGAGATGGGAGCCATTAGTGATGAGAAGGTTGAGATAAACTGCCGGTAGAAGTTGGTGAATCCCAAAAAATACTGTATGGACCACAGGCCCTGAGGACGTGGCCATTCCAGAATGAACCTTACTTTCTCAGGGTCAATCTTGAGACCTTGATCTGAGATGATGTATGCCCAGGAAGGGCAGGGAATTTTTTTCAAAGACGCACTTCTCTAGCTTGGCATGCAGACGATTCTCCGTTAATCGTAGTAGATCTTGACAGACATGCCTCTGATGAGTCGTCGGATCTGGAGAGAAAATCAAAATATCATCGAGATAGACCACAACACAGACATAGAGGAGATCTCGGAAGATATCATTGACGAATTCCTGGAAGACCGCAGGAGCATTACATAGACCGAAGGGCATCACCAGTTATTTGTAGTGCCTATCTCGAGTGTTGAAAGCCGTCTTCCACTCGTCACCTTGATGGATTCAGATCAAATTGTAAGCCCCACGCAAGTCTAGTTTCGAGAAAATACTGGCTCCTCAAACAGCTCGGATATTAGTGGCAACGGGTATTTGTTCTTAACCGTGATCTGGTTGAGACCACGGTAGTCAATTCAGGGTCGAAGAGATCCATCTTTCTTCTTAATGAAGAAGAACCTGGCCCTGGCCAGGGAGGATGACTTTCATATGAAACCCCTCTCCAGATTCTCCTTGATATAGGCCAACATGGATTGAGTCTCTGGCAAGGAGAGATGATATATCCATACACGGGGGGGAAGCATTTGGAATCAGTTCAATCGGGCAGTCATATGAACGGTGTGGTGGAAGCATCTCAGCCTCCTTTTTGCTGAAGTCATCTGCAAATTGGGAAAAATTTGTAGGTAATTGTGTTAATGACTGAGGCAGAGCAGGCTGGACGGGATGGATCTGTAACAGGCAGCGGTGGAAACATTTGGGGCCCCATTGGAGAACTTCTGCAGAATTCCAATCCAGGACTGGAGCATGCAACCGGAGCCAAAGCAGGCCCAGTAGAACCGTGTTGACGGCTTTAGGCAAGACAAGGAAGGTAATCAGTTCAGTATGAAGGACCCCAACATGGAGCTTCAGTGGCTTGGTTTCAGACACGATCGGACCAGGCAGAGGAAGACCATTCACCGAGGCTACAGCCAAAAACGTCTCCAGAGGTACAGTGGGCAACTAGGTCTTGCTTGATGAAGTTTGCCACGGATCCTGAGTCCAGATAGGCAGAGACCCGGTGCGTCTTCTCGCCGGACATTATGGTCACAGGAATGGTCAGTTTGGAAGAGAATTTTTTTATTTAATGCCGTTCCGCCTTGTCTCTCCCACCAATCTTAGGCACTGGGTGTAATGGCCGGGGTAGGGAGACTGACAGGTGAGCCCTAATCTACCCGCCACTCAATCCCTACCTACTTGCACGACCCGTCCTAGGCGACGGCGTACAACTGGGCGACAGTCCCTACGCTCAATACGTGCACAACAGACAAACAGACATGGGTACACAGAAGATAAGGCAAACGGGGCAGTTGCCCACGGCAACACCGTGAGCAACAAGAGTAGTGAACGAGCCGAGTCAAACCAGGAGTGTACGAGGTACCAAACGCAGAGCAGGAGCGTAGTCAGTAAAGCCAGGGTCACTCTAAAGCAGAGGTCAATAGTACTAGCAGAACAGCAGAGCCAGGAAACAAGACAGAATCAAAGGCAAAGGAGGAGCAGGAAATAAAGGTATAAATAGACCGAGGGTGGGAGCTAGCTCCGTCTGGCCAGGCTGCGATAGGTTCTCCCACTCCTCAGCCTACCAGCCTGAGTGGTAGAAGATCGAGTCACTCTATCAGACCTAGGAGCAGATGCAGACTGATTAACCAGGGGCGTCGACACAGAACCTGTGTCTGGCAAATCCTTTACACTGGTGTCTTTTTGGCTTCTGGGGACACAAACGAACAACATTGCCTTCGAGGCCACAATACAGACAAAGTCCTGAAGTGTGTCTGCGTTGTTTATCCTGGGTAGACAATTTGACCCGGTCCACCTGCATAGGCTCCTCTGGTGAAACAACTGATGAGGAGAGTAGGGATGGCTGGAAAGTAGGAGCTAGCCTAGGAAATCTTCTTTCCTGGCGAACCTCTTGGGATCACTACCGGATTCTAATGTCAATCTGGGTGGCTAGTAGAATGAGATCATCCAATGTAGGTGGCAGATCGCAAGCGGCAAGCTCGTCTTTAATCCCAGAAGACAGTCCCTGACAGAATGTAGCCACCAAGGCCTCGTTGTTCCAGATTAGTTCTGCAGCCAGGGTACGGAAGAGAATGGCATAGTCGCCCACAGAGATGTCTCCCAGGTGTAGGGTCAGCAGGGATGCAGCAGCAGAAGAGACTCTCCCAGGTTCCTCAAATATGGAACGGAAAGTCTGTAAAATACACTGCAAGCCACGAGTCTCTGGTCCCTGTCGTTCCCAAATAGGTTTCGCCCATGCCAGGGCCTTGCCAGTAAGGAGAGAGTTTATGAAGGCGATCAAAGCGTCATCAGAGGAGAAGGCCTTTGCATGTAGTCTGAAGTGCATCTGGCACTGGTTCAAAAATCCCCTGCAGAACCTCATGTGTCTCCGTCATAGCGAGGAGGTAGCGGCAGGGAGCATAGGGAGTCGGCACTGGTACTGACAGGAGGTGTAGCAGGAGTAACAGGAGGAACTGGTGCAGTGACGACTGCGGCTTGTGCAATCAGCCGATGTGCAATGGCGTTCACCGTCAGGAGGAGTCGGTCTTGTCGTGATTGAAGGTCTCGCATTTCTGCCTGCCTGGATTATGATGTAGTCACGGTCTCGGGTTGACCAGCGAACTCCATGACCTGAGCGTACTGTCACGATCTGTGGGTGTGAGGACCCACTAGGCCGCACCACTGTAAGGCACCCACTGTAAGGCACCCACTGGGAGGCAGCTGGCCAAACAACAGAGTAGCCAATCAATACAAAGTCCAGAACAAGAGTACCTGAATAGTCCAGACAGTTGCAGTGGCTAGGCACAGATGAAACTTAAGATGGCAGATAATGCAAAGCGTGGCAGATGACACCAGATATGGTGTAACACAGCAGACGTGGTAAACGACACAACACGACTCCAACACTATAGAGGGCACAGGAACAAATACAGCATGGGATACAGGTAGCAGGGCACAGGAACACTGGGAACAGGAAATGGCTAAGGGACCATTTGCAAGACTAACAGAGGAATACAAACAACGCTCAGGTAAGGAGTGAAAGGGCAGGGCTAATTAGTTCATTCTTAAGTTGTGCACGCTGGTCCTTTAAGACCGGAGTGAGCTAGTGCGTACACCCTATTGGTCACTGCAGAACAGGTCGGCTGCACGTGCTGGCATCTCCGGAGACGAAGACGTCTGCAGGATGAAAGGGGTCTGTGGTCTGCGACCGCGGCCGTTACACAAATATATTCAGCTCCAACTTCAACCTGCACTAACTTAGGCTAGATACAAAATCTTGGTTTCCAAGAAGACCTGGATCACAGTTAGTAACAAGGACGGATCGGATATATCCTTTGCTAATGAAGTGCCTTCCTTACAAGATGTATGATAGGAGATACTTTATGTGTTTTGCAGGGAAAAATTAAATTATCATAATATTAATCCAAATTAGCACCCAGCATCTTTTAGTTAGTTGTTAACAATCATTTCATAATGTATATAAATTAAGGACCCTTTTTACACCATGTTTTTTATCTAAGCTTTTTGGAAAAAATATTTTCAAACAGGTGCATTGTAGATGTCACGAAGGGTCTGTGGACCCACTGGGCCATACCACCTTGGCGGTAAGGCAGCTGGCGAACAGGGCACAGGTCAATGTCTATAGTTCGTATAGGTACCTGTGGCAGCTCGGACAGCAGTAAGGCAGGCTCGGCTGGGACTAGGCAGCAGGTAGACGTCAGGCGAGGTGAATCAGGTCAGACGTGGGATACAGCACAACACGACTTTGGCACAGCACAGTGCTCGACCAGGATAGAATGGAATGCAGGGAACAGGAACACACTAGGAGGCCATCACATAGACAAACTTGGGAAACATCAACAATGCTCAGGCATAGTAGCAGGCTGGACCCCTCTTATAGTCCAGGGTACTCACGGGTTCAAAGTTCATCAGTCCGGTGTGCGCGCTGCCCCTTTAAGAGCGGGCACGAGCGTGCGCGCGCACCCTACGGGATCCGGCTGAGGTGAGTGGAAGCAAGCACTGGCGTCTCCTGAGGAGGAGGCTGGGGCCAGCGCTTGCCGACTCATGGCTGCGGCTGTCAGGGGGGGATTGGAGCTGAAGGCCCGCAGCCACGGACATTACAATAGTCATTTAAATTGTTCCTGACAAGAAGGTAGGAAAAGGATCCAGCGCTGAATCTTGTGCATCTATTAAAAACGGAAGCTTCTTCCAAGTTTTAATTCCACAAAAAGTTAAAAACAGTGAAAAATATGTGTGCGTGTGATTTCAGAGTGCAATGGAGGGCTAGTAGTGTGAGCAGTGCCTACGCGTTTCAGACGCTGCCTGCGTCCTTTAAATTGTTCCTGCTCAGAGTTGTAATATAACAAAAGGAGTAATTTCTCACGGTAAATGGAATACAATTCCATATAGTGTAGAGAACAAAATTTGGTGTGAAAGGACCTAACCCTGACAACTTATTACCCAACCATAGGGACACTTATTCAAGCATCTAGTAAAGTCTACATAGCTTTTATTTCTGACGCTCCTTAAACCTCTCAATGTATATTTCTGAATTTCCTAAAAGAAGAATTCTAGCAGGGAGACAACAAAGTCCCATGCTGGCTTTCCAGTCTTGTTCCATCAACAGGAACATAGCTGGGGGATGGAGAGGCATGTGCGTTGGCCAATCTATTTAGATAATGGACTAGGGCAGCGAACTTAATATCTGCCCAAAGTGAAGAAAAGCCTTGCTACAACTCCTATAAGGGTATTTTAAGTTAATTAACCTGTTCAGGACAATCATCTATTAGCTACTACTGAGAGCAGCTATAGAGAAAATCTTATGCCCTGGAGTACCTGGTTCAACTGTGCATTACATAGACATCCTATTGATTTCATTGGGCACTGTGTTGGCGCTACAAGGTGATTCAACACTTGCTGTCAGGTTATCCCACAAATTATGGCTGATTTCTGTAGTCCCAGCATCGAAATACTCTGTGACAGTGGTGGCGTGACAGTTGTCTGGGCCCACAATTATCAAAAGTCATGGGCGCCTTAATTGGATTTACATTGTATTCGTGGAGCACTTTGTTTTTGCATGCCGTGCACCCAAATTTAGCTGTAACGGACTAAGGGTCTGGTGCCCCCATCTGGCTATAGGTCACTGGGCACTGCCCTAAATTGAATGGTCCGTCACCCACTGCCCTGTGATCATCTTATTCTTGACTGAGCCTCCTAACAAAAGGGAATGTCCAAAGCAGACAATCCATTTAATATATCTGATAATCTGAAATTCATCACTCTCTGTCTGAATAAGCAGAATTTTAAGGTGCATCCAAAACTTTCTGGGGTGTCGAAGGTCACATGTTGAAGGTTCTGTACACTATTCATTTCTATCATCCCTTTAGAGTGTGGACACATGTTTTTTGCTTATTTAATGTACCACGCTCCATTGGTGCAGTATAATTACTACTGAATAAAACATCTCCTGCTAATGAAAGCACTGAGAAATAATTTACAAGATTTTTAAACTTTTCCATAATACTTATTAACATTTTTGCTCGGTTTTCAAAGGACATATTTTTAATTAGAGAAGGAGATCTGTCTCGATGTGTTGTGTTTGAACATATGAAGTCGGTGCTGTGTGGACACTTGTTTTTAGATCTGTGGACTTTTTAATTTTTTTGTGGAAAGAGAGTAGAATGCATTTAGGTGCAAATTTTAAAGACTGTAATTACAGATCAATTTACAAAAAACAGATTGAGCACCAAGCCGAGACAATAAAGAACAGTCCTTGCTGCTTTCATTATAGAAGATCTCATTTTCAATCAAGTATTGTAAAATAGCCCAATTACGGTAATTTAGTTCAGAATACACAGCAGTAAGATATTTTTCAGAGTATGATTGAAGTATAATAACATTTGAATCAATCCTAAATATGAAAAGATTTTCCAGCGCTAGTTCATTAAAACCAGAGTGTTGAGTGTTGTCTTCAGTACAATGGAGAAATACTGTATGTGATTCTTTACATATTTCAAACATTTTAAATATATATAGAAAAATACAGTAAAATTGAAACAATAAAAAATATAAACATGAAAAATCCAACTATAACATATGTAAGTCCTTTGCTGAGAAAGTGCTGGCGGGTTAAGATGAGTGAGATGAGCAATCCAGGAAAGTTGGTGCTTTTCTGTTTTCATTCATACTTTTTACTGCTGTTGCCCGAATCACGCGCGTCACACGGAAGTGTTTCCGTGTGCTGCGCGTGATTTTCACGCACCCATTGACTTCAATGGGTGCGTGATGCGCGAAAAACGCACAAATATAGGACATGTCGTGAGTTTTACGCAGCAGACACATGCTGCGTGAAAATCACGTACTGTCTGAACGGCCCCATTGACTAACAGGTCCGTGCGAGGCGCGTGAAAATCACGTATATCACGTTCGTCTGAATAAGCCCTTATACTGACAGGCATTAATGCTTTGGTATACTGAGCATACCAAAGAATTATATAAGTGATCATTAGATCGTATTTTGAAGTCCCCTAGTGCCACTTAAAAAATAGTTAATAACAGTTTAATAGAGTTTATTAGAAAAAAATTGTTTTTACATTTTTCAATAAAAAGTGGATTTATTAAGCAAAAGTGTTAAAAAAAAATAATCAAATAATATACAACTATGGTATCGCTGCAATTGTAACAACCCGCATAAAAAGTAAACACATTATATAAAACCCAGAATAAAGGGCGTAAAGAAAAAAACACAAAAAACAATTAATAAAAGTTAATCGATAAATTATATGTACCCCAAAATGGTTCTATTAAAAAATATTACTCATCCCACAAAAAATAAGCTCACATACAGCTACATTGACTGAAAAATAAAAAAGTTATGGCTCTTGGAATGCATTCACATAAAATTAAATTTGCTATTATTGTGCAAAAATAGTAAAACATAAACAAAAATCTACTAATCTAATCGTACCAACCCATAGAATAAAGAAAACACGATATTTACCATAAGCCGCACGGTGAACAGTGTCAATTTAAGATGCAAAAAACTATGGTGAAATTTCTGGGTTTTTTTTCAATCCCTCCCTCAAAAAAAAAGTGAATAAAAGTTTTTTAATACATTATATGTACCCCACAATGGTGCTATTAAAAAAATAAAACTCGTCCAGCAAAAAACAATTCCTAAAACGCCTGCGTCGATGAAAAAATTAAACATTTAAAGCCTTCGGAACGCAGTGATAACATTTTTTTTGCAAAAGTTACTGCGTCCTCAAGGCCCAAAATAGCTGCTTCCTTAGGCTGGGTTCCCACTACAGATTTGCTTCAGATTTTGCATGAGTTCTTTTAAGCCAAAACCAAGAACGGAACCTAAACAGATATCACAGCCAAGTCTAAGGACGCAGAAGCCGTCCGAAACGCGTAGGCTCTGAGGATACCACCACCCGCTTTCTTCACACCAGGACTCCACACTACTGGATTTCTTTTAAAAGGACTATTAAACTGGGAAATTGCTTCCGTTTTACATCCTATACAGCGCTGGATCCAAACCTCTTCTCTTCCTTGTCTCCTACCGTGTGCCGACACGAGGATCCGGGCGCTGCTAGCGACACATTCCTTTGTGTCAGGTGAGCTGGAGGATTCCTCCCCCCTTTCCTATTTTTACAGAAGAACTACTGTCTACGATTGTAACATGATTTCATGTGTACATATTTCGGTACTCGCTTGTGAATTTCAGAGAGTGCATTGCATTTGCACAAAATGCATTTGATCGAAACGGAAAGGATCACTATCGATAGAATCTTATTTTTTCTTCACCATACCCTCTCATCATCAATAAAGTGATCCTTTCCGTTTCAGTCAAATATATTTTGTGATATGACAATAAAAATGTACAAAAAGGAAAATTACTCTCCGAATTAGCGCTCTCTGAAATTCAGAAGCGACTACCGAAATGTGTACACATGGAATTATGTTCCAATCGTAGACAAGGTCCATTTTGTATCGCAGAGGCCGATTGTAATAATACATAGTTTAAAGTCACCTTGATGTGACATTCCCAAGCTCACACACACACACACACACAAACACGCGCCCACACACATGTAGGATTTTACCCGTGCGGTACATTTTGGGTAATACTAACACCGGTGGTAGCCGATAATGAAGATGATAACTTTAAAGTTAAATATCTCAGCAAAAAAAAATACTTTCTCAAAATAGATTGTGGCATTGGTTTCGTATTGAAAAGAGATGTCAACTGAGCTCCCACTCTAACCCCTTGTGCCATTTAAGATTTTGCTTAACCCCACCCACCCCACCGCCCCCAAGGTGATGGGGGTGTTTTTTTTTGGTGTTAACTGGTTTATTTTATGACCATTAAATCCCACCAAATTTCAACCCTTTACTTCGAACCGTTCAAAAGTTAGGAGGTTGTTCCGGAACTTTTGGTGGGCACTATATAAAGAAAGGTATTATAGGTATGACCTCCTGGATCTATCTCTGGTTTTTGCTTACAAAATGCTGGCAAAATCTGCAGCAAATCTACAATGTGGTAACCCAGCCTTAAAGGCCAGATTCACACTTGCAATTTTTGAAGCAGCTACACTGTTTCCATAGCTACCGAGTTCCGTAAACAACGTAACTCGCCATGCTACGCTGTTTCAGTAACTCCCATTCACTTCTATGGGAGTTACGGAAACATCATAGCTCAACGAGCACTCGGCTATTTCCATAACTCCTGACCATCTAACCAGGAAGTGGCCGGGAGGCAGCGGAGCCGAGTAAGCTAGAACGGGGTTTAGGGGGCCCCGTTCTAGAGATAGGTGCGGGTCCCAGAGGTGGCATCCGCATCTATCGGACTTTTATGGCATATCCTGGTGATATGCCATAAATGTCCAAAATAGGAAAACCCCTTTAAGGGGCTAAGCTAATCGAGAAGACAGAAATGGTAAAAAATATTTTAATTCTGTGTGTCTTGCTCTCTGACTAAGGGTAAGTTCACACAGGGCGGATACGCTGCATAGAGTTACATACTACGCAGGGAATTCTGGCCGAAAAACCGCACCAAATTGTCGCAGTTTTCCGCTCGTACAAATCTCATCCACTCTGCTGCTACTGTATGGATGTATGAAGCTGGCCAAACACTATATTTGGATGCATCGGGAGCAACAATAACAGCTGATCACTCATTTTGAGCTTGCTCTTTCTGAGCTTGGTGGTTTAAGTGGCTTGTGATCTAAGTGGAGTTCTAAAACCGGAGTTGAAAAGAGGAGTTGAAGCCCCAGTAAGTACTCTTCTTTTCTTTTACTTTGACAATTGTTCATTGTTTTGTTGTAACTTGGATAATGGATTGCAAGATTGGAGGTTTTCTTCAGTGCACAGTTTGCCATATGTATACACGACTGGAGCCGGAGTTCCAGGGTGAATATCTCTGTGGCAGATGTGAGAATGTTGTCACCTGGAAGCTCGTATTAGAGATCTGGAGGAGCAGAATGCAACACTGAGGAGGATAGACAATCTTGAGCTGAGCTTGCTGCTCACGGAGGATGCAGTTAGTGGGTTAGAATTGGAGGGTGAAGACATGGGTGAGCAGGATCAGGTAAGTAGCTGGGTTAATGTAGTTAGGGGCAGTAGAAAGGGGTCACAAAAAAGGAAGGCCGATCCGGTTTCTGACATTCCAAGCAAAATTGCCAAGTTGGGTGATGATGCGAGGGTGTCGGTTTCAGAAATGGCAGCCCTTGTGGATACTGATCTCCCTAACAGCCGGGAGAACAGCCCAGCTAGTAGTCGGCGGGATGGTAATGCAGGTAAGCCAAGACAATTGATAGTCGTAGGGAATTCTATAATCAGGAAGACGGATAGAATAATTTGTCGCCAAGACCGCCTCAACCGAATGGTTTGCTGTCTCCCTGGTGCCAGGGTTCGGCATGTGGTGGAACGGGTGGACAAATTGCTGGGAGGGGCTGGTGATGATCCAGCTGTTGTGGTCCATGTCGGTACGAATGACAGAATAAATGGTAGGTGGAGGAGCCTTAAGAATAATTTTAAAGAACTAGGCTACAAGCTGAAGGGAAGGACCTCCAAGGTTGTATTCTCAGGAATACTGCCTGTGCCATGCGCATCACAGGAAAGACAGCTGGAGCTCAGGGAGTTAAATGCATGGCTTAAGTCTTGGTGTAGAGGAGAAGGCTTTGGGTTCCTAGAGCACTGGGCTGAATTTTCATTGGGGTACAAACTGTATTCTGCAGATGATTTGCACCTAAATGGAAGGGGGTCCGCTGTGCTGGGGGAGAGAATTCTAGCTGGGGTGGTGGAGTGTTTAAACTAGGGCTGAGGAGGGAGGCCAATGTAGAAAATAAAGGGGTAGTTAGGTTAGAGAGGGGTCAGGCTATATTGGTGGGGTGAGAAACAGAATGTGGGGAGAGGACTAGGCAACAAGATAAGGAGATCCTTTCGTTACAAAACAGCAGTGAAAATAAAAAAGCCCAAATGTCAAATAATCACATTTCTGATCCTGAAAGTGAAACATTTAAAGGCAAGTTAAAGTGTATGTTCACAAATGCCAGAAGTCTAGCAAGCAAAATGGGGGAGCTGGAGGCCTTGATACTGGAAGAAGATATAGATATAGTTGGTGTTGCTGAGACATGGCTGGACTCTTCACATGATTGGGCTGTAAATCTACAGGGTTCTACACTGTTTCGGAAAGACAGGACACATAGGAAAGGTAGTGGTGTATGTCTGTATGTGAGAAGCGATCTGAAGGTGAGTGTGAATGAGACTTTAGAGGGTGAAGATTGTGAGGAGGTTGAAACCTTGTGGGTGGAATTACAAAGGGAGGTAAACACTGAAAAAATTACTTTTGGTGTAATCTATGGACCCCCCAATATAACTGAAGAGATAGAAGGTCAAATATATAAACAGATGGAGCGGGCTGCACAGGCGGCTACTGTTGTGATAATGGGAGATTTTAATTACCGGGATATTAATTGGTGTCATGGTTCGGCATCAACTGCAAAGGGGAGACATTTCCTCAACCTGTTGCAGGAAAATTTTATGGGCCAGTTTGTGGAAGACCCGACTAGAGGTGAAGCTCTGTTGGATCTGGTCATTTCTAATAATGCAGAGCTTGTTGGGAATGTCAATGTTCGTGAAAACCTTGGTAACAGTGATCATAATATAATTATATTTTACCTATACTGTAAAAGACAAACACAGGCTGGGAGGGCAAAAACACTTAATTTTAAGAAGGCCAATTTCCCCAGGATGAGGGCTGCAATTCAGGATACAGACTGGGAAGAACTAATGTTAAATAATGGGACAAATGATAAATGGGAGATTTTCAAATCTACTTTGGGTAATTATAGTGCAAAATTTATTCCTACAGGTAACAAGTATAAACGACTAAAATTAAACCCCACATGGCTTACACCTTCTGTAAAAAGGGCAATACGTGACAAAAAAAGGGCATTTAAAAAATACAAATCTGAGGGTACAGCTGTAGCCTTTGTAAAATATAAAGAGCTTAATAAAATCTGTAAAAAGATAATAAAATCAGCAAAAATACAAAATGAAAGGCAGGTGGCCAAGGATAGTAAAACAAATCCTAAAAAATTCTTCAAGCATATAAATGCAAAAAAGCCAAGGTCTGAACATGTAGGACCCTTAGATAGTGGCAATGGGGAGTTGGTCACAGGGGATCAAAAGAAGGCAGAGTTACTAAATGGGTTCTTCCGCTCTGTATATACAACAGAAGAAGGAGCAGCTGATGTAGCCGCTGCCAGTGCTGTTAATATATCAGTTGATATACTGAATTGGATGAATGTGGATATGGTGCAAGCTAAATAAAATAAAATAAATGTACACAAGGCCCCAGGACCAGATGGGTTACACCCTAGAGTTCTTAAGGAGCTTAGTTCAGTTATTTCTGTCCCCCGCTTCATAATATTTAGAGAGTCTCTCATGACTGGAATAGTGCCAAGGGACTGGCGCAGGGCAAATGTGGTGCCTATTTTCAAAAAGGGCTCTAGGTCTTCGCCGGGTAATTATAGACCAGTAAGCTTAACATCAATTGTGGGGAAAATGTTTGAGGGGCTATTGAGGGACTATATACAGAATTATGTGACAATAAATAGTATTATAAGTGACAGCCAGCACGGTTTTACAAAGGACAGAAGCTGTCAAACCAACCTGATTTGTTTTTATGAAGAGGTGAGCAGAAGCCTAGACAGAGGGGCCGCTGTGGATATAGTGTTTTTGGACTTTGCAAAGGCATTTGACACTGTCACCCATAGACGTCTAATGGGTAAATTAAGGACTATAGGTTTAGAAAGTATAGTTTGTAATTGGATTGAGAATTGGCTCAAGGACCGTATCCAGAGAGTTGTGGTCAATGATTCCTACTCTGAATGGTCCCCAGTTATAAGTGGTGTACCCCAGGGTTCAGTGCTGGGACCCCTATTATTCAACTTATTTATTAATGATATAGAGGATGGGATTAATAGCACTATTTCTATTTTTGCAGATGACACCAAGCTATGCAATATAGTTCAGACTATGGAAGATGTTTGTGAATTGCAGGCAGATTTAAACAAACTAAGTGTTTGGGCGTCCACTTGGCAAATGAAGTTTAATGTAGATAAATGTAAAGTTATGCACCTGGGTACGAACAACCTACATGCATCATATGTCCTAGGGGGAGCTACACTGGGGGAGTCACTTGTTGAGAAGGATCTGGGTGTACTTGTAAATCATAAACTAAATAACAGCATGCAGTGTCAATCAGCTGCTTCAAAGGCCAGCAAAATATTGTTGTGTATCAAAAGAGGCATGGACTCACGGGACAGGGATGTAATATTGCCACTTTACAAAGCATTAGTGAGGCCTCATCTAGAATATGCAGTCCAGTTCTGGGCTCCAGTTCATAGAAAGGATGCCCTGGAGTTGGAAAAAATGCAAAGAAGAGCAACGAAGCTAATAAGGGGCATGGAGAATCTAAGTTATGAGGAAAGATTAAAAGAACTAAACCTATTTAGCCTTGAGAAAAGGCGACTAAGGGGGGACATGATTAACTTATATAAATATATGAATGGCACATACAAAAAATATGGCGAAATCCTGTTCCATGTAAAACCCCCTCAAAAAACAAGGGGGCACTCCCTCCGTCTGGAAAAAGAAAGGTTCAACCTGCAGAGGCGACAGGCCTTCTTTACTGTGAGAACGGTGAATTTATGGAATAGCCTACCGCAGGAGCTGGTCACAGCAGGGACAGTAAATGGCTTTAAAAAAGGCTTAGATAATTTCCTAGAACAAAAAAATATTAACTGCTATGTGTAGAAATGTTTTACTTCCCCTTTCCCATCCCTTGGTTAAACTTGATGGACATGTGTCTTTTTTCAACCGTACAAACTATGTAACTATGTAATGTAACTGGGGACTCCAGCAGCTGGACCCCTGACAAGCAATGCTGCAATACGTTGCACAGCCGGCGTGTGCAAGTGCGAACAGAAATAAAATTGATGTAAACAATAAAGAGGCTGCAGCGCTAGTACAATCGCTGCGTCTTCCTCAAATAGCTCATTGGCAGGTGTTCTGAGAGTCGGACCCCCACCAATCTAAGGTCTTATTCACACGAACGCTGAATACGTCCGTGTGACGGCCGTTAAACCAACGGCTGTCACACGGACCTATGCAATTCAATGGGGCCATTCAGACATGCAGTGTTTTTCACGCAGCGTGTTTCCATTGTGTATAACTCACTGCATGTCCCATTCTTGTGCGATTTTTGCAGAACACGCACCCATTGAAGTCAATCAGTGCGTGAAAATCACGGACAGCGCACGGACGCACATCCGTGTGCTGTCCGTGATTCACACACAAGTTACTTGAAATGAAGAGAAAATAATAAAAAATAAAGAAAGGTGCACCAACACCGACATCAACAACTGATGCCACACGGAACAAACACTGATGGCACGCGGAACTGCAGCGCATGAAGAACGTGTCCGCTTTTTGCGGACGCAAAACTGAAACACTCGTGTGAATCTAGCCTAATACTGATGGCCTATCCTAAGTATAGGCCTTCAATTTTAAGATCCCTGATAACCCCTTTAAGTTTTATTACGGCCCTTTGGAGTGTTAGTATCTGACAATGTGGCCCTTGGACCAGAAAAGGTTGTGCACCCCTGATATAAATGAATCAGAATAATATTAATTTAGATCAAACCTTGTTTAAATAATGTGTAAAAATAAAGACATCTCCTAACAGGAATGATCTTGTTGCTGAGGATCGAAATGACTTAATTTTATGCAAAGTACAGCAATTCTCTTTAGCGAGTGTGCACACAGTCAGTTTAATATATGGTGTAGGAGTTTGGTACTGTGGAAATAATTGTCTCGCTCAGTGTGCTTTTTATTCAGTGTTAGTTTGTTGAAATTGTCATGCAGTTGAATCCATTAGTTCAGAAAAGCGATGAATGGAGCGATCTCAATTTTAAGTATGTTTTCTGCAGAAGAGGGAATGTGAGGGAAATTGGTTCATTGTCTTCCTTTTGTTGTATAATCGTATTGTTTTCAGGTGTTTTACGTGACCCTTGATGAGTGAAATCCTGATTTTTGCTTGTGAGCCAGACAGCATTGTCTCTGGATATTTGTGCATTTCTTTACAATGCTATTAAAAGATAAAGCTTTGCTCTGACTGGCATACTGGGAAAACAAACAAACATACAATAACAATACTTTTACGTGCAACTATTTTTATTTTGAAGTAATCCTGTGTCAAGTGACACTCGAAGGTATTCAGGTCTATTAGACGCCCCTGTTATTGTATTGACATCACAATGAATGGATAAAGCAAGCCAAGCAAACCCTATAACACACGCTAAGTTATCCAGCATTACCCGTGTAGAAAGGCAATTGTAAATAAGTTCAGCTCATTTATGATTTCTTAGCTAGTTCTCATCTAAATAGTTTTGTTAACTAATAGTTTGCTTTTATCTTTATTAACCCCTTCCAGCTGCAGTCATTTTTCAGGTTTTCATATTTATTTTTTCCTCCCCACATTCCAAAATCCATAACGTATTTTTTCATCTATATAGCCATATGACGGCTTGTTTTTGTGGGACAAGTTGTTGTTTTTCTTGACACCAATTATTGTACCATATAATGTACTGGGAAACTGGAAAACATTTATTTGTGGGGTGGAATGGGAAAAAAACTATTGATTCCTCCATTGCATTTTGTGTTTTGTTTCTTTATGTTTTACTACTTTTACAAGGAAAAAACTTTTAGTTAAAAAAAAATTGTTTTGTGTGGCCATATTCTGATAGCCATAAGGCTGGGTTCACACGACCATGTTACGTCCGTAATGTACGGAACGTATTTCGGCCGGAAGACCCGGACCGAACACAGTGCAGGGAGCCGGGCTCCTAGCATCATAGTGATGTACGACGCTAGGAGTCCCTGCCTCACTGCAGGACAACTGTCCCGTACTGTAATCATGATTACAGTACGGGACAGTAGTTCCACGCAGAGGCAGGGACTCCTAGCATCGTACATCACTATGATGCTAGGAGCCCGGCTCCCTGCACTGTGTTCGGTCCGGGTCTTCTGGCCGAAATACGTTCCGTACATTACGGACGTAACATGGTCATGTGAACCCAGCCTGACTGTTTTATGCGTCCATAAATTGGGCGGTGTGAGGGCTTATTTTTTTTGGGGGGGGGCAAGCATTAGTTTTTATTGCTATCATTTGGTATAATTTGGAATACATAAAACTGTTTGATAACTTTTTATTAAAAAAATTTGTGGGAGACAAGGTGACCAAAAAACAGCAATTCTGGCATGTTAAAAATTTTTTTACGTCGTTTACTGAGCGTGTTAAATAATGTTATATTGCAATAGTTGAGACTTATGGAAGTGACAATACCAGTTATGTTTATTTATTTTTATTTTATTTACGTTGGGAGGAAAAGGAGTTTTTTTTAATCTTATTTAAAAAAAACTTAATTTAACTGTTTTTAACTTTTTTTTATTAGTCCCCCTAGCTGACTTGAACCACTGATCAGTGGATCGCTTGCACAATATATTGCAATACTAATGAATAGCAGTATACTGTGCTTTTTACCTTCTTCTACTAATAGGAGCAGAAAGATAGCAAATCTGTGGGCCTTCATTAGGCTCCAGGCTGCCATGACAACCATAGGCACCCCACAATCGCAAAGTGGGGGCCAAAGGGCTGTTGGAGGGGGCCACACCCCTTCTTCTAGCAGTTTAGATGCTGCGGTTGCTCTATGATCCCGCCATTGCAGTGAAGTGTCAGCTGTAACATACAGCCGAGACTCACAGCTTACAGAGCAGGCACAGCCTGTGAGTCCACTTTATACTTTCCTTTTCGACTTCTACCATACATATACGGAAAATGTCGGGAAGGGGTTAAAAGGGTTTTACTGCATAAGGAGTGTGCCTTCAAGGGGAATCATGGTTGAGAATGTGTGCTGGGCACCAGAGTGGCACCAACAAGCCACTCCATCTTACCAGGCCATTTAGATAATAGGCTGGTACAGCGAATGGAATCTTTCCCCTGGGTACAGGAAAACTTAGCTACAACTCCTGTCTTTGCTCTCCACTCATTAGCATATTATATCCACAGTGTGATCTGGTAAAAGTTACAGAGGTGAAACGCCGACTGAGGTGAGAGATAATGTAGAGTGAATATGTATAAAATGGTGGGAGTACTCATCGTTTGGGTTCAGGTACAAAAGGGAGTTCCATAAAAAATTACAAGAAGAAAACCAAAAAAAACAGAACCCTTTTACCATGGTCTAACATCCTCACATTCTAAATCTGCAGAGGTTTTAAATGAAAGAATGCTGAATATGTACATAATCATCACATTGCTCTCAACAGATGAATTATGTAGCAGTCCCACTCAATGTTTTGGAGGTTGTTTTTGCTGTCAGAATAAATTTTTTAAAAAGAGTGACAGCTAGTGTTTTTAATTCTAAATGGGACCGGTCAGCTCTCCTGACATGGCTGTTTTCATAAATACTTGTATTACCCATAATATAACAATTCTGCAAAACTTTTCTAAGAACTCTGCATTGTGCCGTTCCTCTGTTTACCCCTTGAATGGGTTTTCCCATCAGGGACATTTATGGCATAAATGTCATAAATGTCAGATAGATGGGGGTCCCACCTCTTGGACCTGCACCTAACTCTAGAACGAGGCCCCCGTTCTACCCTTTTCTGCTGCATCTGCCTCCCTGGCCATTTCCTGACTATATGGTTGGGAGTTACGAATACAGCGTAGCTCGCTGAGCTACGCTGTTTCCATAAGTCCCATAGTAGTGAATGGCAGTTATAGAAGCAGAGTAGCGTGCGAGCTACACTGTTTCCGGAACTACCAATCAGTTATATTGGAGTTACGGAAACAGCGTAGCTCGGCGAGCTACGCAGTTTCCTAAGTCATGGTCGGAATTCACCTGCTTCTGCTGCAACACGAGCGACAGAATGGGGACTAGGGGGCCCCACTCTAGAGATAGGTGTGGGTCCCAGAGGTGGGACTCGCATCTATCTGACATTTATGACATATTCCGTGCATATGTAAAAAATGTCTCTCATGGGAAAACCCCTTTAATGACCACCAATACATGTTTTCACAGCGGTTATTAACCCCTTCCCACTCCTTGAGGTACTATTTCGTCATGATGAACGAATCGCTCGTGCTCAGTGACGGAAGTACGTCACTGGAGGAACGGCTATTCCGGCCCCCCTGGCACACACAGGAGCTGTGACAATTGCTGTCTCATATAGCAGTTGCCGTATCTCGTTCAGGAGGGACCGATCACGGTTTTCCCTGCTGATTAACCGCTTAGAAGCTGCGCTGAATTGCGATTGCAGCTTCTTAGGGGTTAAAACACCATCTACATCCCACAACAATGCAGGCGCCAATAGTTGTTATGGCAACTGGAGGCCTAACAATGGCCTCCGGCTATGCCATCTACGGAAGCCTAGTGGGTTCTGACAAAGTCAGGACCCATTATGCTTGCTGTCAGCGAGTAGCTTACAGCTCTAATACACTGCACTATTGCATGTAGTGCAGTATATTAGAATTGCGTAAAAGAAGGAAAGGTAAGATCCAGCGAGGTGTAGTGGTAAAAGGAAACTCAGTTTCCACTTTATTAAACGTGAGCGATAAAATACCGAACACTGGAGAAGGAACGCAGTACAAGGTGGTCTAGATGGCGAAATGAGGGAGCCTACGCGTTTCGAACACGGTCTGTGTTCTTATTCATGGCTAGTGTTCGAAACGCGTAGGCTCCCTCATTTCGCCATCTAGACCACCTTGTATTGCGTTCCTTCTCCAGTGTTCGTTATTTTATCGCTCACGTTTAATAAAGTGGAAACTGAGTTTCCTTTTACCACTACACCTCGCTGGATCCTACCTTTCCTTCTTTTATGCTCCTTGCCATGTGCCGTCGCGGAGATCCGGGCGAGACCTGAACACAGAACGCAGAGCTGGTGAGCTGGAGGTTTCCTCCTACCCCTTCATTTCCTCAAAAGTATTTTCTATTAGAATTGCGATCAGGGCCTAAAAACTGCTGAATCTGGGCAATAAATATTGAGTTGCGTTTCTCTGGTAAAACCTTCTGTCTTACAGAAAAAAAATTAATATAAAGGATTTTCTGCATAAAAAATCTAATTTGTAAATTTCACCTCTACTTTGTTTTAAATTCCTGTGAAACGCCTAAGGGGTTAAGAAACTTTATAAATGCTGTTTTGAATACTTTGAGGGGTCTAGTTTTTACAATTGGGTGATTTATGGGCCTTTCTAATATATAGGTCCCTCAAAGCCACTTCACAACTAAACTGGTACCTAAAAAAAAAGCCTTTTGAAATTTTCTTAAAAATATGAGAAATTGCTGCTTATGTTCTAAGCCTTGTAAAGTCCTAGAAAAATAAAAGAATGTTAAAAAGTGATGCCAACTTATAGTAGACATATAAAAAAATGTGAACCGGTCACTATTTTGTGTGGTATTACTATCTGTCTTATGATCAGATACATTTAAATTCAGAAAAATGCTAATTTTTCAACCCTTCTGATCCTTGCCTAAGCGTTGTTAGTTTATCCCAAGTCTGTCTTGCAAATGGTCCCTTAGTGTTTCCTGTTCCAGTTGTTACCCGTGCCCTGTTACCGGTCCCTGTATCCCGTGCTGTGTTCTATTTCCTGTGTCTACTAGTGTTGGAGTCGTGTCTACTGCACCTGCTGTCGTTTGCCACGTCCAGTGTCTTCTGCCACGTTGTGTCATCTGCCATGTCCAGTGTCTTCTGCCACGTCCTGTGTCTTCTGCCATGTCCAGTGTCTTCTGCCACATCTTGTACTGCCGGCCACGTCTGGCGCTACCTGCTGCACCGACCTCCATCCATGCTGAAGCCACAGCTACTGTCTGGACTAGTTCAGGTGCCCAAGTGTTACTAACTACTATAGACTTTTTGTATAGACTGTTACCTGGTCAGCTGCCTCTCCACTACAGCGGAGCAGTCTAGTTGGTCCACATACCTTGTACGCTCAGGCCATGAAACCCGCTGGCCTGCCCAAGACCGCAGTCCAGAAGATACAGACGGAGATGCATGACCCACGCACACGTCAGGATCAACTCCTTGAGGCTTTGAATTCTATCTTCCGTCTGGATCTACTCACTGTTCCACCTCTGCGTCTTCCTCCAGAGGCTGTTGCTGTGCCTCTGCCCGTTGCTCCTCCTGTTTGTTCCGGATCCACGGTTCCTCTGCCTCTTCTTCCTCACTACGACGGTGATCCCAGAGCATGTAGAGGATTTATTAACCAATGCATGGTTAATTTTAGGCTACGGGCTCATCTCTTCCCCTCTGAGGAGACCAAGGTATCATTTATTATCTTCCTTCTTGCTGGCAACGCCCTCGCATGGGCGAACCCAATCTTGGAGCAACAAGGACCTGTATCCTTGGACCTAGCCTTGTTCCTGCAGTCCTTTCATGCCGTGTTCGATGGCCCGGGTCGAACATCCTCTGCCGCAGCTACTCTGACGCTCAAGCAAGAGGGTTCCACAGTAGAGGAGTATGCTATCTCCTTCCGTACCCTAGCAGCCGAGCTGGCATGAAACAATGAGGCACTGGTGGCGACCTTCTGGCAGGGACTGTCCTCTCACATCAAGGACGAACTGGTAGCCCGAGACCTTCCTTCTACCTTGGATGCCCTCATCCTGTTAGCCACTCGGGTTGATATGAGAATCCGGGAGCGCACTCAAGAGGTTCGACAGGAGAGCCGGGTCCACGGACCAGCACCCTCGGTCCAGAGACCACTATTGCCTTTCCCTAGTGCGCTACCTGAAGAACCCATGCAGGTAGACAGAGTCTGGACTATGTATGTATTGTGGCCTTAAGGGTCATTTTGTGTGCCAATGCCCACAGAAACCGGGAAACTCCAGTACCTAGGGTTGGTTGTAGAGGCAATTCCAGGTGGGACGTCTCCAAACATTAAAACCTCTCCCAAATTATCGATTCCTGTGGCCATCGTCTCTGGAGAGACGTCACATCCCTCCTCTGCCTATCTTGACTCCGGAGCAGCTGCTAATTTCATCCAGCAGGATCTAGTGTATCGTTTACATCTACCCACAGTTCTTCTGGAGAGACCCCTGGGTGTTGCCTCTGTGAATGGCCTACCATTGCCCAATCCGATTGTGTTCATCACGGAGCCGTTGATACTACGGGTCGGAGCTCTTCACTTGGAGCAGATCACCTTCCTTGTATTACCTAAGGCTATCAATCCTATCCTGCTGGGTCTGCCATGGCTTCGCCTACACGCCCCGGTTCTTGACTGGAGTTCCGGAGAAATTCTTCAAAGTCTGTCCTGTTATGCCCCCTGTGCCTCAGTCACTCTCCGATCTACCATCTCAGTATGCCAGTTTTGTGGATGTCTTCTGCAAGCGAGAGGCTGAGAAGTTGCCTCCACATCGGAATTATGACTGTCCCATTGAACTGGTTCTAAATGTTTCTCTTCCCCGTGGACGGGTATATCCTCTCTCCTTGCCAGAGACTTTATCTATGTCAGCCTATATCAAGGATAATTTGGAGAGGGATTTTATACGAAAATCTTCCTCCCCAGCTGGTGCCAGCTTCTTCTTCGTTAAGAAGAGAGACGGATCACTTCGACCCTGCATTGACTACCGTGGTCTCAACCAGATCACGGTCAAGAACAAATACCCGTTGCCACTTATATCCGAGCTGTTTGATCGCATATGAGGAGCCAAAATTTATTCTAAGCTAGACTTGTGGGGGGGGGGGGCTTATAACCTAATCCGGATTTGCCGGGGTGACGAATGGAAGATGGCATTTAACACCCATGATGGGCACTACGAATGCCCTTCTGACTGTGTAACGCTCCCGCAGTATTTCAAGAATTCGTCAATGATATCTTCCGAGATCTCCTCTATGTCTGTGTTGTAGTTTATCTCGATGATATTTTTATTTTCTCCCCAGATCTGATAACCCATCGGAGGCATGTCCGTCAGGTTCTTCTGCGACTAAGGGAGACTCACTTATATGCCAAGTTGGAGAAGTGTGTCTTTGAAAAGAGGTCTTTGCCCTTCCTGGGCTACATCATCTCGGATCAAGGTCTTAAGATGGATCCTGAGAAACTAAAGTCTGTCCTGGAATGGCCACGTCCTCAAGGCCTAAGGGCCATACAGCGGTTTCTGGGATTCGCCAAATTCTACCGGCAGTTTATTCCAAACTTCTCATCTCTGACGGCTCCCATCTCTACCCTTATCAATAAGGGTGTGAACAGAGGCAGAGTCCACATTTATTAGCCTCAAGAAAACCTTCACTTCAGCTTTGATCCTCCATCATCCTGACGTATCTCGGCAGTTCTCATTGGAGGTGGACGCTTCCTCTGTTGGTGCAGGTGCACTTCTATTCCAGAGGAGCTCCAAAGGAAAGGCAGTATGTGGCTACTACTCAAGACTTTTTTCTTCTGCAGAGGGCAATTACTCTATTGGAGATCAGGAGCTACTGGCCATGAAATTGGCTCTGGAGGAGTGGAGACATATTCTAGAGGGCGCAGCTCACCCCATCTTGGTCTACACCGACCACAAGAACCTTACCTACCTTCAGGCCGTTCAACGACTAAATCCCCGTCAAGCCAGGTGGTCGCTGTTCTTCACCCGTTTCCAATTTGTGCTCCACTACCGTCCCGCTGACAAGAATGTGAGGGCCGATGCTCTGTCCAGATCATTTAAGACGGAAGACACGGTGAAGTCCCTTCAAACTATCATAAACCCGTCCTGCATTGTCACTGCTAATACTCTACAGGTTAGAGAAATCTCTCTGGGGAGGACTTTTGTTCAGTTGGCAGACAGGAGAAGAATTCTCCGCTGGGGACACAGTTCTAAACTGGCTGGGCACGCTGGTGTCTGTAAAACCCGAGACCTGATTGCTCGTCACTTCTGGTTGCCCACGCTATCTAAAGATGTTCTGGACTTTTTCTCTTCTTGCACGGTGTGTGCTTCTAACAAAGTTACTCACTCCAAGCCTCACTCCTGCTTCAACCTCTGCTCGTACCCAATGCACCCTGGAAGCACATTGCAATGGACTTTGTCACAGACCTTACCCCCTCAGCAGGATGCAACACTGTCTGGGTGGTGGTGGACCGGTTCTCGAAGATGGCACATTTTATCCCGCTGGCAGGCCTACCTTCTGCTTCCCGACTGGCGAGTCTCTTCATTCAACACATCTTTCGCTTGCATTGCTTGCCCCTCCACATTGTGTCCGACAGGGGGTTTGAATTTACCTCAAAGTTCTGGAGAGCCCTCTGTAAACTCCTAGATGTGAGATTTGACTTTTCCTCAGCCTATCACCCCCAGTCCAATGGGCAAGTTGAGAGGATCAACCAGATCATGAAGAATTATCTCCGCCACATCATTTGCAGCACGATAACTGGGTACAGCTTCTTCCATTGGCCGAGTTCTCGTACAACAACCACACAAGTGAATCCACCACTTCCACTCCATTTCACATTGTGTACAGTCAACATCCTAGAGTCCCTCTTCCAGTGTCGACTACATCTCAGGTACCCACTGCTGACTCTGCATTTTTGGGACTTTCTGTAAATCTGGCAACAGACCAGGTCCTCTATTTTGCTGGCAGTCGATCGCATGAAGCGAAAAGCAGACACAAAGAGAAAAGAGCCGCCTCAGTATCTTCTGGGCACCAAAGTCTGGCTATCCTCTCGGAACATTTGTTTGAAGGTGCCTTCATACAAGTTTTCTCCCAGGTTCCTTTGTCCTTTCAAAATTCTGCAACAAATAAACCCTGTCTACTATAAGCTGCGGCTGCCTCCTACCCTCAGAATCCCCAACTCCTTTCATGTGTCCCTCCTGAAACCAGTGGTCCTGAACCACTACAGCAAGACTTCTAGTTCCACAGTTGCTCCCAGCGGTTCTCCTGATGAGTTCGAGGTGAGAGAGATCCTGGACTGCAAAAGGGTAGGAGGAAGAACTTTCTATTTGGTGGACTGAAGAGGGTTTGGTCCTGAGGAGAGGTTCTGGGAGCCGGAAGAGAACCTCAGTGCTCCTGCTCTCATTAAGAAATTCCTCTCTCGCTCTGTCCCCAAGAAGAGGGGCGCGTAAGAGAGGGTATACTGTAGCGTCCATGGCCACGGGCTGTCGGTTTACTCACCGACACCCGCAGCTATGGATCCGTGAGCGCTGGTCCCCATCTCCTTCCTAGGAGACGCCTGCCCTCACTTCCGCTCCGGTCTAATGTGTCCCGTAGGGTGCGCACGTAGGCTCGTGCCCGCTCTTAAAGGCATAATGAAAACGATCGTAATCATCAATCCACATGATTTCCTGGTCTATAAGATGGCCCCAGCCCTTCTGATCCTTGCCCGAGCGTTGTTAGTTTATCCCAAGTCGGTCTTGCAAATGGTCCCTTAGTTTTTCCCATTCCAGTTGTTACCCGTGCCCTGAGTTGTGTCTACTGCACCTGCTGTCGTTTGCCACGTCCAGTGTTTTGTGCCACGTCCAGTCTCTTCTACCACGTCCAGTTTCTTCTGCCACATCCTGTGTCTTCTGCCACGTCCAGTGTCTTATGCCACATCTTGTACTGCCCGCCACGTCAGGCGCTGTGTTCTAGTTCCTGTGCCTACTAGTGTTGGAGTCGTGTCTACTGCACCTGCTGTCGTTTGACAGTGTCTTCTGCCATGTTAAGTGTCATCTGCCACGTCCAGTGTCTTCAGCCACGTCCTGTGTCTTCTGCCATGTCCAGTGTCTTCTGACACATCTTGTACTGCCCGCCACGTCAGGCACTACCTGCTGCACCGACCTCCATCCGTGCTGAAGCCACAGTCACTGTCTGGACTATTTCAGGTACCCAAGTGTTACGAACTGCTATAGACTTTTTGTATAGACTGTTACCTGGTCAGCAGCCTCTCCGCTACGGCGGAGCGCTCTAGTGGGTCTACATACCCTGTGATCGTGACAGACAGTGAATGGAGCAGCAGCGTGCATGCGCGACTTGACGCTCCATCACTAGGTTTGTAGCAGCCTGCATGATATGACATAACTAAAACAGCAAAGATACCTATGAAAAGTGCACCCCGGCCAGATTACCTGTTCCAACGACTGCAGAACATACAACTACCCGAGGTAGGTATGAAAATGTGCTCGTATGTGTAGACCTGTATTCAGGGTGGCCTGAAACCTGGCCAGTAAAAGTGACAGAGGAACAATTTTTACCCCAAGTATTGAACTGGTGTTTGTTAATGAGATATCAGCAGCTTCAAATACTGAGGTTAAGTTTCATGTAAAGTTCTGGATCGGCGTGCCTTAGAATTGGACTGTTGGATGCATGTGTCAGATAAAATGTGGAGCAGCAGTAGAAATAGATTCCCATTAGAAAACATTTTTTTATTGTGAAAGGACAATAGAAAAGAAGAAAAATCAGTTTGTATATATCACTTTTAGTATACTGCTCAATGTGAATGTTTAACGTAAAGATGTCATTGTTAATGTTTTTCTTCAAATGAATTACCTGATTAAGATCAATTAATGATTATGTGGGAGCAGAAGGTGTGAAAAACAGATTTTAAAGGAATGTGGACGGATAAAACAAGGTAAACCGGTAGCACCCAAGGCACCCTTGATGGCAGTTGTATTGATGGTATGTGGCCTCACATATGTCTCCAAGACTGCAAGGACCGATTTGGTAAGATCTGATAGGTATGTCCCAGGTTTTATAGCTGTTGCTGGTAAATTCTGTTAGAGCTGTTTGATTTTCCTGCAGAACAGTCCTAGCAAACCGGTGCCAACCTTATCATCATACCCGCCTCCCACGAGGAGACCTTGAGAGGCCTTCCCAGGTAATACAAGTTGTTTTTAGCTTCCTAAGATATTAGGAGTATATTAAGGGTGTTAATTTGAATCTCAGAGTAGGTAAGGAAAAAAAAATTGGTTTAAGACACTTGTCACATAAAATATATGGTAGCTGTGAATATTTTTGTGGGTAGGAGCTGTTACAGGTAATCAGCTCAGATCAAGGTATAAATCCTGCTGAAAAGAGTAACACCAAGTGCAAAATAAAATGTACCCAGTACCTACATATTTTCTAGGTGCCCTGTCCAGTGGGACATAAACGTTTTTCCTATATAAAGATGTTTGTTTGATTTAGTTTAAGCATCTGCCATTGTTATTGATTGTACTTAGAACAACTTTTACAGAGTATGCGGATGTTGTTATCACCAGATGAGCATTTATTGTAGCAATTGATAAAGGTTTGTTCCCCGGCAGGTGGCAATAAACTTGAACTAAAAGACTTTTAACATGATGAACTCCATCACTGAGATGTGGCAGGCGCAGTCTGAGCCAATACTACGTGCTTGTCATGAACTGACGGCAGTGTCACAATTCTAAGCAGCCGTGCAGACAAGCAACTTGCCAGAAGAAGAGGATTTAGATGCGGAGGGTTTGTGGTAGTCATAATAAAACTCCACTAATCCGTCTATGATGGAACACACCCCAGGCTCACAGTATAAGGTGCTGTATACAGCCCAGTGATGTACACTAACAAGCTACATTGTATGACAGATCAGAAGGACCAAACCAAGTCCCGCTGACATCAGCAATTGTCAAGGTAAAGCAAAGGCCAAAGACCTCAGTAAACCAGTCAGCAGCATCCAAGTCTTCACACCAGAAGATAAGTGATTAGGAGGTGGGTAATAATAAATTCCCCACTGGAAACTACCGTATAGTCTGACTTGGTTACCCTAAGGCCCCATTCACATGGTCGTGTCTGTAATCACAGCCCGCGATTGTGGGCACAGACGGCCGCCTGCATTTTCGGGCCGTACTCCCATATGAAGTATGGGAGCACGGCCCATAAAATGCAAATGAAATGCAAAGGAACGGACATGTTCCATAATTTTCGGAACATTTCTATGGCAGAGACACTCATTTGTAGCGATACGGAAAGGTGTCCGCGGCCAATAGAACTGAATGGGTTTGTCATTGCCGACCGTATTATGGTCTGCAATTATGGAGAGTTTTTACGGTCATCTGCATGGAGCCAAGGCTGACAATCAGTGAAGAGCAGAAGAGGATGATGATGTACCGGACTTGGTGATAGCATTAATTCATTAGTTGAAGTCCTATTGTTTATACTGATTTGAGTTTATCATTATTCCCTGACGAAGCTACGGTGAAACGCGCATCGGGAGTGCGGCGGTGGTCTGGGACCGGTCCTACCTGGGCATTGTTCACCAATTTTCACCTAGTTGTATCTCCAGGTATTGTCATTATGTTCTTACTATATCAACACATTGTGGCTATGTTTTCTATTTGACTACCATTCTATATGAAGCTAAACAATGTGTGCCTTCACTGTGAGATTTCCAATACCTTGTTGCATTGTTTTATTGGTTCTTGATATTTATTCCTTGCTCTCAGCGCCCATTGATATTCTCCTGTAGAACCTTGACACAATTTATACTTCTGCCACTTCTACAGCGATTTTTCTTTCTCTGTCCTAATGTATAGGTTGCATTTGTGATTTTATTTCATCCATATATGTTTGTATATTTTAAATGTTTATTCATTAAAATATTTATTTTTACTGCATGCTAAAGGTCGTGTTGTGTTCTCTTTTGGTTTTCTCTAAATAGGTTACACGTACCATTATATTCAGGGTCTTTCTATTTATTGTTTTTCTTTTTTTTAAATTATAATGAATGTAAGGTGTTTTATGTGGAGTTATGAGGTGGTAAAAGTCCCATTAGGACAGTAAGTGACAGTGCAACACCGTTATTATGACCAATATATGTGCCGTGGCAGGACAAGCTTGGAATATCGCTAACATTAGTAGGTTTATTAGTAAAGAATGCGCGTAATATGGAGAAATTAGCGGAAATATTTGACAATGTTACAGATTGTGTTTGATGTTTTATGCTGCCAAAGGGGGCATGTGCCAAGTAGTTGGCCCAGCATGTTGACATTATATAGACCTTTTTGGCATAATGCAGGTCAAGTAAGACATAGAGCTAGCTAAGAAAATAAAGTCCTCAAGAGGGGAGAAGTCCTAAGTACCAGGTTTGGATACAAAATGTCCTCAAATAAAAGAAAGGTGGGAAAGGTGAAAGTGATTAAAAGATGTTTAAATGATTACATTTTCCGTAGACTCCATCTTGGATATATGGAATCCATTTTGTCTTGAAGGATCCATTTTGAGATTAATAAATAATGTTGCTTTAAAGCTAAGGCTTCGTTCACATCTGCGTCAGGGCTCCGTTCCGTTGGAATGGAGCCTTGACTGACACAAACTGAAACCGTAGGTTTTCGTTTCCATCCCCTTTGATTTCAATGGTGACGGATCCGGTGCCAATGGTTTCAGTTTGTTTCTGTTGTGCAAGGGTTCCATCGTTTTGACTGGATGAATACCGTATTCATGAGCCCTGACGCAGATGTGAACGAAGCCTAATATATCTATGTCAGCATTGACTGAAACATTTCTATGTTTTTTTTGTTCCCGAGCTGGACATTTATATTTAGTCTTTTTTGCTATGGAGAATATAGATAAATATTTACACGTTTTGTCATGTGAAAAGGATCTTTATCCTTGAGGGTTTGTAGAATGTTTTTGCTTACAATAAGGGAGGGTGTAGATTGACTCTAAGGCCGGGTTCACACTGAGTTTTTTGCAGGCAGAAAATCTGCCTCAAAATTCAGTTTGGAAGTTTGAGGCAGATTTTCCTCTGCCTGCACGGTTATTTTCGCGGCATTTTTCACCTGCGGCCATTGAGCACTGCGGGCATAAAATGCAGCGAAATACGCTTTCTCTACCTCCCATTGATGTCAATGGGAGGTCAGAGGCGTAACCGCGCAAAGGTAGGGCATGTCCCTTTTTTCTCCCGCGAGCCGGTTTACCGCTCGCGGGAGAAAACCGCCTCCGCCTCCCATTGAAATCAATGGGAGGCATTTTAGGCCGGTTTTTGGCGAGTTTTGTGGCGCGGTTTCCACGTCAAAAAACTAGTCAAAAAACTCTGTGTGAACCCAGCCTTAGGTATATTTTGGGAAATCATGGTTTTACATTTAAAAAGTCTTCTAAGCCTATGATTGGTTCAGGACAAGACATATTGTCATTATATGCTATTGGCTAAATCAAATCCAAATTAACGTCACATTCTAAACATTGTAAACGATTGGCTGGAATGAAGCTACTCCTTTTTCAAAGGATATTATTGTAACTGTATGAGCAATAAAAGTCAGAGAAGGATATTTGAGTATACAAGCATGGTCTCTGTGTCTTCCTTCTCTCCGATATATATTGATATAACCTATGACCTATGATTTGGATCTGTATAAATTCACTGGGGTTATCAGTTGACATACCCATGACTAATTTGAGTCTAATATATTTTGGGCCATGATTGCGTCAACACCTTAATAGGGCAAATGGACACGAATCATAGGTAAAACTACCAGGGTAGTAGCCATAGCAGCTACTATGAAGCCTAATGATGGAAATGGGGCATGTAAAAATGAATACAGCCCCTTTCCAATTTTTACTATGAAGCCCCATGATAACTTATTGCCATTGCTATGTACATTATCCCTGTATTGTGGCATCACTTTTTGCATTATCCCTATTTTGGGACCTCATTGTGTGTATGATACCTGCACTGCAACAGTATTGTTCTCTTCCTGTGATGTCACAGTACGAATGGTGAAATTTTTGTGTGTGTTATTCCTGTGTAATGATATCATGTGCAATATTTCTCTACTGTGTCATAACTGTGTGAATTATTTTTGTGCTTTAAGGCCCCATGCACACGACCGTGCTCGTAATTACGACTCGTAATTACGAGCATGGCCGGGCACGGCCGGCCGGCCGTTATTCCGAGCCATGCTCCCATTATAAAGTATAGTAGCACGGCCCGTAAAATAAAAAAATAGAACATGTTCTATCTTTTTCAACGGCACGGGCACCTTCCTGTGAAAAAACGGGAAGGTACCCGTGGCCAACAGAAGTCTATGGGCCCGTTATTTCAGGTCGTAATTACGACCCGTAATAACGGGTGTTTTTACGGTTGTGTGCATGAGGCCTTACTTTGTGAATTATCATGGTATTGTGACACCCCTGGGTTTATGATTTCTGATGTGACTACATTGTGTTAATTATTTCTTTACTGTGACATTACCATGTGTATAATCTCTTTGCGGTAACATCACTTTTTGCTCTCTCCCTGTATTGTGACATCACTGTGTGTATTATCCTTATACTATGACATCACTGTGTGTGCATTATTCCTGTATTGTGATATCACTTCTGCATTATCCCTGCACATTAAGAGTGGAGACCAAAGTAGTCAGCATTTTCTATTATGAACTCGCCGCTGGTCATGGTGGAGTTGATGGGACATCCCCTTTAAATTATGTTATAACTTCCATGTTTCTGTTAATATTCACAGAAAAAGACTCAACACAGTGGATCATATGTAAAAATATTGTTATTATTTTTTAACGTGATTATTTCCTGTTGGAGCTACATTGTATCAGTTAGGCATGGCTGACAATGTGATAGACAGCATTATGGGTGGTTATACTCAGTGGGGAATGTAGAGCAGTCCTCCTTTACCTCTCCATAATTAAAACCGTTGTGCTTCTTTACTGTTTGCATCACTTATTTGCAAGGCACCCAGCATCATTAATAGATAAAAGTTCTGCTTTAGTCAATTACACTTCTGACAAACTAGCAAATGAAATTACACAAGTACAGAATTGTCATTGTTCACCAAAAATTAGTTGTCAATATTCAAATGCTACTCACAAAGATCAGAAAAGATGTGGCAAGTGTACATACATGATATGACAAACACATGGACTAAAGCGTATGCAGATGTAGGAGATCTAGCTTCTAAAGACATCCACTACAGTTATGACCATATGTGTCACTTATCCCTTCGTTTCATACGTGATGTTTCAATGAATTAGCATGATGGGGCACAGCCACACAGAGGAGGGTGAAGCTATATTGTAACATAGGTGGGGCTTTTAAAACTTCAGTGATACAAAATAAGAAATCCAGCGTGTTTGGCATTGGACCTATAATATTTATGTTGATGGGATCACTTCTTCTGTACATCCTAAACTGAGCGTTTGAACCTGTTGATACAGAAATACAATGTATTTGGTCAATGCACAGGCCATTAGTAGTACAGTTCATATTTCCATAATATTAAAAATAAAAATAAAGCAATTGTCCAATAGTAAGCATACAAATTATATGTTGGTCAGTATCTATAGGTGATGCTCGTCTGCTATTTTTTTTTCAGTGCTTGTTGCCTGGCTCATTTACAGCTCAGCCCCATTAGACCTGTGATCTGTGACTACAGATTAGCTATAGTGCCTACACTGAGACTGAGGTAGTCATAGACACACCTCCTTTCATGATTGGTTCAGGCTGCTGCTCTGTCCCTCTCCACTGCAGCTCTGCTTCTTCAGATTGGCTGCTCTGTCTCAGGAAGTCAGTGCATAGAAAGCTGATTATAAAGTACAGACTTCAGAGCCGGGAACTGCATCTATCAGACATTTATGGCTAATCCCGTGGATAGTCTTTTCTGTATACTTTTCCTGCCTAATGTATCCACTCCTGGCTTTGGCTCAAAAAAAGTCATAAAAAAAATGCATCAAAACGGCATATGTGAATCTACCTTAAGGCCTCCTTCACACATAGATATTTTCTGGCCTTATAAACTGCATGAAAAAATGCATGTATAAAAACCAGTGTTTTGTAAAATGTAACAGCGTTTTTTATGGCATTTCCAGTGGTGTTTTTTGGTTAGTGTCATTTTGTATATGCTTTTTTTATGGCGTTTTTGAAGTCATATAGAGAAGTCTATGAGAAAAACGGCTAAAAAAAAACCTAAGCATGCTGCGTTTGGAAAAAATGCCACTGACCACTAAATTTCCTCCAAAACTCCACAAACTTAAGCGCAGTTGTATATTGTACATTTTATATTTCACAATAGATTTTATTGTAAAATCTAGCCGCACTAAAATACACTTCAGAAAAAGCTGTTGAAAATGGCACGAAAAATGCAAAAAGGTGTATTTAACATGCGTTTTTTGGTGGTATTTTTTACAAAATTACTCTAACAAAAAAAAACACCACTAAAAACTCCATAAAAATGCATGGTATATATTAATAATGCTAGCATTTAGGCCAGGATCACACACAGAGTTTTGTAGCAGTTTTTGGTGCCTTTTTTTGAGTCAAAGCCAGAAATAGATCCAAAAGAAAGGGGAGGTATGTAGAAAAGACTGATACGTCTGCTTTCTTTTGAGCCCCGCTCCCCATTTGTGTGTTAGAAAAACGAAGCCATCAATAATAAAATCAGTAATAAAAAGTCCATCAAAACTGTGAGTGTGATTGTGGCTCTAGAGTGTATTCACATGGTATGGTTTTGCCACGATTTTTGACGTGTGGCCGAAAAAGACGCATAAAATATTCCTGCATTTTTCAGTGCGATTTTCGGCCACGTGGTAAATAAACGCGTCAAAACCGCACCGTGTTAATACAATATTATAGAAGCTCGTTTTGATGCCGTTTAAAGTGGCATAAAAATTCTGTGTGTGAAGGAGGCCTTATGCCACGAACACACACACACACACACACACACACACACACACTTTGGCTATGTTCACACAGGGCAGATACGCTGTGTAAAATCACACAGCGTATCTGTCCTGGGCGCCGCAGGGAATTCCGGATGAAAAACCGCACCAAATTGTGGTGCAGTTTTTCGGCTGGAATGTCGGCTGCAGAAAACTGCACATAAAAAAAACAACTTACGTAGCCATGGTGACTCGTCCCTCTGCCGTCCTGCAGGCTGGCCTTCTGGGATGATGTTTCATCCCATGTGACCGCTACAGTCTGTGATTGGCTGCAGCGATTAGAGATGAGCGAACTTATGAAACGTTCGGTTCGGCTGGTTCGCCGAATTTCAAGGAAAAGTTCGATTCGGACCGAACTAGCTCTGACCGAACCTGTAATTCAAGAAAGCCCCTAAAAATCGTGTATAACACTGTTTAAAAGCCCTAGAAGCCCCGTATAACACTCTTAGGTCACCCATGAGTGTATCCAAGTACTTTTGAGTTGTCTTTAAGGCAAAGTTAGTGTCAAAGTTACGCCAACATGTATGGCTATAGGAAAACGGATGGGACACGGTGATAACTAACAGAAACCACTGCACTTGTGCATGTTGTATGCTTAATGCATTGTTAAAAAAGGTACAAAAATTAACCATTTTTGGTGGCAGATGCCTGCCAGGGTTCATACATATAAGGTGGTAAAAGAAGAAGCAATGGCTTTTGACAAGCCCTCAAAAAATGTACCCTTTATGGTGGCAGATGCCTGCCGGGGTTCATCCATACATGGATGTAAAAGCAACAAGCAATGGCTTTTCACAAGCCCTCCAGGTCTGCTTGTAGCAGACGGCAGTGGAGGTGTATTGGTGGTAGTAGAGGTAGCCAACGGACAGCAAGGGTGGTGGTGGTAGTAGTAGTAGCAGCACATTAACAGACTGGACAGTCACAGGACAAAGCCCTGTGGTGGGGCTGGCCTCAGGCCTGCTTGTAGCAGACGGCAGTGGAGGTGTATTGGTGGTAGTAGAGGTAGGCAACGGACAGCACGGGTGGTGGTAGTAGTAGTAGTAGCAGCACATTAACAGACTGGACAGTCACAGGACAAAGCCCTGTGGTGGGGCAGGCCTGCTTGTAGCAGACGGCACTGGAGGTGTATTGGTGGTACTAGAGGTAGCCAACGGACAGCAAGGGTGGTGGTGGTAGTAGTAGTAGCACATTAACAAACTGGACAGTCACAGGACAAAGCTCTGTGGTGGGGCAAGCCTGCTTGTAGCAGACGGCACTGGAGGTGTATTGGTGGTAGTAGGAATCAGGGAATGCTGGCCCTGGGCGTTTAGTACTACAAAGGCTGCCTCAGCTGCCTGTATTGCAAGTTGGATGCTACGGGGATGAGCCCCTTCTAAAAGCGTATTCACACACTGGCTTGGCAAATGGCAATGAATGAGAATTTCTATCAGCCACTGTGCACTGACTCAGGGAATGCTGGCCCTGGGTGTTGTAGTACTACAAAGGCTGCCTCAGCTACCTGTATTGCAAGTTGGATGCAACGGGGATGAGCCCTTTCTAAAAGCGTATTCACACACTGGCTTGGCAAATGGCAATGAATGAGAATTTCTATCAGCCACTGTGCACTGACTCAGGGAATGCTGGACGTTGTAGTACTACAAAGGCTGCCTCAGCTGCCTGTATTGCAAGTTGGATGCAACGGGGATGAGCCCCTTCTAAAAGCGTATTCACACACTGGCTTGGCAAATGGCAATGAATGAGAATTTCTATCAGCCACTGTGCACTGACTCAGGGAATGCTGGCCCTGGGCATTGTAGTACTACAAAGGCTGCCTCAGCTGCCTGTATTGCAAGTTGGATGCAACGGGGATGAGCCCCTTCTAAAAGCGTATTCACACACTGGCTTGGCAAATGGCAATGAATGAGAATTTCTATCAGCCACTGTGCACTGAGTCAGGGAATGCTGGGCGTTGTAGTACTACAAAGGCTGCCTCAGCTGCCTGTATTGCAAGTTGGATGTAACGGGGATGAGCCCCTTCTAAAAGCGTATTCACACACTGGCTTGGCAAATGGCAATGAATGAGAATTTCTATCAGCCACTCTGCACTGACTCAGGGAATGCTGGGTGTTGTAATACTACAAAGCCTGCCTGTATTGCAAGTTGGATGCAACAGGGATGAGCCCCTTATAAAAGCGTATTCACACACTGGCTGAGTAGTGAGTAGTGGATGAGCCCCTTCGATTGCTTGATTCCTGCCTTTTAGATTCCTAAAGCTTTCCCTTACTGCACAGAGATGCTATCCCTACAGCTCCTGTCCCTAAAATGGCCGCTGAGCTCCGTGCATAGACTTTTATTGCAGGCTTGAGCCCACCCCTATGCTGCCTCCCGATTGGCTGGGAGAGCCGTTTGCAAGGCATTATGGGGTAGCCTGATGTCAGGTGATATTGTGAAATCCTCCATTTTACATCTAACATGTGGCAGGCGCCAAAATGCAGCCGGGCTCGGTCAAAACGGGTTCGGCCGAACCCGGTGAAGTTCGGATTCGCTGCGATCCGAACTTTTCCCGATGTTCGGACCGAAACCGTGTTCGGTTGTCCCGGTTTGCTCATCTCTAGCAGCGATCACATGGGATGACACGTCATCCCAGGAGGCCGGCCTGACGAAGAAGCACAGAAATCTGGGTAAGTATAGGATTTATTTATTTTTTCTAAGTTGTGATTTTGTTACAGGTTTTAACTCCTCATTGAATTCAATGGGGAAACCCGCAACAGAAAAGCAGCGCTTACGTAAATACAATTGACATACTGCGTTTTTTCCGTTAAAAATTTACGCAGCGTGTGGATGAGATTTATTCAAATCCCATCCACTTTGCTGCTATTGTATTATGCTGCGGATTTTAAGCAACAAAATCCGTTGCGGAAAATTCGCAGTATTTAAGCTATATGTGAACTTACACTTTTGATGCAATTTTTGTGGCAGTTCTTTGACTCAGGTTCTTGAGTTAAACACAAGGGGAATCAAACCAAAGGAGATGCATCAGTCTTTTCTTTAAACTTTATGGATCCACTTCTGGCTTTGGCTCAACAAAACTGAGCCAAAAAACTGCATCAAAACTGTATGTGTGATCCTGGCCTGAATGACGCTTGAAACACATGTCATTTTTTATTTGCAATTTAAAACGCTGAAAAAAAGTGAGAGTCATAGAGGTCCTAGGACTTTGGTGGCGTTATTTATTTAGGTCAGGATCACACACAGTTTTGATGCAGTTTTTGACACCGTTTTTGAGTTAAACACGAGTGGATAGAGGAGAAACATCAGTCTTTCCTTTATACTTTTCCTTTTTTTTTTTTTTGGTCCACTTGTGTTTGGTTTAAAAAACTGCCAAAAAAACAGCATGTGTGATTTCAAAATGTGTGATTTGCTGCACTTTTGCGGCGTTTTCGTTGCTGTTTTAGTGGCTTTTTTGTGGTCTGTGGCTATTTCTCCAAATGCAGCATGCTTTGGCTGTGTTGTTTTTTTATGCCATTTTTCCCTCACAGAGTTCTCTGAAGGACTTCAAAAAAGGCAGGAAAAAAAAAAGCACCTTCAAAATGTAACAAAATAGAAAACACCACCAAAAAACGTGATGAAAAACACTTGAGATTCAATTAATAGTATGCGAAGGAGGCCTAAGGCCGGAATCACACGCACAGTTTTGATGCAATTTATGGTGCAGTTTTTGTCTCAGATTTTCAAACCAAAGCCAGAAGTGGATTCAAAAGGAAGGAAAAGTATAAAGAAAAGACTAAGGCTATGTTCACACAGGGTGGATACGCTACCTAAAAGGGATACCTCAATAGACTCAAACCTATGAGGGATCCGTGAGAACGGGTCCGGCACGGGTGTGCGAATCGGATGTGAAAAACTGCTGATTTCGCGCACATTCGTCTGACTATAGCCTAATGCATATCCTTTTTTTTTTTTGTGTCCACTCCTGTGTTTGGCTGAAAAAAAACTGACCCAAAAACTACATGAAAACTGTACAGTTTTCATTTAGTTTTTGAAGCCAATGGCAGAAATGGATCGTAAAAGGAGGGGAAGTAAATTGGAAAGATTCTACTTTTTTTGAATCCACTCCTGGTTAAGGCTTTGAAGCCGCATCAAAAATTGACATAAAAAGGGCAGGTGTAAAAGCACCCTTAGGGCTTATTCCCATGACCGAGTTCAAACGCGGGACCCGTTTATACGGATTCCTCATATACTTCAGTCTATTGAGGGATCCATGATAACGGAAGAAAATAAGATGTTCTATTTTTCAACGGACACTTCACACGGTCCGTTAAAACAACGGCGGTGTGAACGGCCCCATTGAAATACATGCGTCTGAGTGACGGCCGTTGTATTAACGTATACAACGTTCGTGTGAATAAGTCCTAAGGTTGGATTTACAAATAGCATTTACGTGCGTTTTAGTTTTTGTTGTGTTTTATAGGAATTTTACCCCCAAAAATGCTACAGTTAGATGTTAGTTTAGTCTGTGGTAAAATATCAGAATGCCTTCATACACAACTTCTTGGTATGTTGCGTTTTTGTAGAGTTTTGTGGGGTCAGTGGCATTATTTACAAAACGCAGGGTGCTCTAGGTATGGTGTTTTTTTCTCACGTTTTTAATAGGCTTCCCTATAGGACCTCAAAAGCGCCAGGAAAAATACATGTACACAATGTTAAAAAAAGCATGGTGTTTTTTTTACATGCGTTTTAAAACGCTGAAAAAAGTGTGTGTGTGTGTTGTCTAAGGCTGGGTTCACACTACCTATTTTCAGACGTAAACGAGGCGTATTATGCCTCGTTTTACGTCTGAAAATAGGGCTACAATACGTCGGCAAACATCTGCCCATTCATTTGAATGGGTTTGCCGACGTACTGTGCCGAGGACCTGTAATTTACGCGTCGTCGTTTGACAGCTGTCAAACGACGACGCGTAAAAATACAGCCTCGGCAAAAGAAGTGCAGGGCACTTCTTTGGACGTTTTTGGAGCCGTTTTCTCATAGACCCCAATGAAAACAGCTCCAAAAACGGACGTAAAAAACGCAGCGAAAAACGCCGTGAAAAACGTGAGTTGCTCAAAAAACGTCTGAAAATCAGGGGCTGTTTTCCCTTGAAAACAGCTCCGTATTTTCAGACTTTTTGGTCACTACGTGTGCACATACCCTTAGACTGGATTCATACATGCAGTTTTAATGTCGTTTTTGGTGCAATTTTACAGCCAAAGCCAAGATTTGATGAAAAGGGAAGAAAATGAATATAGAGGAAAGACTGACACTTCTCTTTTGGATTCACTCTTGGCTTTGGCTTAAAACACTGCACCACAACTGTATGGGTATGTTCACACGCACTAATTCCGGACGTAATTCGGGCGTTTTTGCCCCGAATTAAGTCCGAAAATAGCGCCTCAATAGCGCTGACAAACATCTGCCCATTGAAAGCAATGGGCAGACGTTTGTCTATTCACACGAGGCGTAATTTACGCGCCGCTGTCAAATGACTGCGCGTAAATAGACGCCCGCGTCAAAGAAGTGACCTGTCACTTCTTTGGCCGTAATTGGAGCCGTTATTCATTGACTCCAATGAATAGCAGCACCAATTACGTCCGTAATGGACGTGGCGTTCAAGCGCCTGCACATGCCGTTACGGCTGAAATTACGGGGATGTTTTCAGGCTGAAACATCCCCGTAATTTCAGCCGTTACGGACGCCCTCGTGTGAACATACACTAAGGGTATGTGCACACACACTAATTACGTCCGTAATTGACGGACGTATTTCGGCCGCAAGTACCGGACCGAACACAGTGCAGGGAGCCGGGCTCCTAGCATCATACTTATGTAATCATGTTTTCAGTACGGGACAGTTGTCCTGCAGCGAGGCAGGGACTCCTAGCATCGTACATAAGTATGATGCTAGGAGCCCGGCTCCCTGCCGAAATACGTCCGTCAATTACGGACGTAATTAGTGTGTGTGCACATACCCTTAGTGTGAATCCAACATTAGAGTTAAATTGTTAATAAATAGAATTATATCTATGGCTAATACATAACTAAGCAGGTATTAAACTTACTTCATTCTGCATTTTGTTGAGTACCTGGAATCAGGCTCAGCTTCGTTCTCTTCATTAATAGGGTTCCCTTAAAATATTAAACATTGATGTGTTAGTGTATGCAAATATAACATATTATTACTGTTTTTTTAATTATCACTTTTCATTAAAACTATTATTAAGGACACACAATGACCAATTACAAATAACTGAATGGGCTTTAAATAGATTTAAACTAAAATATCTGAGTTTTTGATATATATACCATGTGAAAATTTCAGATCCATTCCTGAGATTGAAGGGGCCACAGTGCTTGTTTAGCATGGCGACCCCTTCACAATTTCTCCCTGCACAGCCGTGCTTCTAGCTCGAACTGTGCCGTCAATGGGGTCATGCTGGAGTTCCCTGCACAGCGGGTGGGCAGGAGCACCACTGGGCAGGGAAAATTTTGAAGGGGACTCAGCGTTAAATCCCTTTTTTTTCAGGATTGGGGGGAGTACCAACAGTTAAAACCTCACTGAGCAGAAAGTGATGCATATCCTATCAAATATAGTGAATATTTTCCTAGAGGTGCTGCTGATTTACAGCATAAATATCATATTTAATGTGGATTTTAGGGGAGATTCACACGAACGTTGCGTTTTTGCGCGCGCAAACAACGCAGCGTTTTGCGAGCGCAAAAACCATTTGACAGCTGCGTGTGTCATGCGTGTCTGATGCGCGGCTGCGTGATTTTCGCGCAGCCGGCATCATAGAGATGAGGCTTGTCAACGCCCGTCACTGTCCAAGGTGCTGAAAGAGCTAAATCTTTCAGCACCCTCGACAGTGAATGCCGAACACAACAGCGAAAAACCTGTAAAAAAAAAAGATAAAGTTCCTACTTACCGAGAACTTCCCGGCCGTTGCCTTGGTGACGCGTCCTTGGTGACGCGTCCTTGGTGACGCGCCTCTCTTGACATCGGGCCCCACCTCCCTGGATGACGCAGCAGTCCAAGTGACCGCTGCAGCCTGTGATTGGCTGCAGCCTGTGCTTGGCCTGTGATTGGCTGGAGCTGTCACTTGAACTGAAGTGTCATCCCGGGAGGTCGGACTGCAGGAAGGAGACAGGAGTAATCGGTAAGTTAGAACTTCGGTTTTTTTTTACAGGTTAATGTATTTTGGGATCGCAAGTCACTGTCCATGGTGCTGAAACAGTTTAACTCTTTCAGCACCATGGACAGTGACTATCTCCTGACGTCGCGTACCGATAATTTTTTTGCCGGGATCGGCCAAAACGAGTTTGGCCGAACCCGGTGAAGTTCGGTACGCTTGTCCGGCTTCGCTCATCGCAAAGACACTCCGTTTGGATGTTCGGAAACAGAAAAGCACGTGGTGCTTTTCGGTTTTCATTCATCCTTTTCACTGCTGTTGCGCGAATCACGCTCGTCCCACGGAAGTGCTTCCGTGTGGTGCGCGTGATTTTCACGCACCCATTGACTTCAATGGGTGCGTGATGCGCGAAATACGCAGAGTTATTGAACCTGTCGCGCTTTTTGCGCAGCAGACAAACGCTGCGCAAAAAGCACGGACTGTCTGTACTGCCCCATAGACTTGTATTGGTCCATGCGTGCCGCGTGAAAACCACGCGGCCCGCACGGACCGAATACACGCTCGTGTGAATCCCCCCTTAGAATTATAGGGGTTTTCTGAGTTAAGCTTTAATCTGGGCACTTTATCTAGTCTCTCCCGCAACCTAACCATGTAATACATTTACCATTTCAAAAGTGCTCTGTTTCTTTGTTCTCGCCGCACGTCATGTGACCGCTGACGTCACTTTTCCTTCTACCCCTACTGACGTGACGTATACCGATCACATGGTCTAGTCCTAGCCCAGTATACAGCACGTCACTAGTGAGGTGTCCTTTCGGAGGTGTGTATTTCCACAGCGGGGGAATGCTCATGCGCGATCCCCGCTGTACTCTCTATGTATCCTGCTGGCTAATATAGATTTATTAACGCATTCACTGATCTGTCTAGTCGGGGTAGCTGCCGGGCAAGTAAAGCAGGAAGCAAAAGTAAACAACCAGGCCCAGCATGACACGTTAACTAACAGCGCAAAATTGGATTGTAAGTGATGGTGAATAGCGAATTTTCTGACTGAAATTTGGTCACCAAATTTTGTAAAGAAGGGGAAATAGATTTTTATATGTTTTGATTTTACTGGAGGATATCGGAAAACCCCTTTAAAACCTATTGTCATTTAACCACCATTCAAAGATCATTCCCCCTAAAATAAAAATTCCATACAAAAATAATAATAAACCAACATTAGATGTAGTTCACACCATGTTTGTTGATTATATTCCGCTTGAACGTATATACCCCACATGTATGCAATTGTATCAGTGCCACAGTATCATGACGTATACCAGCTACACATATGACAAACGGACACTCTTTTGGATATGTTTAGCAAATGCCAGTCCATGGGCTTGTACAGGAAATATTCCTGGTATATATGGTGAATGTTCGCCCCAAACGTGACATGAACCTAGCCTCAGTCTTTGAGTTAACCTCATCTGTCAAGTTAGGGTATGTGCACACACAAAATAAAAAACGTCTGAAAATACAGAGCTGTTTTCAAGGGAAAACAGCTCCGGATTTTCAGACATTTTTTAAGCCACTCGCGTTTTTCTCAGTGTTTTTTACGGACGTTTTGGGAGCTGTTTCTTTTTATAGAGTCTATGAAAAATGGCTCCAAAAACGGCTGAAGAAGTGACATGCACAGAACGCCGTTTTTTCCCATTGAAATCAATGGGCAGATGTTTGGAGGCGTTCTGCTTACGATTTTTCAGACGCTTTTCGGGACGTTTATGGCCCGAAAAACGGCTGAAAACATACCCTTATTGAAAATTCTGTTCAGCTGTTTATTTTTTCGTTATCTGGAAAAAACCAATATGGCCACCATTACAGCTCACGCGGTTTTCAGATATCCTGTCCACATGTTGTTGAAAACCTCTGGGATTTTAGGGCATGTTGCAGATTTTCATGCCCTTTTGGCTGCATATATATTGAGCAGGTATTTTGTGAATTTTACAAGTTTCAGTTGAATGAGAAATACAAGTGTAAATCTGCCTGCAAAAGCAGCTATCATGTGAATGTCCAGCAGACTTCTGCATTGTGTGAACATAACTTTAGCATCACAAAGCCCTCTATGACAGCCTGTCACCATTAAGCTGCTGATCTATAATCCTTCAAGCTGTTTTTGCTACCTTGGGGGCCCTTTACTACGCTGGGTGTGCATTTCAAAGATCTCACAATTTCCAGTTGTGTCACACAGTGGGTGCTCCACCTGTAATTGGATTTAATTTCTAAATGTGGAGAATGTCAAAGAGAGATCCCATATGTCTATGTCATTGCTCTGGAATGAAAATCTAAAGTGCTTACACAATTGACTTTAACTATATACACTATATATAGATCCTCTATAGTAACTACATATCTATAAACAGTAGATGGGTTTTCATAACAATAATTAAGACGTACCTGACTGTAGATTCCTCTTCCCCATTAAACCCACAAAGAAGTCATGCATGTCTCCTGTAAGGTGCAATGGAAATTATTATTTTTTAAGAATAAAAAAAAAAAAATCACATTAGGACTTATGTATTTTTTTCTATAAACTCATTATTATCTGCACGTAAACCATTGTACATGTGCCATCTGCTACATTAAAATAATGTTTATTAGACTATATAATGGCCATCTTCTATGAACTGTAGCTGATGCCCACAGGGCTAGATTATAGGGAGGGCACAAAAGGCACAAGTCACAGAGCCTCCACCTCTACCTTGGGTTCCTAAGGGGCTTCCACCAACCACTGTATCTCTCTGTCTGCCTGTCTGTCTGTCTAGTATTTTTAAGTTACACCCCTGGCAGTCATTGTTTATATGGATAGACAACACACTGCTCACCTCCGAGACCCCCACCTCTCAGGAAAACAGGGATTCCACGATGTTCCATCATCATTTTCAGTCAAAAGAGGTGGAGAGGTATGCATGTGGCAAAGTCTAAGGGTATGTTCACACGCTTAATAAAAAACGGCTGTAAAATATAGAGCTGTTTTCAAGGGAAAACAGCCCCTGATTTTCAGCCATTTTTAAGCATCAAGCGTTGTTTGACGCGTTTTTTACGGCCGTTTTTGGAGCTGTTTTTCTATTATTGACTCAATGAAAAATGGCTCCAAAAACACCCCGTGGGAACGGAACGCCATTTTTACCATTGAAAGCAATGGGCAGATGTTTGGAGGCGTTCAGCCCCCCGTATTTTCAGCCGTTTTTTGGGGCGTTTACGGCCCGAAAAACGGCTGAAAATAGGCCGTGAGAACATACACTCAGGGAGTTACTCGCTCTTCTATCTGCATAGAATTTAGTGGAAAGGGGCCCACGTATGTGCAGTGGACTCTTTTATATGTGACTGCAATAAGGGGTCAGGTGGTTCAGGTTCCAAAGGTGGGATGGGCGCTCCCACAATAAGTTTTTTGCCCAGGGGTCTTTTTATTTGGCCCTGCATGCCCATGAATTACTAAATAAGAAGTTAGATCATTAGCCGGTAGCAGCAGTTTGGTTACTATGGTTTATTTACTTACAACTTTACTTACAGAGATTTTTGCAATTTTGTTTTTGTGTGACAATAATTTTCAGAAAAGTGACAGCAGGAAGTGCAGCCATATTGGTTGTCACTTTTGAATAAGATTCTCAGAAACCGATTTGTGCGGGGTCCGAGTGCCAATCATATACTGATGACCTATCCTGTGGATGGAGTTCATCAGTATAAAATACAGCCCCCAACCTGGACAACTCCTTTAAGGCATTGTTTGATGAAGACAACCTTTGTCCATATTCCCTATCAGGGCATATGGACGTCATAGAGAGCGGTTGCAGCTGTTTGCCAACGAAGTCGGCATAGCAGCCAATTAGATTCCAAAGTGATCTGATTGATTGGTTGCTATGGGCAATTCCTCTACATTTTGTCTTGTTCTGCTTCTTACTTACGTTTTAAGGGCAATGAGGAAAATTCCCTGGGATCTATAAAACAAAACAATTTTAGTTTCTAACAGATTATAGTATATGATAGTATACTTTTTTATAATGTCACTGGATGTCACTGGAAAGGTTTATTACGTTGTGTTTTCCTCACACCTGCTGCTCTGCTTGCTGCCTGGCTGCTCTTTACACCCTACATACCGCTATCTATTATGTATAAATGTTACTTGTACGGTATTCTATGCCCCATTACACTGCACCGCTATCTCCTTGGAAGCCTTATAAATAAAGTATAGTCTAATAATATTAATAACACATGCACTTCTTTTTGCCAGGACAGTCATTTTAACAAATATAACAATATTTCATTTTTAACTATTTCAACTAATTAAAAACTTATATTATATTCAACATTTCTCAGCAGATGGTGTCTCATTGGTGACTATGTAAAGGATGAGACACCAACATATTGGAGATAAAAATTATTTAAAAAAACATGTTGCTGAAATGGCAGTCCTCCTTTTACTCAGAAATAAAATAAAATATACACTATGTCACATAGTAAATATGAGACTTTAGAGCACACATGCAAAAACTGTAGCCAAGAGCCTCATACGTTCCAAGATGTTTTAGGCCTGATTCACACGAACGCTGCTCATCTCGGATGTGAAAAACTAGTTTTTCACGTCCGAGGTGCATCCGTGCTCAGCGCTGCGGGATGCGATGTCACGCATACCCCATAGTTGAGAGTCTATGGAAGGATGCGTGATGCGTGAAAAGATAGGACATGTCCAATTTTGCCACGGACCCTTCACGCGGTCCGTTGAAACAACGGCTGTGTGAACGGCCACATTGAATAACATAGGTCCGTGGGACGGCCGCTGTTTCAACGGCCGTCCCACGGACGTTTAACACGTTCGTGTGAATCAGGCCTAACTTGGTGGTTTCAGTCAGAGGGGCAATCACAATGCACAATCCACCTGACGGCAATGGATCCCAAGTTGCTATCTAGCTTGAGCCATGCTCAAAGCTTTGGAATAGACATAAAAGGGTTGTGAGGTCTTATGTGAAGTTTATTTAGATGGGAGCTGATTGTGGTCTAAAGTCTGTATTATACTTCAGGTAATGCATTCTGACATACACCATAAGGTCATGTTCAGATGTGGCTGAAGTGTTACAGATTTAGGCCAAATTCACATGAACATGTCCATTTTGCGTGCGATTTTCTTGCGTTGCAGTTCGGTGTGCATCTGCATTTTTTACGCGAATATGTCACCCGTATGTCATGCGTTTTTTACGTTTGCAAAAAAAAGGAGGTGGCTTCTTTCCTCATCATTTCTTAAGCAACTGGTGCGTGAATCACGGACAACAAATGGAAGACATCCGATTGCTGTCCGTTGCTCTTACGCCCCCATTGACATGCTGCAGTAAGTATCACGCAGCGGACACACGCTGCGTGAAAAACAACGCATGTCTAAATAGCCCCATAGAATTACATACTGTAGGTCCATATGACGTCCGTTGTTTTAAAGGACGTAAAATAGGCTCGTGTGAATCAGGCCTTAGAGTGCAGATGTTGTTGCAAATCTGTGATGATCAGAAGTCTGCTATGTGGGGACTTACCCCGAAGGGTATGTTCACATGCAGAATCAGAAACGGCTGCAAATTACGGAGCTGTTTTCAAAACAGACTATGATTTGAAGCCATTTTTTAAGCTAAAAAATTTTTTTTTCAGGCGTTTTTTCTAGACGTTTTAGGAGCTGTTTTTCCATTGACATATAAAAAATGCCCCATCTGAACGAAACACAGTTTTTCCCATTGAATTCAATGGGCAGATGTTTGTAGGCGTTCAGCTACCGTTTTTCCAGGCATATTTTGACGCGTTTACGCCCCGAAATACACCTGAAAACACAGCATGTGAACATACCCTCAATGTTTATGCAACCCTGCTTTATAAACTATGTAAGCTCTAGTTTACCCTACATTACAATAAGGTCGCCAAGTAATGATCTTCATGGATATGACTGCACTGGAACAATATCCATATGTACACATTATAGGTGTACACAGAGGAGTGGGACCCAAAGGCAAAATCAAAATGGGCTCTCTTTTTTAATTTTGCTTTTGGGTCCCACTTTTCTATTTGTCTTAATCATGTCCTTCAACCACCTTCTGTAAAACTGTTCGTAAATTATTACAACCTCTGCAGCTCTGATGATTTTGCAAAAGACAAAAAAATCTGCCTTTACTGTATATCAGGTGTGCCACTGCCATGAACCCTTTGTCCGTGAACATACACCGATGTCAAAGATGAGGAGGACATTTTCAAAATAGCAGCTTGACTACTTTTTGGGTACTGCTACATCTTACCACTGCAGCTACGGTAAATGCTTCGATATAGTGAAAGGGATTTTAAAACATGTAGCACAAAGCTACATGGTTTCTAGGTCTGCTTGCTGATTTTTCTATAATTTTTTGGGACTTTTTTCTTTTATTGAATGAAATAGGGAAAATTTAGAAGTTCATGTAAAAATTGCAACTGTGGTTATTACACATTTTTGGTTTTCTACAGAGGCAATCTTAAAAAAAATTCTAGAATGACTTCCACTCAAGAAAAAAATGCTGCAAATGTGTGTGCGGTGATATCTGCTGCTCCACTCCTTTTCAGAGTGCACAACTATGAATAAGATATAAGCGCCTCACTTTTCTTAACATTGTGCTTTATTGTAATTATTTTTTTAGGTCTTTAAAAATTACACCTATTTTTTTTACTCAGTGGTTAGCACTGGGGACCTAGGATCCAACCGAGCGGAACATCTGCATGTAGTTTGTAAGTTCTCCCCATGTTTGCGAGGGTTTCCTTTGTGTACTCCGATTTCCTCTCATAGGCTGGGTTCAAACTGTGCATTTTTGTTTTGGTAGATTAATGTCTATCAATGGGAGTTCATCAACCAAAACTAAAATAAAAACATGTTAAAAGCGCAACAAAAATGCACAGTGTGAACCAAGCCATACTCCCAAAAAAATAACACATGGACTGGTTAATTGACTTCCTATAAGTATTCCTGTGTCTGTCTGTGTAAATCCTATTAGGGACAAGGACTGATATCAGGGGCGTAGCTAGGGGGGGCAGGTGGGGCATGTGCCCCGGGCGCAACTAGGTGGTAGGGAAGGGGGGTCGCCATGGCAGAGCAGCTGATCGCTGCTGATAGGCGCCCTGTATGTCGGACACCAGCAGCAGCGATCAGCGTTAGGAAGAGCCAGGAGATCATGCGGCTGCGTTCTGACTGGGGTCTGTGACGGCCCGGGAGTGGACCAGTCCAGTCATCTGACCTGTCACCTGACCTCACTGGTCCACTCCCGGGCGGTCACCGACCCTAGTCAGAAGGAACTCTGCTGCTGCCTGAGCCGCATGACCTCCTCGGGTAAGTCACGTCAGGCAGAGCGGAGAGAGGTAGAGGTAGGCTACCGCTCTCCGCTCTGTTTACAGTGTGGTGTTATTTACAAGGGTGGGGAGTGTGGCGGTATTTACAAGGGGGTGGCGGGCTGTGTGTGGCACTATTTACAAGGGGGTAGTGTGGCGCTATTTACAAGGGGGGAGAGTGTGCCGCTGTCTACAAGGGGGGCAGCGGGCTGTGTGTGCCACTATCTACAAGGAGGGCTGTGTTGGTGCTGTTTACAAGGGGGGCTGTGTGTGGCGCTATCTACAATGGGGGCTGTGTTTGGCACTATTTACAAGGGGGCACTGTGTGGCGCTGTTTACAATTGGGGGCAGTGTGGTGCTATTTTACAAGGGGGGTCAGTGTGGTGCTATTTACAAGGAGGGGCTGTGTGGCGCTATATACAAGTGGGCTGTGTGGCATTATCTAGAAGGGGGGCTGTGTGGCGCTATCTACAAGCGGGGGCTGTGTGTGGCACTATCTACAAAGGGGAGCTGTGTGGGGCACTATCTACAAGGGAGCTGTGTGTGGTGCTATTTACAAGGGGGGGGCTATGTGGCATTATCTACAACAGGGGGGCTGTGTGGCGCTATATATAACAGGGGGCTGTGTGGCATTAACTATAAGGGGGGCTGTGTGTGGCACTATCTACAGGCAGCTGTGTGTGGCGCTACCTACAGGGGACTGTGTGATATTATATACAAGAGGGGGCTGCGTGTGGCGCTATCGACAGGGGGCTGTGTGTGGTGCTATCTACAAAGGGTCTGTGTATGGCACTATCTACAGGCAGCTGGGTGTTCGATTATCTACAGGGGGCTGTGTGTGGCCTCTTTAATTTATTTTCTTCTAATTTATTGTTATGTTAACTCCCTTATATAACTTGACCTGCCTAGGTAGAGTCGTGTGTTAACCTTAAACCATACTATCCCCCACCCCCATTTAGTAACGACACATGACACCGAGGTTGGATGTGAAATGGCCACAGCAGCCGTTTATTAATTTCACAGTTTTATAAAAACAATTTAAATCCGAAACATTCGGATAACTAGTTAGGAATCCACCAGAGAATTCCTCCTAATAATTCACATGACCCAACATGGGTCAGAATCATAAATAACAATTAAACGTTAACATTAACCCGAGCAGAGGAAGTCCTTGAAGCCCCTTCAGATGTTCCTTTCAAGAACACACCGAATTAGCCATCTGCAAACCACTAATTACCTCCAGCCGTAAACCAGCTCGGAAGCACCGTTCACCTCTGCAGATGGCTCCAACCACTAGAAGTCCACTTCAAGGGGATAACACCCGATGAAGCCCTCAAGTGATATACCGACCACTAGAAGTCCACTTCAAAGGGATAACACCCGATGAAGCCTTCAAGTGACATACCTTCTACCAGAAGACCACTTCAAAGGGATAACACCCGATGAAGTCTTCAACCATGTACCTTTTTTGGGGGACGCATACCCCCGATGCGACCCCCCCACCATTTTGTACTGACTGGCCTCAAGGACTCCCCCCGCCAGCTGCCATGACAACAGAACCTACTCCGGAAAAAAGAAAAACATGTTAAATAAGCACACAAAATAAAACAAAACGCTCATAGACAGACGTACATAAGACCTAAGGAGTAACAAAACAAGGGTGGGAGGGTGGGAGCTTTGCTTAATGTGTGTTACTCCTCCCGCTGCTTCCGGCTCAATGCCGAGAAACAGCGGGAAGCGCAGTAACGGCCCCCCCGCCCCCCTTAACTCCTCCCCGTCCCTCCTTCAGCTCCTTCAACTTTCCCTGACCTCGTAACATTAACCCTTTCCCTACCAGGACGGTCATGTCGGCTTCCCTTAAGCCTGCAGCTGCGTCCAGCCTCTTCTTGACCTGCCTAGGTAGAGTCGTGTGTTAACCTTAAACCATACTATCCCCCACCCCCATTTAGTAACGACACATGACACCGAGGTTGGATGTGAAATGGCCACAGCAGCCATTTATTAATTTCACAGTTTTATAAAAACAATTTAAATCCGAAACATTCGGATAACTAGTTAGGAATCCACCAGAGAATTCCTCCTAATAATTCACATGACCCAACATGGGTCAGAATCATAAATAACAATTAAACGTTAACATTAACCCGAGCAGAGGAAGTCCTTGAAGCCCCTTCAGATGTTCCTTTCAAGAACACACCGAATTAGCCATCTGCAAACCACTAATTACCTCCAGCCGTAAACCAGCTCGGAAGCACCGTTCACCTCTGCAGATGGCTCCAACCACTAGAAGTCCACTTCAAGGGGATAACACCCGATGAAGCCCTCAAGTGATATACCGACCACTAGAAGTCCACTTCAAAGGGATAACACCCGATGAAGCCTTCAAGTGACATACCTTCTACCAGAAGACCACTTCAAAGGGATAACACCCGATGAAGTCTTCAACCATGTACCTTTTTTGGGGGACGCATACCCCCGATGCGACCCCCCCACCATTTTGTACTGACTGGCCTCAAGGACTCCCCCCGCCACCGCGAAACAGGCCTTGACCACCTTAAGCCTGTGAGTTCCTCCACACCACCACCGCCCTTTCTATGCCTTCTGCTATAGCCAAGCTCCAAATATCAATGCCAACCTCGGTCAGATGAACCCCGTCACTCCTCCAGAAATTCCCCAATCCTGACTCCAAATCCCTATGCCTCACGCAAATGCCCCCGTTCTTTGCCACAAAACGGGACACCGCCCGGTTAACTTTTATCCGAGCCTTATTGACTCTCTCCACCGATCTAGCTAACCGCCAATGCTTCCTTGGGACTATGTCCGACCACACTACCACCAACTTGGGATAAGATACCCACAAACACAACAAATCATGTTTGATATCCCGCACCAACTCACGAAAAGGGCGGACTCCTAAGTCATTCCCACCCACGTGCAACACTAAAACCTCCGGAACCCTATCAAGCCGCACATATGTCTGGAATTCCGCCAACACCCTGTTCCACGACATACCTCTAAACCCCAGCCAATGCACAACCGCATCCTGTCGCGGAATGCGCAACTGGCGACCATCCGGGCGGACGTCCGCCCTCAAAGCCCCCCAGTGCACGTACGAATGACCCATCAACCACACCAGACAAGGAGGCGAATCTGAAACGGAAAACACAGTTAGGCACCACCATATAACATTTGCAAGCATAAACAACAAAATTACAACATATGGGGGCGGACATAGGACTTAAACCTTTTAGACTCCCAACGACCAATACGCCTCACCCCCTCATCATCCAACCCCCAGCGCCCTGCTTCCGTTGCTGCGCCAATCCGGAAGGAATGAGATGAATATGAGCCTGCCGCAACCCCAACCGCCGTCAAACATTTTTTAAAAACAGCTCCAAACTGAAACCTGGACAAGAACGACCCGTCCACATGACGTAACAAAGGCAAATCTGGAGACCCCCTGTTTTTTGTAAAACCCCGCATGCACTCTACTGGGCACATGACCGACCCCGGGAGAGCGAACAAAACTATCAGTTTTCCCTTCCCTAATTGGTCAGTTTTTGATCTACGCAACCATACCTCCAACCGATCTGCAAAAAGGCTCACCTCCCCAGATCTCAGCCCCCCTGCCTGTTTAGTACTTGGCGACACCAACTCACCTACTCTAAATGCTCCGAAGAACGCCAACGAGAAAGCCAACCGAAACAAATCCATTTCATCTGAAGAACGACATACCGATGCCAATGAACCGCCCAACAAGCCCAGCAAAGCAAACGACACCGGCCTTCTACTATCCGCCTCCACCCTACCTCTGCGCAACCCCTTCAAAGCCTGCGATACCAGAAATTCCTTCGATACATCCCGCAAGCCCCGCAACTTAAGCCCAAACGCCACCGCGGATATAAACCGGTTCACCTTCGCTACTGAAAACCCCCCCTCCCAGGCATCCCCTAACCAATACAAAAGTGCCACCAACCTGTCTCTATCCGTATTGACATCACCCAACTCTCTTACCCACTCCTCCCACTGCCTCCAACAAGCAGCATAAGCCCTCCACGTCGTGCGCGCCAAAGACCTTTGTAACAGCTGCTCTACGGGACCGATACCAGATCCCATAGATGATCCGGACACGCCAAACCGAGACGTTCCGCTCCCGGGGCCAATTGCCGAAACCGGTCCCACTGCGAGCGAGAAAGAGCATCAGCAACACAATTCCGTACACCCGGGACATGCACCGCCACCACCCACGCGTTCAGCGACAAACACACCAACACTAAATGTCGCAACAATTGAACTACCGGAGGAGAGGACCCGTGATGTTATTAATGGCAAGCACCACCCCCATGTTGTCGCAGTAAAAACGGACCTTCTTATCCCTGAGCCTGTCCCCCCAAATGGTAGCCGCCACCACGATGGGAAACAGCTCGAGCAGGGCCAGATTCCGCGTCAATCCACTGGACACCCAGCTAGCCGGCCATTGACCTGCGCACCACGGACCTCCCCCGTAAGCTCCAAAGCCACCCGCCCCAGCCGCATCCGTGAAAATATTCAGATCACTCGTATCCTGCGCTGGGGCCATCCATAGCGAGCGACCATTGTACTGGCCCAAGAAGTCATCCCAAACCTGAAGATCAGCTCGGTGCTCCTCCTTGAGCCTCACAAAATGATGCGGCGCCCGCACTCCCGCCGTTGCCGCCGCCAACCTTCTACCAAACACCCTCCCCATCGGCATAATCCGGCAGGCGAAATTCAACTTCCCCAGCAGCGACTGAAGCTCCCTCAGCGACATTTTCTTCCTTCTACAAGCCCGTCGCACCTCCAGCCTCAAAGCACCCAACTTATCCGCCGGGAGCCGACACTCCATTGCCACCGAGTCAATTTCGATTCCCAAGAAAGAAATCGTCGCTACCGGGCCCTCCGTTTTTTCCGGCGCCAAAGGGATCCCAAAATCCCTCGCCACCTTCTGCAGGGCATGAAGCAAGTTACCGCAAACCGGCGAACCCCCCGGGCCAACGCACAAAAAATCATCTAAGTAATGGATCAACGAATCGACCCCGGATACTCCCCTCGTTACCCACTCCACGAAGCTACTAAACGCCTCGAAGTATGCACAAGAAAGAGAACACCCCATCGGAAGGCACCGATCCACGTAAAAGGCCCCATTCCAAAAACAACCCAACAGCCGTTGGCTTTCTGGATGGACCGGCAACAACCTGAACGCCGCCTCGATGTCGGTTTTTGCTAGCAGCGCCCCCGGACCCGCAGCCCGCACTAACCCCACCGCCTTATCGAATGAGGTATAAACTACGGAACACAACTCGTGATCAATCCCGTCATTTACCGACGAACCTTTGGGATACGATAAATGTTGAATCAAACGAAACTTTCCGGGCTCGCGTTTAGGGACAATACCCAAAGGGGACACAACTAAATCTTTCACCGGCGACTCCACAAATGGCCCCGACATGCGCCCCAACGAAACTTCTTTTAACAACTTTTCCGACACGACTTCCGCATGCAAGTAAGCCGATTTTAAATTTCTCCGCGTAACCGGAACCTCATAAGGAGGCGGAGGAATAACAAAACCAACACTAAACCCTTCATAAAGCAACTTAGCTGCCGCCCTATCCGGATACTCATTTAGATAAGGGGCCATCCTTTCCACCCTCACCGGCGACACCCCCTTGACCAGCCCCGTGCTGGTTCCCGGACCTCTTTTTCCGCAGACATTTTGCCGCCCCGTGTGATGCACCATTACACTCGGAGCACACGTGCTTGAACTTGCACGTGGCCCCAAACTTGCACTGGCCTTCATTGAATTGCCAGCAAAACCCCGCCTTTCCCCCGCCGCTTGGTCCACTCTGACTAGTCTGGCCTCCCTGGCCACCGCTCCCGGGAAAGGGCTGCCTAACCGGAGCCGTAACCCGTAACCAGAGAGCAATATCCTTCTGGTCCCACCGAATCGCCGGCCGAACCGCCTTCCGCTGACGGAATTGCTCATCATATCGCAGCCACGCCTGACCCCCATACGCCCTATGAGCCTCCCCAATAGCATCAAAATAACAAAATAACGCCGAACAATTTTTCGGCGCCTTTTTCCCTATCACACTAGCCAATATGGCGAACGCCTGCGACCAATTAACGAACGTCTGCGGGATAAACCTATACCGCCGCCGTTCCTCCTCGTCCTTTTTACTCTCATCCCGCTTGCTCTTATCCAAATTGAATTTAGCCAGCGGCAAGAGAGAAAAAATTTCAACATATTCATCTTTCCAGATCCGATCACGCACCTCCTGCTTTAAATGCGCCCCCAACGGACCCTCAAAACAAACATACACCTCCCCCCGAGCACGATCGTCCATGCGCACTCGATCGCCGTCCTTCTGTGCCTCAGTCTGCACCGACACCGCGACCACCTCTCTAACCGCCACCACAGGACGCGCCTGCAACGATCCCACTTCCCTGGGGCCTTCCCAAACTACCGCAGGGGACACTTCCGTTACTACCGGCGCCGCGGCCCTATCCAGGCGCCCCACCAGCTCCCGTAAGCAACCCACTAAATCTGCCAAACCCGCTCCGTCGCGTCCGCCCGCGCCACTACCGGCCCCCGATGCTATGCTAGCAGCCCCCCCGCCGACACCCGACATAAAAATCGCTGGATAAGACAATAATGGAGTTATACACTCACCGGGCTGCACAGGCGCTGTGTTCCCGTCAGCCGGACCATCCTGACCTCGACGATAGACGTCCAGTTCACCTTCCTCCAGTTCTTCTCTCGCCGACGACTGTCCCTCCCAACGACCTCTTCGGAAAGGGGATGAGGACGCGCTGACCGATGGGCCGGCAACCTGCCGCCCGACCGCCGGGACCCAGACTTCCGACCGGACCTGTTGCCTCGACGTCGCTGCAGATCTAGTCGTCCGTCTAGACGATCCTGACGAAGCCTGCCCCCTGGCCGGAACATCACCATGCGGGGCGGCCGTACCTTGCTCTCGACATCTTCCATCTGATGGGGGAGGGGTGACAGGGAGCCCAGCCTGCGACTCCCTGCTTACCGCCGGACCCCGTCGCAGCCTGGGATTCCTGCCAGGACGCAGGGCCTGGGAAGGGGCGGTCCTCCCAGCTGCCTGGCCTGCAGCGTCCGGGATCGGGCTCCCTCTGCGACGCCGTGTCCGCGGGACTACCTCCGGACTCAGGCGCTCTGGAGGTCGGGACCGCCGAGAGGGACGGGTCGACACAGCCTGCATCTCCGTCACCCCTGCCACCGCTCTCTGCCTGCCCAGCGCAGGAGCGGTTGTTGCCGACTCCCCCCCCGCCGCCATAGCCATGCTCGTAGGGGGGCCGGGGGAGGGGAGCCTGTCCCTTACAACAGACCCCGAACGCCGTGCCCGACGTGGCGAAACGGCGTCCGGGATCCGCGTTAATGCAGCCACGGTCTCCTCCAGCCATCCGGGACCGTGGTGCACAGCAGCGGCGCGCAGCCGCTCTAAAATCAGGGCCTCTGCCATTACTAAAACACCGGGCAACGGGGAGCTTTGCTTAATGTGTGTTACTCCTCCCGCTGCTTCCGGCTCAATGCCGAGAAACAGCGGGAAGCGCAGTAACGGCCCCCCCGCCCCCCTTAACTCCTCCCCGTCCCTCCTTCAGCTCCTTCAACTTTCCCTGACCTCGTAACATTAACCCTTTCCCTACCAGGACGGTCATGTCGGCTTCCCTTAAGCCTGCAGCTGCGTCCAGCCTCTTCTATATCGCTTGTAAAATGTACAAATTATTTTATGCTCGAGTTACATAGAAAAATGGTGAAAAACAAACAAACACGGTAGAGCAAACAAACACGGAGAGGGGGTAGGAGATGTCGGGAAAGAAGTTGGGGGGGGGGCGCCAATCTGAATCTTTGCCCAGGGTGCAGGAGAACCTAGCTACGCCTCTGACTGATATGAGTGATTTCAATCTGTGTACAGTGCTGTGGTACCTGTTGGTGCTATATAAGTGCTATAAGTGATGGGAAATGTAATAAATGGATAAATAAACTCCATTTTAAATTACCAGAGTTTCTTCTGCCCATGAGTCCAACAAAACCATCATATGAATCGTCTTCATAGAACCTTTTCAGAAGTGATGCTGGTAGTTTGTAGACAGCTGAAGATTTCTGTTAAAAGAAACATCAAAGATTCATATTTACTTATAAATCCCAAGAAAGGCATCTGGCTGGTAATCTGTATCCTGAATCTACTAAAACCATATTAATATGCATAAACAGAATAACTTCATCTAACATAAACCCTAGCTGCAGTAATAGCGTTTTCTGAGTAAGAAAACCCCTTTCATGGTTTTTAGGGCATGTTAAGATGATACAATGGGCTTTTCCTGCTGTGTCCAGCTGGGCAGCTCTAGAGGGCAGCAGGCACTGAAATCACACGCTTTTGATATTGTTCCCCTGGCACTATCTGCTGATCGCATGTCCTCCAGGAGAATTGCCCAACCAGCATACAAAACTTTGAGACCTATTTATCTCTTTGAGCTATAAATACAATGTATTCCCGCAATGAGATCGGGGGGTGGTGACTGTTGTCATGGCAGCCCAGGGGCCTAATGAAGGCCCCCTGGACTGCATTCACTTTGTCTCTTTACAGCCCTGCCTGTGGCAGGGCTTAGTAGAAGCCTGTAAAAATGACAATATACTGCAATACACTAGTATCGCAGTATATTGTACCAGCTAGCCAACAATCAGGCAGCTGCTGTCCAAGGCAAATAAGATCATGGGGTGAATCAAAAGGGGCATAGATGTACATGACGATTACATAGTTTTACAAGTGTATAACTCTCTAGTAAGACCACACATGGAATATTGTGTACAGTTTTGGGCACCAATGCACAAGAAAGACATAGTAGAGCTTGAGCCGGTTCAAAGGCGGGCAACTAAAGTAATAAATGTAGTGAGTGGACTACAGTACCCAGAAATATTTTCAAAATTGAATTTAAAAAAATAAATGGCTGACAGGTGACCTAATAACTATGTATAAATACATCAAAGGTGAATACAGAGATCTCGCTCATGATCTATTTATACCCAAGACTGTGAGGGTATGTTCACACGGAGTGTTTTCAGCCGTTTTTTGGGCCGTAAACGTCCTGAAAAACGGCTGAAAAATCGGAAGCAGAACGCCACCAGACATCTGTCCATTGATTTCAACGGTGTTCTGTTCTGACGGGACGCGTAAAAGAAGTGCCGTCATAGACGCTATAGAAAAACAGCTCCAAAAATGGCCATTAAAAACGCAGCAAAAAACGCGACTTTGATTAAAAAACTTCTGAAAATCAGAAGCTGTAAACAGCTCCGTATTTTCAAACGTTTTTTTATTTTGTGTGTGCACATACCCTAACTATAACAAAGGGGCATCCTCTACATCTAGAGGGAAAAAAAAATTCAGTCCGACAAAAATGGGAAATCTTTACTGTAAGAGCGGTGAGACTATGGAACAGTCAGCCATAGGAAGTTGTCATGGTGAATTCACTGAAAGAGTTCAAAAGCGGCCTGGATTCCTTTCTTGAGTGTAAAAATATTACAAGTTATGTTTACTAGATTGCTGTAGATGGGTCGTGGATCCAGAGGTTTATTCTGATTTCCATATTCGAGTCGGGAAGAAGTTTTTCCCTAAGATGAGGGAAATTTACTTTTGCCTCATGGGGGTTTGGACTTCCTCTGGATCATCATTGCAGAATAGGCTGAACTGGGTGAACATATGTCTTTAATCGGCCTTGCAAAGTACTATACTATCGAAAATGTTTGCCTCGGTGATAACTGTTGATCGCTGATGGTTAGAAGAGCTGGAGCTGTGGCGATCTGTGGCATATATTAGATTCAATGTTGTATGCACTTTTAAATCTCTTCTGACATGTCACTGAACCATCAGCTTCCCTCCGTTTCACTTAGCTATTTTTGTTGGATCAGTTTCCTATTATAATCTTTAAGGAGGCTTCAACTTTATTTCATATAAGATAATATTTTAATGATATCAATTTGTAGAAATACAATATTTTAGATGCAGGATTTGATTTAAAAGTATTGATTGTCGCACATTTTTGGAGGTGACAATTACTGGGTCTCACCCAGTATAGTTGGATATTTAAAGGGGTTGTCCACTACCAGACAACTCATGACCTATCCACCGGATAGGTCATCAGCAGGGCCGGCCTCAGGGGTGTGCAACCTGTGCGAGTGCACAAGGCGCTGCACCCTCCCTACATGTAGGAGGCGCCACTTCGCAGGCTCTTTAATCAGCTCTATTATCTGCTCCTTGTTACACACTTGGAGGAGGAAGCTCCGCTCATAGCCCGCACCTGCAAGAAGCCTGTCCAGAAAGGGAGGAGGTAAGAAGCCTAGTGAAGAATATATCTGCTGTTTATGCTTGTATATGTGTTTCTGTGTGTGTTTATGTCTCTCTATGTATATGTGCCTATATGTGTGGCCACAAGAGCAGCTGATCGGTGCGGGGTCCGGGTGTCGGACCCCCACAGATCATATACTGATGACCAATGAGGTGGATAGCTAATCAGTGTCTGGCAGTAGACAACCCCTTTAACAATATCACATACCTACTATCAATCAAACAACTCATGTTTATATACCAAAAGCACATAACTGATTATTTGTACGATCGCTAGTCGTTCAGTCACTAAGACGCGGTTATGTGTGCTCGTTAGCGTTGGAAACTGACCATGTAAATAAGCCTTAAGTCTGAAGTAGTCTGAAACTCACCCCTTGTTTCATCATTGAATTTATACTGCAGGTCTGTGTGTTCAGACTGGCTGCTGTGTATAAGCACAGGCACAGTATCAGGAAGTCACTGAATGGAGAGATGATTTACATTACAGCACGAACAGAACTATGAGGGTATGTTCACACTGAGTTTTTCAGGTGTATTTCGGAGCGTAAAATGGTCGCCTCCAAAATACGCCTTGAAAACGCATGAAACCAGCTTCCTATTGTTTTAAATGGTTAAAAGTTGGGTAGGGCATACGGTCCGTAATTGCGGATAAAAATACGTTTTCATTCATTTCATATAGCTCATCGCTTATATTTAAGAGAAGGTGTCCGGACCGTAGAAAGCTTCCGTAAAAAATAGGACATGCCCTATTTTTTTATTTTACAGACCGTGCTCCCATACTTTATAATGGGAGCACGGCCTGCAAATGCGAGTGACTGTCCGCGGCTGGCCGCGCCCGTAATCACAGACTGTCTGCATAGGGCCTATGTTAAGAGCATGTTCACATGGGCATATTACAGGCGTGTTTTACGCCTTGTAATACGCCCAAAAATACACCTAGAAACAGCTCCCATAAACCATGCATTTTTGAGGCAGAAATGCTTTTGAAGTGTTTCTTTAAACCATTTTTGGCCATGAGAAATCGTCAAAATTTGCCTCAAAAATGCCTCAAGAAGAAACATGCATTTGGTTTTTACGCCGTATTTTTTTAAATAGCAGCATAAAATTACACCCTGTATGCACTACCCAGCTTTTAACCATTGAAAACAATGGGAAACTGTTTGCAGGCATTTTCGAGGCATAGTTTAGAGTGTAAGGAAACCATTTTATGTCCCGAAATACATCCGAAAAAAGTCTGTGTGAAAATACCCTTACCCTGCTGTTTGAAAAAACATGGCGTAAAAATGCGCATTGTAAAAGAGAAGTGCAAATCTGTCTCAAAAATCGTCTGGTTTATGGGAGCTGTTTCTAGGCGTATTTTAGGGTATATTACGAGGCATAAAATACACCTGCAACATGCCTGTATGACCATACCCTAAGGGAGAGCATTGAGTTACACTTAAAGCATACCTGTTCAGGTGATTTTTCGGAATCAGCCGTCATGTGGGTGTACTGGAGTAATAACTATTTTTGATCATTATATAACATGTATTCTGCATTTTTCCGCAGTATTTCCCTCTGTAGGCTCCATATCTAATTGTAAGTTGTCACTGAATTTAGATTCAGAGTTGGTGTAGACTGTGCTGATATAAAGTATTCCATACATCCTGCTCCCCTACCTCTGCCTCTACATTAGCAGCATGAAGAACATTATTCAGCAGTAAGGAGCAGTGTTACTGTGAATCCAGCACTGGGGTGCAGGGTTGACAATCTCAACTACAGTAATTTCTGGACAACTCAGCTAAAAATCCCGGACAGACCAAAATGTTTACAGACACATTACAAAATCAAGAATTAGTGATAAATCTGATCTGCCATAGGATTCGAATGACTGTCACTGATTGAGTACTTGTCTGCTGCTGGTCTGCTGTGATTGGCGAGTCTGACTGTCCCACAGTATTGATGGGGTAATAAACAGGGATGATGGGGATTATATATGGGGATGATGGCTGGTATATACAGGGATGATAGTGGTTATATACGGGGATGATGGCTGGTATATACAGGGATGATATTGGTTATATACAGGGATGATGGCGGTTATATACAGGAATGAACATTATCCCTGTATATATCTGCCATCATCACCGTATATAACCTCCATCATCCCAGTATATTACCCTATAAACACTGTATTTAATCCCCCCCCCCCCCTCAGCATCCCTGTATATAAGCCCTACTATCCATGTATATACCATTGGGGCTGATGTACAACACTTACTAGAAGAAGCAACGTCTCTGTGTGTTTATGCAGCTCTCTCTCCAGGTGCTCCTCCTCCTTTCTCCATAGACAGCTATGGGCAGCAGCTATATCCTGATCCCCCAGTGAAACTGATAGTCTGTATCATCCCTGCTTCTCTCAAGATGGATTCTAGCAGTGAATTGAAAATTAATGATCAAGGCAGGGGGAAGAACTGGCTAATAAGAGGCATTTTTCCGTAATAAGACATATTACAAAATTTCTTATCTTCACGTGTACTATTGATTTATGCAAAGTTTGTTGAAACGACAGTTACTTTTTTAAATCAATACATGACAATGGTGCACGCATTATTTTAGGAGCACTTAAAAAAATGTGTTTCAGTCAGATGAGAGGATGTGGTTCCAGGGTCATACTGGAAAACTTGAGAATTCTGCTATTGTCATTGCAAACACAAGCCATAACTAATAAAGTTCATAATACTCAGCAGAAAGTCAGCTATAGATGGGTTGTCCACTACTGGACCTCATATGATTTGTGTCACTTGGCCATGTTAAACATTAGCTACAGATTCTAGATCTATTGATCGATCCTCTGGTAGGCCAGTCTGAACTTGGTTGTATAGTTGCAGAATTGCAGTCTATATCATCATGACAACTTGTTTTCCTGCCACTGCAAAGCTCTTCCTTTGCGCTATAAACATCTCTATTTAGCTGGCTTTTCATGGAAGAGGTGAAAACTAAAAGTGCAAATTAACAGAAGCCCTTCATAGAGCTGGCAGCTGAGTGGTATCCTCCACCTGTTGGTATACAACATTAAAATGTGCCAGAAGCAGCAAGTGATCGGCTTCATACTGGTGATCTGACGTCTCCCACCAAGTCCTCTATTCTACTAGTATGAAAGAAAATGCAGCTGGTGTGTCCTGAAAGCTGCCAGAAAGCGAATTGCTGCTAACTGGGTAGTGTTTGTTTTGCAAATTATACATCATATAATCATATTGCAAATCAATTTAAAGGAGTTTTCCGGTTTAATGTAAAGTTCTGCAACTTCCTAATATACTTTGTAATTCAACTCCTCTCCATTATCAAAATGTCTGCTTGCTTACCCCATAGGAAGCACAGCAGCATTGGCTGACAGTTTGCTACAGTGTTTCAAAGTAAGGCCTCATGCCCATGGCCGTATTGTGTCTTGGTTTTGTATGGAGCTGTGCAGAGGTCTTTGCCATTTATATGAGCCCTACATTATGTAAAATGTATTAACCTGGAGATGAGACTAACTGAGAACTGCCCAGACTAGATACTATTATTTAAAAAAAACAACAAAAAAAAACTCTCACTGGTGAGAAGTATAAGGTCTACATGGGATTTCAACCTTTGGATGTAAAAAGAATCTTAAAAAAAAAAAAAAAAAAGTTCTCATTCACTAACTGCAAACAGAGATCTTGAAAATGGCAAGTAGTTAAAACAAAGTATATCGAAGCTTTCATTATACAATGATTAAGCTTTATTTGATTAAAATGTCTTTAATTTTCTGCTGTATATTGGTTAATGTCATTATTAGTTGTTATCAAACAAGTAGTATTCAGGATTTGTACACCTTTGAAAAAAAAAATTTAAAAAAAATTTAAAGTGTATCAGTGTGATTGGTGCAACTTTGTAACTACTTTTTATTTATTAAAAATTATTTTTACTTTTTGAGATACAGCTGCTTTGTATCCTGTATACAGAATAGCTGTATCTTGCGCTGAGACCTGAATCTGTCAGGTCCGTGGGACTGACATCTTCGGTGACAGTGGGTCCAGTTTACCTAGTATATGTAAACTGTAAACTGATGATGAAAGGTGAATATGTGATTTCGACCCCATGGTCATTAATTCCTCCATTCAGTCTTGGAATCATTTCTTTGTATTTATTTCTATGAAATCTCTGGTATTTCTTTAATAAAAAATGAAAGCACTCCGGTGTTCATCTAGATTTTCAGCTTTGAGGCTGTGATAAATAGGCGAAACTCTACAATTGTTGTTTTTATAGTATGATATTTTGCCTGTCTCTTTGGGTGATTCGTATTTCAGTCTTCTTTTTTACTTGAGCTGCCTTTAAGCGCTTTCATCTTAAATCATATTTAAATTATTCTGGTTTAGTCATTCGTTTTCCTTTAAAGTTGTTTTGATACAATGGGGAGAAATGGGCCTGACCAGTTTTAAGCCAAAGTACTATGAAAGCCAGTCATAGGGATGCATGATAGCTGAATACTGTGTATTAACTTAGTAGGGTTATTTCTGCTATAGACACAGTGCAGGACTACTTAGATCATTTCTATTCTCTCATAGTATCCTGGTACCCCTGGTTTACTGGAGACCCTGAAGGGTTATCACAATATATTGAAGCTGATTAAGGGTCATATAAAAATTGTATGCACATAAAAGGTATAAGGCTTGTATTTGCATACCACATTGTACATGGTCATGTGCGTGAGGCCTAAGATGGTCTTGTTTAACTATAAACTACCTCAATCACAATTATATACAATTATAGATATTTATATTAAATATGTTATAGCCCAATGGGATTAGTGACAGGAGGTCTAGAAAAGTGTCTGTCCCCGTAATCACTACACAAACACATATATATATATATATATATATATATATATATATATACACACACACGTGTAAATGAGAGTGTCACGATGCGGGGTGTGGACACACTGGGCCGTACCGCGTAGCGGGATGGCAGCTGGCCAAACTGGTATGGTACAGAGTCAATAGTCCAGAAAGGTTACCTGAGGCAATGTCGACAGTAGCAAGGCAGGCTCGGCTGGGACCAGGTGGCATGTAGACTTCATGCGTGGAGTAGCAGATCAGGCGTGGAAATGCAGCACAGCATGGCAACATTTCAGCACGGCAGTGGATAAGGATAGTACTGGATAGCACGGGAAACAGGAAACAGGATACAGGTACGGGGACCACTGGGAAGCTGGAAGACACTTAGTATACCATTTGCAATACAGACTTTTGAAAACAACAACAATGCTCAGGCGAGGATCAGAAAGGCGGGGACCTTCTTATAGTCCAGGAAATCATGTGAGTTGACGATGATTTCATGCGCGCGCGCTGGCCCTTTAAGAGCGGGCACGAGCACGCGCACACCCTCCGAGAGACAGTCTCAATACCCGGAAGTAAGTGCCTGCGCCTCACAGCGGGACGACGCAGCACAGCAGCAGGATGTCCATGGCCGCGGTCGTCGAGGGGTAGGTTAGAACGACGGACCGCGGCTATAGACGTTACAGTATCCCCCCTATTACGCCCTCTCTTCTTGGGACCAGAGCGGGAGAGAAACTTCCTCATGAGGACAGCGGCATTGTTGTTCTCCTCTGGCTCCCAAGACCTCTCTTCTGGACCGAATCCCCTCCAAATCCAATAGCAGTTCAGGACCACGATCTTCAGCAAGGAGACATGGAAGGAGTTAGGGATATTGAAGGTAGGAGGCAGCCGCAGTTTGTAAGAGACCAGGTTCATTTATAGCAGGATCTCGAAGGGTCAGAGAAACCTGGGAGCAAATTTGCAGGATGGCACCCTCAGCCGGATATGATTTGAGGAAAACCAGACCTTCGTACCTGGAAGAAACTGAGGAGGATCCCGTCTTCTAGTATCTGCTTTTTTCTTCATGCGGTCAACTGCCAGCAGAATAGAAGATCGGGTCTGTTGCCATACTTGCATAAGGTCGTGTCAGCTGCAGGCACCTGGGACATAGTAGGGACGGGAAGAGGTATTCGAGGATGTTGGCAGTAGACTATGAAGAACGGGCTGGAGGTGGTGGACTCACTAGTATGGTTATTATAGGAGAATACTGCCCATGGGAGCAGCTGCACCCAGTCATCATGTCGCCTGGAAACAAAGTGACGTAGATAGTTCTCCATAATTTGGTTAATCCTCTCGACTTGCCCATTGGACTGGGGATGATAGGCCGAAGAGAAGTCCAACTTTACATAGAGGAGGCCGCAGAGAGCTCTCCAAAACCTCAAGGTGAACTGGACCCCTCGATCCGAGACAATATGCAGAGGCAAGCCGTGCAGACGGAAGATGTGTTGTATGAAGAGGTCAGCCAGTTGAGCAGCAGAAGGCAGACCAGTCAGAGGAACAAATTGAGCCTTTTTAGAGAATCGGTCCACCACCACCCAGATCACACTGCAACCCGCAGAGAGAGGCAGATCTGTGACAAAGTCCATAGCAACATGCCACCAGGGGGCACCGGGCACAGGCAGTGGTTGGAGCAGACCAGCTGGTCTGGAGTGGCCAATTTTGTTTGCTTCACACATCGTACAGGAGGAGACAAGGTCCATGACGTCTTTGGGCAGCGTGGGCCACCAGAACTGACGGGCGATTAGGTCTCGGGTCTTACGGGTACCCGTGTGACCTGCCAGCTTGGAACTGTGACCCCAGCGAAGGATTCTACCTCTGTCAGCCAGACGTACAAAAGTTCATCCTGGAGGAATGTCACTAACCTGCAGAGGGTTAACAGAATAGATGCAGGAAGGGTCGATAATATTCTGTGGGGATTCCACAGTGTCCTCTGTTTCAAATGACTTAGACAAGACATCGACTGTAAAGGATCTGCCAGGCACAGCTTCGGGGTTAACGCCCATAGATAATCAGTCTGCACCTGCTTCTATGTCTGTGAGACTGACTCCATCTTCCACCACTCAGGGTGGCAGGCTTAGGAGTGGGAGAACCTATCACAGCCTGGCCAGACGGAGCTAGCTCCCACCCTCTGTCTATTTATACCTGCCTTTCCTGTTCCTCCTTGCTTGTGATTTCTTCTCGTTTGGTTTCCTGGCCCTGCTGCAGCTTCTGAACTATTTGACCCTGCTTCATACTGACCCTGGTTTGTTCACTACTCTCCTGCTCTGCGTTTGGCACCTCGTACTCTCCTGGTTTGACTCGGCTTGTTCACTTCTCTTGTTGCTCACGGTGTTGCCGTGGGCAACTGCCCCTTCTCCCCCTAGCTCTGTGTACCCTTGTCTGTTTGTCTGTCGTGCACTTATTGAGCGTAGGGACCGTCGCCGAGTTGTACCCCGTCGCCTAGGGCGGGTCGTTGCAAGTAGGCAGGGACTGAGTGGCGGGTAGATTAGGGCTCACTTGTCTGTCTCCCCACCCCCGTCATTACATCGACCCTCACATTCTTGTCGGCAGGTCGGTAGTGGAGTTCGAACCGGAACCGAGCAAAGAACAACGACCACCTGGCTTGACGAGGGTTCAACTGTTGAGCCGTCTGTAAATAGGTCAGATTCTTGTGATCCGTGAAGACCAAGATAGGATGGACTGCGCCCTCCAGTAGATGACACCACTCCTGCAGAGCTGGCTTGATGGCCAGTAACTCCCGATCCCCAATCGAGTAGTTGAGCTCTGTGGAAGAAAACCGTTTTGAATAGTAGCCACATACCAAAGTTTTGCCTTTAGAACCTCTCTGGAACAACAGTGCACCTGCACCAACAGAGGAAGAGTCCACATCTAAAGAAAGCTGTAGGGACATATCAGGATGGGGAAGAATAGAGGCTGACGTAAAGGCTTTTTTTAAGGTCTCAAATGCGGCTTCTGCCTCCGGAGTCCACATTTTGGCATTCATACCCTTTTTTGTGAGGGTAGAGATGGGAGCTGTCAATGACGAGAAGTTGGGGATGAACAGCCGGTAGAAGTTGGTGAATCCCAGGAAGCATTGTATGGCCCTTAAGCCTTGGGGGCGTGGCCACTCCAGGACGGCTTTTACCTTCTCAGGGTCCATCTTGAGGCCCTGATCGGAGATGATATAACCCAGGAAGGAAAGAGATCTTTTTTCAAACATGCACTTGTCCAGCTTGGCATAAAGATGATTCTCCCTTAAACGAAGCAACACCTGGCGGAAATGACTCTGATGAGTTACCGGATCTGGGGAAAAAATCAAAATGTCATCGAAATACACCACAACACAGACATAGAGGAGATCACGAAAAATGTCACTGACAAATTCTTGAAACACCGCGGGGGCATTACACAAGCCGAAGGGCATAACTAGGTATTCATAGTGCCCATCACGTGTACTAAATGCGGTCTTCCACTCATAGTCCAGTTTAGAAAAAAAAATTGGCCCCCGTATGCGATCAAACAGTTCAGAAATCAAAGGCAATGGGTACCTGCTCTTCACCGTGATCCGATTGAGGCCCCGGTAGTCAATGCAGGGTGGGAGGGATCCATCCTTCTTCTTGACAAAGAAGAACCCAGCTCCAGCCGGGGATGAGGACTCATGAATGAAGCCCCTCTCCAGATTCTCCTTGATGTAGGTCAACATAGACTGAGTATCGCAGGGAGAGAGGGCATACTCTACTGCGAGGAGGAGATTAATCAGGAACCAAGTCGATCGGACAATCGTATGCTCGATGTGGCGGCAAGGTCTCCGCTTCCCTTTTATTGAAGACATCAGAGAACATAGAGGAACAAGAAGGCAACCCTGCCAATGACTGAAGCAGAGGAGGCTGCAGTGGCTGGATATGACCCAGACAGCGGTCGAGACACTTGGGGCCCCACTGGGGAACCTCTCCAGAGTTCCAATCCAGGACTGGGGTGTGCAAACGGACCCAGGCAAACCCAGCAGACGGCCTTGGGCAGGACAGACAGGGAGATGAGCTCAGTGTGAAGAGCTCCCACTTGATGTCTCAACACTGGGTCAGGCAATGGCAGTCCATCTACCGAGGCGACAATCAACAGCCTTTCCAGACGGACAGTGGGCAACTGGAGAAGATCCACAAGGTCTTAACAGATGAAATTAGCTGCAGAGCCAGAGTCCAGGTAAGCAGAGGCCAGATGGTGTTTCTCGCCAACAATGATGGTCACGGGAATAAACAGTTTGGAGGAGAGTTCACGATTAAATGCAGTGGCGCCCAGGGTTGTCTCTACAACCAAACCTAGGCGTTGTTTTTTTTGGCTTTTGTGGACACAGACGCACGAGGTGGCCAGTGAGACTGCAATACAGACAGAGTCCAGAGGTGCGTCTGCGCTGTTTCTCTTGTACAGACAATTTTAGGCGATCCACCTGCATCAGAACCTCGGGTAAGGCAGTAGAGGATGGCAAGAGGGGTTGCTGGAAGTTGGGCGACAATCTAGGAAGCCGTCTCTTCTGTCGAAGCTCATGAGATCTCTCCCTGAGTCTTATATCCACCCGGGTAGCCAGCAGAATCAGGTCGTCCAAGGCAGGTGGTAGATCTCGAGCAGCAAGTTCGTCCTTGATCTCGGACGATAGGCCATGCCAGAAGGATGCTACCAAGGCCTCATTGTTCCAGGACAGCTCTGCTGCCAGGGTCCGGAACTGGATGGTGTATTCGCCCATAGAGGTGTCCTCTTGGCACAGGTTGAAGATAGCAGTGGCTGCCGATGAGACTCATCCTGGCTCCTCAAAAACAGTACGGAACTACCGCACAAACCTCTGGAAGTCTTGAGTCTCAGGTCCCTGACGTTCCCAGATTGGATTTGCCCATGCCAGGGTCTTGCCAGCAAGTAGAGACACGATTAAGGCGATCTTGGTTCCGTCTGACGGAAATGCTCGGGCGTGCAGGGAAAAATGGATATAGCTTTGGTTCAGAAATCCCCTACATTAACTTGCGTCTCCATGGAACTGAGAAGGTAATGGCAGCGAGAACCGAGGATCCGAACCGGAACCGCCAAGAGGTGTAGCAGGAGGGTCAGTGGGAGGAACTTGCATAGAAGCAGGAAGGGAAGCAGCTAGCGCCCCAGCTGCTGCGCCATGGAGTCCACTGCCACAAGAAGTTGATCCTGTCTTGCTCGGAGGTCCTGTAGGTCCACCTGCATGGCTTGGGAGGGTGACATGCCATTAAATTGACCAGCGGGGTCCATGGCCTGAGCGTACTGTCACGATGCGGGGTGCGGACCCACTGGGCCGTACCATGTAGCGGGATGGCAGCTGGCCAAACAGGTATGGTACAGAGTCAATATTCCAGAAAGGTTAACTGAGTCAATGTAGACAGTAGCAAGGCAGGCTCGGATGGGACCAGGCGGCAGGTAGACGTCAGGCGTGGAGTAGCAGAGCAGGTGTGGAAATGCAGCACAGCACGGCAACAGTTCAGCACGGCAGTGAATCAGGATAGTACTGGATAGCACGGGAAACAGGATACAGGTACGGGGAACACTGGGAAGCTGGAAGACACTTAGGAGACCATTTGCAAGACAGACTTTGGGAAACAACAGACTTTGGGAAACAACAACAACGCTCAGGCGAGGATCAGAAGGGCGGGGGCCTTCTTATAGTCCAGGAAATCATGTGAGTTGATGATGATTTCATGCGCGCGCCCTGGTCCTTTAAGAGCGGGCACGAGCGCGCGCGCACCCTCCGAGTTTTGATATCCGGCAGTGAGTGCTGGCGCCTCACAGGGGGACGACGCAGCACAGCAGCAGGATGTCCATGGTCGTGGTAGTCGAGGGGTAAGTTAGAACAACGGACCGCGTTCATAGACGTTACAGAGAGTAGCAGCTCTTCCCATAAATCTCATTTATATTAGCAGCTGACTTTATGTTTAGTGTTTCTTAATACCAATACTAATGCTCCTTTATACCAATTTCAGGATAGGCTAAGGAATGGAACAATAGTCTAAATCAATTACCAGATTATATTGTGGATCATGCGAACATTACTAAACTGAGCTTTTTCTTTTATTCAATCACTCGTTCTATAGTGATTATAAAAGGCAGCTTCGTGTCTGTTCGGCTTTTTACGGAAATAAATGTATCGGTGTACGGACTCAATAGAAAGTCTTTGAGCCCGTACACCGATACATCGGCTTTCCGGAAAAACCCGAACAGAAACAAAGCAGCTGAGCGCTCACACGAACGCTTCAGCTGCTTCGTTCTAGCGATTGGTGGGGGTCTCAGTGCTCGGACCCCCACCAACCCAACTTCTGACACGTCACTATGACATGTCAGAAGTTTGTCGAACGTTTAGCTACACTTTAATAATTTAAGATAATGCTGTAGTTTTACCTGCAGTCTTAGGCTGGATTCACACGACCACATTAACGTCCGTAATGGACGGATGTATTTCGGCCGGAAGTCCCGGACCGAACTCCGTGCAGGGAGCCGGGCTCCTAGCATCATAGTTATGTACGATGCTAGGAGTCCCTGCCTCTCCGTGGAACTACTGTCCCATACTGAAAACATGATTACAGTATGGGACAGTTGTCCTGCAGAGAGGCAGGGACTCCTAGCATCGTACATAACTATGATGCTAGGAGCCCGGCTCCCTGCACTGAGTTCGGTCCGGGACTTCCGGCCGAAATACGTCCGTCCATTACGGACGTTAATGTGGTCGTGTGAACCCAGCCTTAATGGCTATGTACACCTTTGAAATTATTTTTTTTAACCACTTGACAATGCCTTCAATGGGAAGGTGAAACGTTGCCTGTATGTTGGGTGATTCAATTTTGGGCTTTTTCTACTATATCAGAGTGAAGCCCCTTCCTTTGGATTGTGTACTAGGTATAATAGTAGTAACCTTTCACATACAGTACAATGTTTTAATTATATTTTACCAATTCCATTCTCATACTGACTTGTAATTAGAAATCTGCTAAACTCAAATCTCCCAGCATTCCCTTCTGGCTTAAAGAGGTTTTCTGGGTTTCTAAAATAATGACAAACATGCCATTCAAGTCCCCCACCAATGGTCTTGTAAGTCCCCTGTCACTCCTTTGTTTCCCTGTATTCACTGACGTGCGATTTATAGCGACGACATGATCACAAATCGCTAGCCACAGTGGTGACTTCACTATGGATGGAGCATCACTATGGACGGAGACCAACAAGTCAGCACGCACAGAAACATAAGCGGCACAGAGTAGCACAGTTTGCCTGACTTTAAGGACAGAAGATTGACACCCGGCTCAACCATGACCCCACCTTTCCCATTCAAAATAAAAATTCGACTACTGTTATGGTGACAGCATTGTGAGAAACTAGACATGGACCGCACAATCCACAATATATACGTTGATCTGAGCCGCTAGGCATAATTTAGAAACATGAACATGAGGTTCTTTGTAAACATTTTGATCAAACTGTATAAGCCCACATGCCACTTCACGGCGACCTCTTAAGTGGGTCCCTACTCTATCGGCTGCAGCACCGCATGGCGGCCCCCGCCACCGCAGCACCGCTCCTGCAGAGGGAGCAACCCAGTGGTCCAAAAGCACCCATGCTAACAGACCGTGCCAAGCCTCCAGACTGCGCTCTCAGTTGGCCACTGGGGGCGCATGGCAAGGTGAGCTCATTCCATCTGTTCACATGTTGTGGTGCTGTATGGTGGTGTCTGTTGCTGTAGTGCTGCACTTGTGGTGGGACGTGGCCCAGAGCCAAGGAGGCTTGGCACGGTCTGAAGGCATGGGTGCTTTTGGGCCCCTGGGTTGCTCCCTCTGCAGGAGCGGTGCTGCGGTGGCGGTAGCCGCCATGCGGTGCTGCAACCGCTAGAGTAGGGACCCACTTTAACCCCTTAAGGACACGGCCAATTTTGGCCTTGAGGACAGAGCAATTTTTTTTACATTTCCCTCTTTGCATCCCGACGCTCATAACGCTTTTATTTTTTGTACGACGTAGTTGTATGAGACTTTGTTTTTTGCGGGACAAGTTGTACTTTATGTACGTACCATTTTTTGGTACAAATACATTATCGTTTAATTTCTATACATTTTTAATTAGATTAAAATGCAGAAAAAAAGCAGTTGCGCAGCAGTTTTAATATTTTTTTTTTTACACCACACACCGATCATCATAAATAATGTCATACATTTGTTGTACAGGTTGTTACGGTCGTGGCGATACCAAATATGTCTATATTATTTCATGTTTTGGGACTTATATTTTAAAAAGTTTTTTTATTATAAAAAATGTGTGTTTCTGTGTATTTTATTTACTTTTTATTTATTTATTTACCATTATTTTTTTTTTACATTCATTTAACTTTTTTTTTTAATCCCATAAAGGGATTTATCATTTTGATTTTGATTTTGTAACTGTAATGTACTGGCATAGATCTATATGCCAGTACATTAGCCTGTGTACTGATTGTACACAGGCAGTTGTTAGGGCATACCTAACAACAGGAAATATGTTCAGACAGCCCTGGGGTCCTTCAATGGACTCTGGACTGTCTGGCCATACGAGTTGTGGGCTTTGATCGCGTCACAGTTATTTTCTGTGACGCGATCAATGTGCAGTCCCCTCTCTTTGAACGCCGCGATCAGCTTTCATCGCGGCGTTCAAAGGGTTAACAGCGGAGAGAAGATGTTTATCTCCTCTCCGCTGTCAGAGCGGGGCCGTGGCTGTGTATTACAGCCGTTGCCCCGCTCTCGATCGCGCCCACAGACGCGCGCAGGGACGGCTGTCACACAGGACGAGTATGCTCGTCCTAATGCGCAAAGTGCTCGCCGCTCAGGACGAGCATACTCGTCCTGTGTCGGCAACCAGTTAAAGAGGTCGCCGTGAAGTGGCAAGTGGGCTTATACAGTTTGATCAAAATGTTTACAAAGAACCTCATGTTCATGTTTCTAAATTATGCCTAGCGGCTCAGATCAAAGTATATACTGTGGATTGTGCGGTCCATGTCTAGTTTCTCACAATGCTGATACTGTTATGGTGAAAGGCCATAGCGGCCATATTTATTAAACAAATATTCTCATAAATAATTTTAATAAAATTGACATAATAATACAGTATATATGACAGGTATACATTGTTATGCAAATGTTCAAAACATCCTAAAACTTTTTACCCTATTCTATCTTCTCCACTTTATGATGAAAAACGATCCTTAGAGGCAGTCTCCATTTTGACCCCCACTTTCCAAGTGAGGTAAAAACTCCTTACCCCTAGCCGTCCAAACCTGGCCTAAGGGCACTGATTACAACTTATCCAACTATTCCTGGGGGCTCCTTCCCCCATGAACTCCATTCGTTGTATTTCACTATAAATTCAGATGCACGGCCCATTTTCTTGCACCTGACAATTACATTTTTTGCCTCCAAGGACCCCTTCTCTCCAGTAAAACTGCTATGACAAACAAAAACCCCCCCATACCACTACCTGGCGGGTGGGCGAGAACTTCTCTCTGCTGACGCCAAGTGAGGTACCATCTCCTTAACTCCTCTTTTTATAACCCCCATCCGGGCCATGCACCTATCCCCACCTAGTGACCTAAAATAATATTGCAGACCCCATATCACATATCCCTAACTAAGCTATTTCATGATCCTGCTTCCTTCTCCCCCAGTCAAGCCGCTCCATTGCTCTCCATATTTCCATTTTAGCTTAAATGCAGAAAAATTTTTAAATCCAAAAAGGAATGCTGGGAGATTTGAGCTCAGCAAAATTGTGATTACGGGCTAGCATGGGAAAAAGACTCTTCACAATCTGATTGATCTTTATCCAGTCTAAGCCCTAATGTGTGTGCCGCCCAAGTTCCGTCCGTGATCCGAAGAAAGATAGGACATGTTCTATCTTTCCATGGATTGGAGAGTCAAGTCTGTATTCACAGACTCGATTCACCCACTAAAGTGAATGGGTCTGTGAAGACTATCGAGTGCCATTCGGATGCTGTGAAAAACGGCCGAGTGGCACTCGGTCGTGTGCAAAAGGGCTTATTAAGGGAAAACTCCTAGAATAAATCTAAATCAGCTACTACACTGTGTGGAAGATGTATCAGAACTGGTGTAAAGAAAAGTGGAGTAGTTGCTTATGGTAACCAATCCGATTAGACCTCTATTATTCCATTTTTCAGAGGCCCTATGGCTAATGAAAGCAGCAACATGATTGGTTGCAATTGACAACTACTCCAATTTTCATAAATTTTGTAAAGTCTGTGTGCTTCGTATATTTAATGTTACAGTATGGTTTCTTCATTGTAGAAGATTGTGGCTGGAATCTCCTGGACCGTGACACATTTATTGCCACACCAAAGTGGTGTTAAGCCACCCTGGATATTAAAAGGGCAAAGTGTATTTTATATATTATCAAGTCACGTGGCTCTTACCCCAGGGTAAATTGACAGTGATATGTTTTTGACTCTAGTTGTAATGGCAGGAAGGAGGTGAAGGGAACAAGTGAGCCCTAATCTACCCACCGCCCTGTCCCTGCCTACTTGCAACGACCCGCCCTAGGCGACGGGGTAAAACTTGGCGGCGGTCCCTATGCTGTCTAAGTGCAAGGGAGTACAAACAGGGAAGACGCAAGGGAAGGGGCAGTAGCCCACGGAACGCCGCGAGGAAACGGAGCGGTGAATGAGTCAGTCAGGATCAGGATGTAGTGGAGTATACCAACGAGAGCACGGAGCAGGAAGCAAGCCACGGGCAAAGCGAAGCAGGATAAGCGGAACTGAAGCAAGGCAGAAGCACGGCAGAAGCAGGCTGGAGCAAGGCAGCAGTGGGGCCAGGAATCCAAGAAGAATAACAAGCACTGAGGAAGAGAACACGGCAGGTATAAATGTACAGGGGGCGGAGCTAACTCCGACTGACCAGGCCGCGATAGGCTCTCCCACTCCTGAGCCTGCCACCCTGGTTGGTGGGAGCCGGTGTCAGTCTAAGAGGTCTGGCCTCAGGTGTCGACTGATTAATCCCGGGAGTATACACAGACGTAGTACCTGGCAGATCCTTTACACTAGTGCCACGCTTCACTTATACTATGACACAAGTTCGTGGCACCACTAGGGCACAAAAGTATTGATGCTTCTTTTGAAACAGGTTTAACCGCTTAAAGGGGTTATGCAGGGACCAAAAATTAGTAGCAGTGTACTCACTGCAGTATGTGAGTACACTCGCTAATATACATTCCGGTCCCCCGTCATGCTGATTCTGAGATTTTTATAGCGGGGACAGGAAGACTAGTTGCACAGCCTTCTTTGATAACGATACGACTCTTTGTCACATGACTGACCCTGCTGTACTCCATGTACTCTCTGTACAACTGCTCCTGCTTGTACTCATCCTCATACTATCTTCTGCCCAGCATGTGAAACACAATCCCGTGAGAGACCTATAGGAAGAGGATATAGCAGAGAGCAGTGGATATAAGAGATATGTGATGTGTGACGTCCTGTACTACACAGAGGGGGACAGGAGAGATAACCGCGTGTTCGGTGTCACACAAGCAGGAGGTAAACACCAGGAGCGTGGTCATGCGACTGCATGCGGGACTGGCTTACAGATATTATATTACTAAGTGACTAATCTTACTGCAGTTAAACTATTTGCATACAATTTTTAAAGACCGGAAAACCCCTTTATATTATTGTTTTAAAATAATTTGGAGAGAGTAATTATTATTGCTTTTGGAGTTATTATTGCTTTTGTTTTTCTGATACCAGCCTTCCAGGATCACTGATAGAGAGAAGGGAAAGTACTTTCACCTCAATACGCAACGGCTAGTCCGCATCAATTTAATGCCCATTTTAGGCAGAGCCGCACGCAGATTCTGTGCAGCATTGATGCGGACAGTGTATGCAGAACTCCGTCACGTCTGGTCATGCCCTTACTGACATGAGAGTAGGAAGAAAATTACCCCACCCATAGCTGTATAAGGGCACTTTCAGACGTGGCAGAATTTTTCCCCTGCAAATGTTGGTGCAGATTCGCGGCAACGAATCTGCACCAACATTTGCAGATTTGACAGGTAATTCAGACGTTGCGGATATCACAGCGGACTTGCCACAGATTTCAGTTTTTGCATTGTAAAGGCTGAAATCTGCAGTGAAATGCAGCTGCTTCTCTGCAACAAAATGTGAATGCTGCGGAGATAAAATTCTGCACCGCAGCCTAAATTCCGCACAGTTATATTCCACAACGTCTGAACTAAGTTTCCTAATGATGTATAGAAACCAATGTAAAAAACGCCTGCTTCAGATTTCCACTGCGGACTGTCCGCAGCGGAATTCAACAGCAATTCCGCCACGTCTGAATGTGCCCTTTGGGTATTTTCACACATGGCAGATTTATTGCAGAAATTTCTGCGACTGAAAATTGGTTCCATACATCTAAATGGGGTTGTTTCTGCAGCATGTGCATGGATTTCTTAAAACCTCATTGAGATGTATGCCACCTGTGAACATATACTAAAAGAGCACGCCATGCAACCACTAAGGGTATGTGCACACACAAAATCAAAAACGTCTGAAAATACGGATCTATTTTCAAGGGAAAACAGCTCCTGATTTTCAGACGTTTTTTAATCAAAGTCGCGTTTTTAACTGCCATTTTTGGAGCTGTTTTTCAATAGAGTCTATAAAAAACTGCTCCAAAACGGCTGAAGAAGTGACATGCACTTCTTTTTCTATTGGGGAATACAATGCTTCATAGAGGCACCATATGGTGGCATATGGAGGGCTACGGGTCCGCAATATAGACTCATAGGGTTTTCCACCGTACAGGGACACATAGGTTGTTCCACTGGCACAAAGCTCTAATGGAAATGAGTACTCCATGTACTGATTTCCCGATGGGCATATAGTGGACTTACACTTATATACAGTAGCCAATCTGAAAAAGTAGGACAGTAATGACAACTAGCAGGAGAGGATTGAGAGAGGGAGTAAAAGCCTAAGCCAGTGACATTAATTAACAGAAATGACATATCACGTGGATTTGTGACACTAGGGCTGGGTTCACACGACCTATTTTCAGACGTAAACGAGGCGTATTATGCCTCGTTTTACGTCTGAAAATAGGGCTACAATACGTCGGCAAACATCTGCCCATTCATTTGAATGGGTTTGCCGACGTACTGTGCAGACGACCTGTTATTTACGCGTCGTCGTTTGACAGCTGTCAAACGACGACGCGTAAAAATACAGCCTCGTCAAAAGAAGTGCAGGACACTTCTTTGGACGTTTTTGGAGCTGTTTTCTCATAGACTCCAATGAAAACAGCTCCAAAAACGGATGTAAAAAAACGTCGCGAAAACGGCGCGAAAAACGCCACAAAAATGCGAGTTGGTCAAAAAACGTCTGAAAAGCAGGGTCTGTTTTCCCTTGAAAACAGCTCTGGATTTTCAGACGTTTTTGGTCACTACGTGTGCACATACCCTAGCAGACACTGTATCTGAGCTAGCATCACTGATCGTAGATCTGCTCTAATGGTGCTGCTATTGTGGGGTTGGCTTTGTCTTTTAAGGATTTCCGTAAAATGGCTATATATTGGTAATAGGTTTTTTGAAATTACACAGATATTTCTATTTTGTCTGCAAGTTCAACCAAGGTCAGGTTTACCATCAAAAGTGAGAACCAAGGGAGCGTGGCCTGGTAATGGCGCCGAGCGGACATGTGGACTGAGAGCTCCGCTACAGACTTCATCCCAGCACGCTCTTTAGCATGAGAAGGCAGAGGCAAACGGCACCCTGATGAGCAGGAGAACACCCAGGCATACAGCCACACCGTCCAGATCACAATCGAGGGCACTTACCGGAGGCATTCACAGGTATTTTGGCGACACAGTGAGGGGAGAGAAATCCAAGATGCGCCGCCGGGCCCTGACCGCCGGACCAGGGGAAATGGAAGCACAGTACAGGACGCTTCCCCTACAGCCCCCCCCCCCTCTCCAGCCCAAACCTCCTCTCCTAGCCCCTCTTCACCTCAGAAGAATACTACAGGCCTAATCACGCAAATGCCTGTGATAGATATGATCTCCGTTCCAGGGAATATGCTTATGGAGCTAAAACAACAACTTGCTGCAGTTCCAACAAAGGGGGACATGGAAGCTTATGTGAGCAGACTGGAGACCACGTACAAATCCGAGATACAGGCGCTGACATGCAACCTTTCTCAGCTTACAGACCAGGTACAGTGCATGGATGGAGATATTACAGCGACATCTCAGGCACAAGCATCTCACCAGTCGACATTGGAACAACATACTCAGCAAATCCATATGCTGTTTAATATCGCTGAAGACCATGAAAACCGCAACCGTCGGAATAACTTGCGTGTATGTGGCCTGCCGGAGACATACAACACTGCCTCTATAGTTCCTACCCTGAAGGGCCTATTCAACTCTCTCCTGGGACGTGAGCCTGAATCTGCTCTGGAAATTGATAGAGCACACCGCACTCTGGGTCCTAGAAACGCAGATCCTGATAAGCCGAGAGATATCTTGTGCCGCATTCACTATTTCACGATGAAGGAAGAAATATTACGTAAAGCCAGAGATAAAGGCGATATCTTGTGGGAGGGGACCAAACTTCAACTCTTATCTGATCTCTCCAAAATGATTTTGGATAAGCGCCGAAACCTGCGTCCTCTATTGGATGTTCTGCGGGAGCATGGGATTCCATATTCTTGGGGATATCCGTTCCAGCTTCAAGTGAGGAAAGATGGCGTTCTTTTCTTCGTCCGGGAACTAGCCGACATCCCAGAGTTCTGTGAGGCGTTACACATCCCAAGAGTCTCCATATTGGACTGGCCCTCTATTCTGTTACTTCCCCAAAGAGCGCACCAAGGACGTCGCGGTAGATCTCCAGCCATTTGTAGATGGCGTCAGGAGCGACGCCAGATGCAACCGGTCCCAGAAAATTAAGTGGTGGTCGTGAGTATATATACTCACCCGCATGTAACATACTTATAAAGCCTTTTCCGGCTTTGATACAGAACTCTCATGATTATATGTTTGTATTCTATACATTTTGCAGGGACACAGGTTGAGGGTTCATGATGTTTTCTAAAGAATTTAGAATGAATGACTTGACGTGATATGCTTTTACATAACTGTGCTCTGGTTAGAGATAGACGAGGTCCATTAGCACTTTACATAAATGCTTTACTTTAATGGTGTTGTAATGACTGGGGGCTAGGGAAACAGAAAGTGAGCCTTAATCTACCCACCACTCAGTCCCTGCCTACTTGCAAAGACCCGCCCTAGGCGACGGGGTACAACTGGGCGACGGTCCCTACGCTCAGTAGGTGCACGACAGACAAACAGACAAGGGGACACAAGCAAAGGGAAATGGGGCAGTTGCCCACGGCAACACCGTGAGCAACAAGAGAGGTGAACGTGCCGAGTCAAACCAGGAGTGTACGAGGTACCAAACGCAGAGCAGGAGAGTAGTCAGTAAGCCGGGGTCAGTATGAAGCAAGGTCAAATAGCTAGGAGCTGCAGCAAGGCCAGGAAACCACATGAGAAGAATCACAAGCAAAGGAGGAACAGGAAAGGCAGGTATAAATAGACAGAGGGCGGGAGCTAGCTCCGTCTGGCCAGGCTACGATAGGCTCTCCCACTCCTAAGCCTGCCATCCTGAGTGGTGGAAGATGGAGTCAGTCTCAGAGACATAGAACCAGGTGCAGACTGATTACCCATGGGCGTATACACAGAAGTTGTGCCTGGCAGATCCTTTACAGTACCCCCCCCTTTTATGAGGGGCCACCGGACCCTTTCTAAGTGGACCTGGTTTATTGGGGAAACGAAGGTGGAACTTCCTGACCAATACCCCAGCGTGAACATCCCGGGCGGGTACCCAAGTCCTCTCCTCAGGCCCGTATCCTCTCCAATGGACCAGGTACTGGAGGGACCTTGGACCATCTTGCTGTCCACAATCTTGGCCACCTCGAATTCCACACCCTCAGGGGTGAGAACGGGAATAGGAGGTTTCCTCGAGGGAGCCCAGGACGGGCAGCAGCGTTTAAGGAGGGAGGCATGAAACACGTCGTGTATACGAAAAGATGGGGGCAACTCCAGTCGGAAGGAGACAGGATTGAGGACTTCAATGACCTTATATGGCCCTATAAACCGGGAAGCAAACTTCTTGGACGGGACCTTAAGGCGCAAGTTCTTAGACGATAACCACACCTGATCCCCGACCATAAACAAGGGGTTAGCAGAACGTCTTCTATCAGCCTGAGTTTTTTGTATGCTCTGGGACGCCTCTAGGTTCTTCTGAACCTGGGCCCAGACTGTGCACAGTTCCCGATGAACGACCTCTACCTCGGGATTGTTGGAACTACCAGGTGAAATGGAGGAGAACCATGGATTAAACCCAAAATTACAGAAAAATGGGGAGACCCCTGACGAGTTACTGACCCGGTTATTAAGGGAAAATTCGGCGAGGGGAATGAATGAGACCCAATCATGTTGACAGTCAGAGATAAAACACTTTAAATATTGTTCTGGAGACTGATTAGTCCTCTCAGTTTGGCCATTAGTTTCAGGATGGAAGGCAGAGGAGAAGGAAAGATCAATCTCCAACTTTACACAAGGCTCTCCAAAACAATGAAACAAATTGTACCCCTCTGTCCGAAACAATATTGACAGGGACCCCATGGAGATGCAGGATGTGTTTGACAAACAAGGTAGCTAACGTCTTAGCATTGGGTAGTTTCTTGAGGGGCACAAAGTGGCACATCTTACTGAAGCGGTCTACTACCACCCACACCACCGACTTGCCTTGAGATGGAGGCAAATTGGTGATAAAATCCATGGAGATATGGGTCCAAGGTCTCTGGGGAATGGGCAAAGAACGTAGTAAGCCCGCTGGTCGGGACCTGGGAGTCTTGGACCTGGCACAAACCTCACAAGCGGCGACGTAGGCCTTAACGTCTTTAGGCAACCCAGGCCACCAATAGTTTCTGGCAATGAGGTGTTTGGTACCCAGGATGCCTGGATGACCAGATAGTGCGGAGTCATGATTTTCCCTAAGTACCCTTAGCCGGAATTACAGGGGAACAAACAGCTTGTTCTCAGGAAGGTTCCCGGGAGCTGAACCTTGATCAGCCGCAATTTCAGAGACTAAATCAGAATCAATAGAAGAAACGACTATACCAGGAGGCAAAATACAAGCAGGATCTTCCTCCGAAGGAGGGCTGGCCATGAAACTACGCGACAGTGCATCGGCCTTAATATTTTTAGACCCAGCCCTATAGGTAACCAAAAAAGTTGAATCTGGTAAAAAATAGCGCCCATCGAGCTTGTCTCGGGTTTAGCCTCCGGGCAGATTCTAGGAAAACCAGATTCTTGTGGTCGGTAAGGACCGTTACCTGGTGCCTAGCCCCCTCCAGGAAGTGGCGCCACTCTTCAAATGCCCATTTAATGGCTAAGAGTTCGCGGTTGCCAATATCATAGTTACTCTCAGTGGGCGAAAACTTCCTGGAGAAGTAGGCACAGGGACGGAGATGGGTGAGGGACCTGGTACCCTGGGACAAGACAGCCCCCACTCCCACCTCGGATGCTTCAACCTCCACGATAAATGGCTCCATTTGGTGGGGCTGGACCAGCACCGGGGCCGAGATAAAGCACTTCTTAAGGACCTCAAAATCCTGGACAGCCTCAGGAGGCCAGTGGAGGAGATCAGCACCTTTGCGAGTGAGGTCCATAAGAGGCTTAGCGATGACCGAGAAGTTAGCAATAAATCTCCTGTAATGGCAGGTTAGACCCATTCCGCCACATCCTGGACCTTGGCGGGGTCCATGCGGAATTCATGAGGAGTGAGGATTTGACCCAAAAATTGTATCTCTTGCACCCCAAACACACATTTTTCGGTCTTAGCAAACAGTTTGTTTTCCCGAAGGACCTGGAGAACCTTCCTGACATGCTCAATGTGGGAGGACAAGTCCTTGGAAAACACAAGTATGTCATCAAGGTACACTACAAGAAATACCCCCAGGTAATCTCTTAAAATCTCATTTCTGAAATTCTGGAAGACCGCGGGGGCATTACACAACCCAAAGGGCATGACGAGGTATTCGAAATGACCTTCGGGCGTGTTAAACGCTGTCTTCCACTCATCACCCTCTTTGATGCGGATAAGGTTATACGCCCCCCGTAGATCAAACTTAGAGAACCATTGGGCCCCCTGAACTTGATTAAAGAGATCAGGAATCAAAGGAAGGGGATACTGGTTCCTTACAGTGACCTTATTCAAGTTACGGTAGTCAATGCATGGCCTAAGACCACCATCCTTCTTCCCTACGAAGAAGAAGCCAGCACCTACCGGAGAAGTAGAGGGGCGAATGAAACCCTTGGCCAGGCATTCCTGGATATACTCTCTCATGGCTTCACGTTCGGGACAAGAAAGATTAAATATCCTACCCTTAGGGAGCTTAGCTCCTGGTACCAAATCGATAGCGCAATCGTATTCTCTATGAAGAGGTAACACTTCGGAGGCCTCCTTAGAGAAAACATTAGCGAAATACTGAACAAACTCAGGTAGCGTGTTCACCTCCTCAGGGGGAGAAATAGAATTAACAGAAAAACATGACGTCAAGCATTCATTACCCCATTTGGTAAGCTCCCCAGTATTCCAGTCAAACGTGGGATTATGCAACTGCAACCAGGGAAGGCCTAAAACCAAATCGGACGATAATCCCTGCATCAACAGTACAGAGCACTGCTCCAAATGCATGGAGCCAACAAGAAGTTCAAAAACAGGGGTATGCTGAGTAAAATAACCATTAGCAAGAGGAGTGGAGTCGATACCCACCACCGGGACAGGTTTAATCAAATCAATCAAAGGCATAGCTAGAGACATAGCAAATTCCACAGACATGATATTAGCAGAAGACCCTGAATCCACGAAGGCACTGCAGGTAGCAGACCTACCACCAAAAGAGACCTGAAAGGGAAGCAAGATTTTATTACGTTTCATATTTACGGGAAATACCTGTGCGCCCAAGTGACCTCCCCGATGATCACTTAGGCGCGGAAGTTTTCCGGCTGCTTATTCTTATGCCTAGGACAGGTGTTCACTTGATGCTTGTCATCCCCACAATAGTAGAAGCAGAGACGATTCTTCCTGCGGAACTCTCTACGTTGTCGGGGAGACACGGAGGCCCCGAGTTGCATAGGTACCTCCGAGTCTTCCGTGGAAGAGCGAAGCAACGGGACCTCGGGAGGCATCATGGGGGAGTCAGAGGGGAAAACACAAAAACGTTCAAGTTGTCGTTCCCTGAGACGTCGGTCAAGTCGTACCGCTAAAGCCATAACCTGGTCTAAGGAGTCAGAACAGGGATAGCTAACTAGCAGGTCTTTCAGGGCGTTCGACAGACCCAACCTAAACTGGCACCTTAAGGCAGGGTCATTCCACCGAGTAGCTACACACCACTTCCTAAAGTCAGAACAATACTCCTCCACAGGTCTCTTACCCTGACGTAAGGTCACCAGCTGTCTCTCGGCAAAGGCAGTCCTGTCAGTCTCGTCATAAATGAGTCCGAGAGCAGAAAAGAAAAGATCAACGGAGGAAAGTTCAGGGGCGTCAGGAGCCAGGGAGAAGGCTCATTCTTGGGGCCCTTCCTGGAGCCGGGACATAATTATACCCACCCGCTGGCTCTCAGAACCTGTAGAGCTTACAACTCTCCCGAAAGGAGAGAAAAGTCCTCCGGTCCCCTGAGAACCGGTCAGGCAACTTGAGGTGGGGTTCAAAAGGTGAGATGAGGGGCACTACCATGGTAGTGTCAGGCTGGTTGACCCTCTGAGTCAGGGCCTGGACCTGTAGTGAGAGACCCTGCATTTGCTGAGCCAGGGTCTTAAGGGGGTCCATAGTAGTGTGAGGGACCAGGGTAGCCTAGGTATATGGGCTTGTGATTATGTAATGAGAGGGGGGTAGGGAAACAGAGAGTGAGCCTTAATCTACCCACCACTCAGTCCCTGCCTACTTGCAACGACCCGCCCTAGGCGACGGGGTACAACTGGGCGACGGTCCCTACGCTCAGTAGGTACACGACAGACAAACAGACAAGGGGACACAAGCAAAGGGAAATGGGGCAGTTACCCACGGCAACACCGTGAGCAACAAGAGAGGTGAACGAGCTGAGTCAAACCAGGAGTGTACGAGGTACCAAACGCAGAGCAGGAGAGTAGTCAGTAAGCCGGGGTCAGTATGAAGCAAGGTCAAATAGCTAGGAGCTGCAGCAAGGCCAGGAAACCACACGAGAAGAATCACAAGCAAAGGAGGAACAGGAAAGGCAGGTATAAATAGACAGAGGGCGGGAGCTAGCTCCGTCTGGCCAGGCTGCGATAGGCTCTCCCACTCCTAAGCCTGCCATCCTGAGTGGTGGAAGATGGAGTCAGTCTCAGAGACATAGAACCAGGTGCAGACTGATTACCCATGGGCGTACACACAGAAGTTGTGTGTACTGTTCCACTATATGCGTTTGAATGTATATATGAGGTCCCTCACCATCTTGTATATCATATCATATTGCCTTAGATACTACCGCATAACGGATGTTCTCCATAGCACCTTTTGGTGCTATACTGTTCTCTTGATACTTATTCCTATTGTATTATTTCATGTTGCTTTTTCTACTCTATTTTCTCAGTAACAGTGCTGGGGTGATAGTCTAGCGTTCGCTGGGTTCCTGACTAGTCACTCTTCCACTTAGGGATTCACTGGTTCGCCAGTGTTACTTTGTTTGTAGTATCTCTCTGATTTAGTCATCAGAGAGCGGGTTTTCACCCTTATTCCTTACTTCATCTCCGAAGTTCGTTTTATTTTTTTATTTTTATTTCAATTTCTCCTATACCTAACCTTATCCCCCCTCTTCCCCTCTCCCTGCCTTCTTAGTGTGAGGGGATGGCCTCCCTAAAGATGTGCACCCTGAATGTAAGGGGATTTAATACTCCTGAAAAACGCGCACAGATCCTTTATGACATGCATAAAGAGAGTGTCCAACTCTTGTTTTTACAGGAGACCCATTTTAAAACAGCACACACACCTCTTCTTAGCACTCAATACTACTCTAAGTGGTATCATAGCACGAATGCAGAGTCCAAAAGCAAAGGGGTTAGTATTGCAATTCATAAATCCCTATTGCACGAGGTATTGGCGACGGCGTCCGACACGGAGGGGCGCTACTTATTTGTCAAAATTTCTCTACATGGCAAGGTGATTACGTTGGCTAACTTTTACCTGCCTAATCAGGATCAGGCTAGGGTGTGCAGGTCATTGTTGCGAAGGCTGGAGGATTTCTTAGAGGGCCTGCTGGTAATTGGAGGTGATTTTAACCTAGTGTTTGACAGATATCTTGACTCATCGTTCGGTAAAAGCTCGGTACCTAGGTCACATTTGTCAGCCTTATCATCCACATTACATGCAATGCAGTTGGTCGATGTTTGGCTCACGCTCCACCCGCAAACCAAAGATTACACCTATTTTTCTGCGTTACATAATTCATACAGTAGAATTGACATGTTCCTTCTCAGTCACCATCTCTTCACGTGGAAACCCACCACAATGATTGGGAATGTACTATGGTCAGATCACGCTCCGGTGTATCTGATTTTAGACATTCCGGATAAGCCGAAACATTTTAAGAATTGGAAGCTGAATGACAATCTCCTAAATGACACAGGTTGTATGACCGCAACTCCATTCAGTCCTTCATTCTTAATCATACAGCTGACACAACAGCCTTACCACTGCAATGGGAGGCGTTGAAATGTGTGTTAAGAGGAGTTCTCATCCAACATGGATCACGCCTGAAAAGGGAGAAAGGAGCCCAAATGACTAAATTATTAGATAAGATTCACGTCCTTGAAACCCAACATAAACGCACGCAACTCCTCACTACACTATCAGAGCTCGGCCTAGTAAGGAACCAACTCAGGGAACTGCTTGACCAAGCCTACACTAGGTACAGAGACAGGAATCGGAAGTACTTTTATGACCTCGCTGACAAATGCGGACGACCTCTCGCAAGGGCGCTGCATCCCAGATCACAGGCTGCATATATCCCTAAATTACACACAGCATCAGGGCAGGTGGTCTCTGATCCCAAAGACATCACTACAGGCTTTCAACAATACTATTCTTCACTATACAACATTAAAGGTAGCGTACATGACATCCCGGTTGAAACACTACAGTCCAAAATAGATGAGTACTTGAACGAGACTCCGGTCCCTACTCTTTCCCATGCAGACTCTGTTATGTTGGAGTCCGATTTCACGGAGGATGAAGTGCTGCAAGCTTTTAAGGATTCTCCATTGGGAAAGAGTCCTGGACCTGATGGTTTCAATAACAAATTTGACAAAACATTCCAGGAGTTTCTAATTCCCTTTTTAACAAGGGTTTTCAACTCCATCACTCCAACATGCGGCTTCACCCAACAGTCGCTTGAGGTATACATCACATTGCTACCAAAACCGGGGAAAGATCCTACGTCTTGCCCTAACTTCCGCCCGATTTCACTGATCAACGTAGATGTCAAATTATTTGCGAAGATCATTGCATCACGCATGTCTCCTATCTTACCGTCTCTCATCCATGATGATCAGGTGAGATTCGTTAAAGCACGAGAGGCAAGAGACAATACAAACAAGACTATCCTTCTCATGTCTTATGCACAACGACAACAGATTCCTACAAGCCTGCTCTCTGTGGACGCCGAAAAGGCGTTTGACAGGGTAAGTTGGCAATTCCTTGGGAGGGCATTGTCACAAATCGATTTGGGTAACAATATGCTTGGAAAAATAATGTCTTTATATACAAAACCTACAGCTAGGGTTCGCGTGAATGGGCTATTATCAGATCCACTGCACATTTCAAAGGGTACCAGACAGGGATGCCCGTTATCCCCTATCTTATATGTTCTCACTATGGAACATTTGGCTAGTGCATTGCGAAAAAACTCTTCCATAAAAGGAATAAACGTGAGATCAATGCATACCAAGCTTGCCTTATATGCGGATGACCTCCTTTTGTATGTAGCTGAACCTATTGTGACTTTGCCATCCATCCTTAAGGAATTCGAACGTTTTAGTCAGCTCAGCAATTTCAAAGTCAACTACTCTAAAACTGAAGCTTTAAATGTCTCCCTCAGCAGTGAGTTGGTTGAACAATTAAAACAAAATTTCCCATTCAAATGGCAGCAAGAATCTCTAAAGTATCTGGGAATCAATATTCCAACGGATTTGACAGAGTTGTTCCGTCTGAACTACACCTCTCTATTGCATCGCACACTGAAAGATGTGGAGCAGTACTCCTCGGCTCGCCTTTCTTGGTTTGGCCGAATCAATGCGGTAAAAATGGACATTTTGCCTAGATTTTTATATCTATTTCAGACGATTCCGATTCTGGCAACTCAACCCTACTTCCGTCAGTTACATAGAAGCATTAGTAAATTTATTTGGGGACCTAAAAAACCTCGAATAAGCCTGAAAGTGCTCTGCAAACCAAAATCGGAGGGAGGGACGGGGCTACCAGACTTTAAAAAATATCATTCTGCCGCATTGTTGATGAGAATTGCTGACTGGTTTAGATCATCTACTCACAAACAATGGGTTCGCTTGGAATTTGAAATTTCCCCTTTGCGACTAACATCTCTCCCTTGGACGGCCAAACAGCTCAGAAATACCTCCATGCTACCATTGTTAACTCAAAATTTTTTAGTGGCTTGGGATAGGGATGCGGCGGCGCTTAAATTAACCCATTGTCCTGGTCCTTTCACTCCTTTATTTGACAATCCACACTTTACACCAGCGGTGGGAGTCGAGGAATTTCTTTCTTGGAAGAAGCAGGACAATGTCAGACTCGCTTCCACACTCACTGACACTCATGAGCTTCCCACTTTACTGTCCTTGAGGGAATCTTGTCCTCACAAAAGACTATCTTGGATGGAGTATCTACAGCTTAGGGCATACATTTCCTCTTTCTCAGACAGGGAGGCTCTCACCTTAGACAAAACAGCATTGGAAGTCTTCCTATTGATACCCTCTATACCGACCAAACTGTTATCAACAATGCATGTCTTTCTACGTGACTGCCCTGAGCTGTCTCAACTTAGATATGTACAGGCATGGGAGCGTGAACTGGGGTTTCATATACAGGATGAGGATTGTCAAAAAAAATTTTTGCTCACCCATAAACTGCCATCAGCCTGTTACGCACAGGAAAATAATTTTAAAATTCTCACCCGTTGGTATCGTTACCTGGTCTTGTTACATAGAGCCTTTCCCTCCGTGTCTGACCAATGTTGGCGCTGCCTTTCCGCTTTGGGAACCATGTTGCACATATGGTGGGAATGTCCCATATTATCTCCATTTTGGACTAACATATTCGAACTATATAATGTGCTGTTTGATTCTCAGACTCCTATTGAACCTGCCATTGGACTACTGTCCCTTTTGCCAGGCAACGTCACAGCCTTGAAAAAAGGTATATTCAGACACTTTCTCACTGCAGCTAGGTGCGTGATTCCTAGACATTGGAAATCCACGGGATGCCCCTCTCTCCGAAAATGGGTAACCAAATTAACTCATATCATGAGAATGGAAGGCCTCTTGGCAGGAGACAATGGCAAACGAGACAGATTCATGGCTACATGGAGGAGCTGGATTCTGTTTGCGGAAAGCGAAGCCCTTTCACGTTGGCTGGAAGAACACACCTAAATTTCCTTTGGCGGTCGTACGTCTTGATTAGAGGCCACCCCTCTCCACTATACACCTTACCTGTCCCGCTTTCCTTCCTTCTTCCCCTGTCTATTTTGTTTTTCTTTTCTCCCCCTTGTTTCTTATTCTTGCACTATTTCATATAATATATCAGATTGATTATATTGTACTAATTCTTCTGTGTTTATTTGTTCCTTATTGAACGGTTCTTACGCTAATGTACACTTCTTGATGCTGACAATGTATACACTCTTTATGTATTGCATTTGCATTGTATTCAAATATTTCATTTAAAGTGGTTCAGTTGAACTGCCACTCGTTCAAATGCATTGAAGTTGTTATTTGTTTGTACGGAAAATTCAATAAACTTTGATAAAAAAAAAAAAGTGAGAACCAATATGGCTACATTTCTTGTCACTTTTGCAAATATGGCTAACCCAACTGAATATATGTTACTATCTCTGTAAGTAAAACAAACTAATGCAAATACATAATCACTAATATTTGATTGTTGCTTTAACTCTTGAATTACTAATATATTGCTAACCTTTTTCTCAGTATTGGTTTTATGAAAAAACGCTTGCTTTCTAAATATTTCATGTTTTTTTTGTTTTCTATTTGTGTTTTTTTATATTGCAGTTAAAATCAATGTAAATATGCAGTATGCACTAAAATCTCTGCAATGTGGTCAATACAATTTGAAAATTCTAATTCATCACAATGTCAAAGTAAAATAAAACATTACTGTGTGACTCCAACCAAGAAAGACTTGGAATTCGGCAGTTCCAAAATAAATGTTATGCATTAGAGATTAGTGAGTATGTGAAGAGTGGATGAGTAGGAGTTTCACTGATGGGTACATTACCTAATATAAAGCTGTATTTGCCGCCTATAAGATAATCGAGCCTGAATATGGGTCCATATTTAAGCATTTTAACCTTCATTGACCCCTATGTCTCTTAAACATGGCTACTTAATAGGAAATTCGAACATTGGTGAAATTCATTTCCAAAGTTTTGCTCATCTTTTGCTTCTGGGTAAAACAAGACAATAGATCTGATATGGTTCCCTAATGCGATGTCACTGAGATCTAAGCTTACGTTACAGCAGATACATTGTATTCAAAAAATAAAAACAAGGCATCAAGTATCATAAACGAAAAGTACAAATAAATTAAATTTAAAAAAAATTGATATTAGGCTCTGTTCATTAAGGACAGATACCATGACGGATACCACCGGAGCCTTATGAACCCAATTGACTTATAATGGGGTCCATCGGGTTCGATCGTGGTATCATTTTGACTGGAAGAATAGCACCGCAGTTTGTAATGCATAAAATCTGCGACACAAGCTCTCAAACCTCCTACGCAGATGTAAACAGAGCCTTACATATACATTTACAGTAATCAAATACACATATAGTATCTGGATTCCTTATAAATATCTGCAGTAGCAGAATACACTTATATTTATTATGTATCTTATATGTTCTACTTTATATTCTTATATAATCAGTATTTACAATGGTAAGACTAAAAGCTAATTTGGTCAGTAAGGGTAAGGGGTACATAAAAGGGTTAAGACATAGATAAGTCACAATTCTTGTTCATAAAGTCATTGCATTAAAGATCTTGGCTCTTCAGACAGATAAATCAATATGCCAATTAAGCCTTGAAATTAAACCTCACATCTTGGGTCATAAGCAGTTAGGGCAATCTAATGCATTTCTATATGGTGCATGCATTGTCCTGTAATTATTATTAACATATACTTGTTTGTTATTTTTCCCCTCCAGAACAGTCAATGTATGATGCAGCTTAACTTAACAAAAAAAAATAATTATTTTTGTTTTGGTGTAATGGAATGTCCAAAAAATTACTTTGAATTGATAGACTGGAAAAAAACATATATTTTTTGGGGGATATTAGAGCACACCAACAGAGTATACCTGCACACCTCTCTCATATTCATGACATCAACATTATTTTTGATTCCAAAACCTTTATATATTTGATGGAACAAACACCATTCTGCCATTACATTAAAACCACCTGCTTAATATTGTGTAGGCCCCCTCTGACCTGTCGAGACATGGACTCCACAAGACCTCTGAAGGTGCCCTATCTGGTACATTAGCAGCAGATCGTTTGAAGGGAATCTGTCAGCAGATCCATCCAATAAACTCTTAAGATCGCTAAATTGTTCTTTGGAAAAACAGTACAAACATCCCTATGTTTGCTATGATAATATAAACAACCCTCTAATGCAACATTTCCCAAATTCCTACCCTCTTGATTGACGTCTCCTGCATCTTCCGACGTCCTTTCGCCAAGATGTCAGTCAAGAGCGGAGGGAACGGTCCTGGGGTGGGGTTGTCGCGGATAACTCAGGGCACTTCAATGAAGAATGGACTTTAATTGGATACTCAATGCATCCATTAGCATACGGTGCTGACTGAATGAAACATAATTTTCTCAGGTATGCTCAGATTATCATTGCAAATGGGGATATTTGAACTGCTTCCCCAAGACCTACTATATTTAGTGGTCTCAAGAGTTTATGGGGATGAATCGGATAAAAGATTCCAGAGAACCACTGTAAGTTGCGAGTTGGAGCCTCCATGGATTGGACTTGTTTTTCCAGCACATCCCACAGATTCTCGTTTGGATTTATATCTTGGGAATTTGGAGACCAAGTCAACACCTCTCATATTCCCCAAACCGTTTCTAAAATTTTTTTGCAGTGCAACAGGGTACATAAGTCTGCTGAAAGAGGCCACTGCCATTATGGAAAACCATTGCGATTAAGGAGTATAATTGGTCTGCCATAATGTTTAGGTAGGTGTTATTTGTCAAAGTAACATCTATATGAATACTAGGGCTTAAGGTTTCCCAGCAGATCATGTGTACATTGTAGACACTTTTGGTGGTGGACAGGGGTTAGCATGGGCACTCCGACTGATCTCTGGCTATGCAGCCCCATATACAGCAAGCTGCGATGCATTGTGTGTTCTGACATCTTTCTATCATAACCAGCATTAACGTTTTCAGCAATATTTGCTACAGTAACTCTTCAGTGGAATTGGACCACACAGGCTGGCCTTCGTGCCCCACGTGCATCATTGAGCCTTGGGCAATCATGACCCTGTTGCCGTTGCACCGGTTTTCCTTCCTTGGGCCACTTTTGGTAGGTACTAACCACTGCCTACCAGGATGCAGTGGTTAGTATTACATAAGACCACCCCCTTATACAGACAAGATTTCTTGTGACAAATTTTCAGTTCCACCATATATTATACATGCTGACCATATATTATGCATATTGTCCTTCTCCATTGAGAAGACCACCCCCTAGAAGACCATGTTTCAATGCAATCTCGTGTGGTCTTCTCAAAGAGGTTTCACTGTATAGTTTTATATAATCTGTAAATATGGATTTTCTTCTTTATAAACAAAATCATTCATAAATTGACTCTTGTGCCTGTTACCCAATCTGAATATATTCAATTAATGACAACCCTTTGTTTTCAATCACTAAAAGGATTGTTTAGGATCAGAAAAAAATGGCCTTCAGGGTTTGTTCACACATGGGGTATACGCTGCGTAAAAGTACACAGCGTATCTGCCCTGGATCCCAGAGGGAATTCCTGATGAAAAACCGCACAAAAGTGTTGTGCAGTTTTTCCGACGAAAGGCCTGCTGCGGAAAACAGCGGTAAAAAAAAAGGTTATATTTACCCATAGTTATGGCGCAGCATCCCTCTGATGTCCTGCAGCCCGGCCTCCTGGGACGACGTTTTATCACATGTGACCGCTGCAGCCTCTGATTGGCTGCAGCAGTCACATGGGATGAAACATCATCCCAGAAGGCCGGGCTGCAGGACGTCAGAGGGGTGCGTCTCCATTACTACTGGTAAGTAGAACTTTTTGCGGCGGAATCCCAGCATTTGCTATTTGTTGCCGGTTTTACCAAAGTTTGAAGGAGAAAATTATTATTTCAAATAAAAATCATTATTTCTAACCTTGTCAATGTCTTGACTATATTTTCTAGCCATTTTGCAACTCATTTGATAAATATAAGTGTGAGTTTTCATGGAAAACACAAAATTATCTGGGTGACCCCAAACTTTTGAACGGTAGTTTAATTCTGGGCAGCTCTAATGCAGTTCAGTGTGTGAAAATATCTAAATGTTCCCTGTGTACTTCAGTCCTAAGCAGCACATTGTGATAGTGTCTCTAACGCCCTCTTGTTCTAAATTATAAGTATATGTCTCTAATACTTTCTTGTTCTAAATAATTTCCTCCAATGTATCGCCTTTCGTCCAGATAATAATCTATTGCTCTCCACTCCTGTAGTCATTCCTCATCTTGCTTAACATTGCCTCTGGTTCTCTCTGGTTTCCTGGTTCATTATAATCCATGTGTGAAAGCATTTCTGTTTCTGGAGCCAGTAATATGAATTAGGGTCACCAAGCTTTGGTCGTGTGAATACTACATGCATCTTTTAATTTGACATAACATCTAAGTTAATAAAAGTATAAGATAAAAAATAAAAATCTGATTTTAAAGTTTTGCTTCACCTACAATGCATTCTTCAGACTTCAGACCCTTTCAATTTGTTCACATTTTGTTATGTTGAGACTTGTGTTAAAATAAAAAAAATTACATTTTCCCCATCATTCTGGACTCAATACCCCATAATGACAAAGTGAAAACAGAATGTTAGTAATCTTTGCTAATTTATTTAAAAGGAGAAACTAAAATATTGCATTGACTTAAGTATTCAGACCCTTTACTCAGTACTTAGTTGAAGCACCTTTGGCAGCCTCCAGTCTTCCTGGGTATAATGTCACAAGGTTTGCACACCAGGATTTGGGGATTTTCTGCCATTCTTCTCTGCAGATCCTCTCAAGTTCTGTCAGATTGGATGGGGATTGTCGGTGGACAGACTTTTCTGGTCTCTCCAGAGATGTTTGATAGGGTTCAAGTCAGAGCTCTGGCTGGGCCACTCAAGCACATTCACAAAGTTGTCTCTAAGCCACTCCTGTGTTGTCTTGGCTGTATGCTTAGCGTCATTGTCTCTTTGGAAGGTGAACCTTCAGCCCAGTCTGAGGTCCAGAGCACTCTGGATCAGGTTTTCATTAAAAATATCTCTGTACTTTGCTCCATTCATCTTTCCCTTAACCCTGACCAGTCTCCCTGTCCCAGCCTGGCTTTAACGTGCATTTTACTGAGGAGAGGCTTCTTTCTGGCCACACTGCCATTAAGCCCACGTTGGTGGAGTGCTGCAGGGATGGTTGACCTTCTGGAAGTTTCTCCCATCTGCACACAGGATCTTTGGATCTCACCCAGATAGACCATTGGGTCCTTAGTCACATCTCTTCCCAAGGCCCTTCTCCCCCGATTAATTATTTTGATGGGGAGGCCATCTCTAGGAGTCCTGGTTGTACCAAGCTTCTTCTATTTAAGAATCATGGAGATCACTATGCTTTTGGGAATTTTCAGTGCAGCAGACATTTTTTTGTACCCTTCTCCAGATCTGAGCCTCCACATAATTCTGTCTCTGAACTCCACAGGCAGTTCTTTCCTCCTCATGGCTTGGTTTTTGCTCTGATATGCATTGCCAGCTGTGAGACCTTATATAGACAGGGGTGTGTCTTTCCAAATCATGTCCAATCAAATGAATTTACCATAGGTGGAATCCAAAGGTGTGGAAATCATAGATGATCTAGAGAAATGGGAGGCCCCCAGAGCTAAATTTCCAGTGTCATAGGAAAGGGACTGAATACTTATGTACATGCGAAATTTGAGTATTTCATTAAAAAAACAATATATATACACTACCGTTCAAAAGTTTAGGGTCACTTAGAAATTTCCTTATTTTTGCAAGAAAAGCACAGTTTTTTTTTCAATGAAGATAACATTAATCAGAAATACAATCTACACATTGTTAATGTGCTAAATGACTATTCTAGCTGCAAATGTCTGGTTTTTAATGCAATATCTACATAGGTGTATAGAGGCCCATTTCCAGCAACCATCACTCCAGTGTTCTAATGGTACATTGTGTTTGCTAACTGTGTTAGAAGGCTAATTGATGATTAGAAAACCCTTGAAAACCCTTGTGCAATTATGTTAGCACCGCTGTAAACAGTTTTGCTGTTTAGAGGAGCTATAAAACTGACCTTCCTTTGAGCTAGTTGAGAATCTGGAGTATTACATTTGTGGGTTCGATTAAACTCTCAAAATGGCTAGAAAAATGGCTAGAAAAAGAGAGCTTTCATGTGAAACTCGACAGTCTATTCTTGTTCTTAGAAATTAAGGCTATTCCATGCGAGAAATGGCCAAGAAACTGAAGATTTCCAACAACGGTGTGTACTACTCCCCTCAGAGGACAGCACAAACAGGCTCTAACCAGAGTAGAAAGAGATAGATATAGATCAGCAGCACAGGACAGATTTTTCAAACGGGTGCACGTCTCCTAGGTCACAGTCCAAGGTGGCCCCTCAGTCAAGGCAAAAAGAAATTGAGACCGTACTACCAAATTTTCAAAGTAAAGATCCTTTTATTCCACGGTGCAACGTTTCAGCTCAAATACGAGCCTATCTCAAGCATGAGAGTAGAAAGAGAAGTGGGATGCCCCGCTGCACAACTGAGCAACAAGACAAGTACATTAGAGTCTCTAGTTTGAGAAATAGACGCCTCACAGGTCCTCAACTGGCAGCTTCATTAAGTAGTACCCAAAAAACGCCAGTGTCAACGTCTACAGTGAAGAGGCAACTCCGGGATGCTGGCCTTCAGTGATTTTATGTTAAAAAGCATCTATCACCAAAGTGCCCTTTTATCTCTCATTGTCTATGTTTTTGAAATAATCATGTTAGAATGATATAATAAATATATTTTGCCCTATGCAAAAGTAATTGTCTTGATATAACTCATGTGGTGATACGCCTGAATTTTTAACTGTGTATTTTAAATGGTTTGTCTAAGACTCCGAGCCATCTGTTATAAACTGTGGGGGAATCCGGCTGCAAGTATTTTAAATACCATGCCGCGCCACCACAAGGGAAATTAAGCATTACACAAGGATGGGACTACTTTGTTTACTTTGATAGTGCTTGACCCAAAAAAATGGAAAATGTAACTTTCAACTGATAAATTTTACCAATCTCCACATACCCTACTCCTCTTAAAGATGTGCCTATATTTTTCTGTAGGGTCACAGTTCTAGATTTTGTTTGCGGATCCTTATACTATTAACGTGATACTTACATAATATACAGTATGTTGAAGACTCATTGATAATTTACTGAACAGATGTTTGTACATTGCTGTGCTGGTGCTTCCTAAACTACACGGCAGAAAGTTTAATGAAATTATACTCCATAGATATAAATTAACATAAAAACAAGGTGACAGCTGGAACCATAGGGAACACAACAACAAAAACAAAGTTTAAAATTTGACACTCTCCCCCAGTGGCAAATTTTGAGAGAAAGAAGGATAGGGCGTGTATGATTTCAACATGCCTGATCCTTTGTACCCACAGGAGACAAGCCGCTTCCAGAGTTAAAGAAGAAGGATTATCATAGCACCGGAGATCAGTACGAAATAACGGGTCAGGACTCAAAGGAACCTGATCCAAAGTCCCACAAATGGTGTCCACAAAGAAGAGAGAGACGAGGCAGCCCTTCCAAAATAAATTGGAATTTTATTCACTAACAGGACCTTTCTCAAGCCGCTTCTAGAGCTGTCTCATTCCCCTCTCCCTATTGAAATAAACATGCATGCTTGGCTGATCATGCATGTTTATGGTGGAGTCAACCAAATTGCTGTTGAATGAACAAGCATTCAGCTGGCAGCTATCACATGTGTATGGCCTGCTTTAAAGTGGATCCATAGTTTCCATACATTTATTAGGCTGTGTTCACATCACATTACAGCCATACATTCGTATTTGTATACGATGGACGTATCCATAGGACCCCATTCACTCATCGTGTGGCAAAAGAGTGTTCTTTTACCAGTCACCGGGCTGGTTTGCATTAGCATAACTTTTTATTTTTTTATTTTTAGAATAGCATAGTAGATTAAGCTATTCTATACAGACGGACACAGTAAGAAACATATAAGCGCAGTAAACCATTTTAACTGTGGGAGCCTATAAGTGACGTATGCCACCACTGTATGCCTATACAGTGGCATGTCGCAGCCTTCCATCGAAGGTATGCGTTGGGAGACCCTCTCAAAATATACCTTCGAAATAGGATTGTAACGTGTTGTGAACAGAGCCTTACACTTAAAGAGAGAATGCTTGTTTTAGCTAAAGGCTAAAGTACTACATTAATTCTCTCAGTACAGCCAAGATTGTGTGTACAAATAATAACGACTAAATTAAACAGATTACTCGACATGGAAAGACAATCTGTAAACAAGTAATAATCAGAACACTTATTAACATAGTGATACATTGTTTGCCCTATGTGGCCAGGCAGAGACAGCATCCACTGTGTGTCATAATCAGGTAATCTGATCCTAAAATGTAACATTATGGTGATAAATATCAAGTAATATTGTGCTGTTTTTGAGAAATAGCTGGTATGATAATTATTTATTTTTAAGCAGCATGCATGCCGATAAGACTTCGTTCACATCTGCGTTGGCGGCCCCATTAGAATCACAAATGCGGCAGGGATTACTGGAGATTACGGGAGACAATAGCGTAGCATGTTGCGCTATTGTGTCTGTTAAAATCACGGACACCCCGATGGAACGCAGATGGAACCTATTAAAGTCAGTGGGTTCCGTCGGCTAGCGGCGTTGTCCTCTGACGGAGCAGAACAACGGAATGTCACAATGCACATGTGAACGAAGCCTTAGAACAAAGAAAAAACAATGGGGTTTAAAGGATGCATGAATCAGAGCCATATAATATTAATTATTGCTATCTATCTATCTATCTATCTATCTATCTATCTATCTATCTATCTATCTCATATCTATCTATCTCATATCTATCTATCTCATATCTATCTATCTATCTATCTATCTATCTATCTATCTATCTATCTATCTATCTATCTATCTATCTATCTATCTATCTATCTATCTATCTATCTATCTCTCTTTCTCTCTCTCTCTCTCTCTCTCATATCTAGCCATCCAAGAAGTATCTATCTATCTATCTATCTATCTATCTATCTATCTATCTATCTATCTATCTATCTATCTATCTATCTATCTATCTATCTATCTATCTATCTATCTATCTCATATCTAGCCATCCAACATCTATCTATCTATCTTTGAATATATACATATATGTATAAAAAAATCTACATATTCTGAGATTCAGATCTTTTTCATCTACCATGCTTGCTAGTTAAGTTACTTCTGAAAGTCATGGCATAAATTCTTTTTTCAGCAGACAAAGGTCCCCAGGCACACAGGCTTGTGGATAAGATTAAAGCCAACTTATACCCTTTTAACTCTTTATTGCATAAATCAGTAGTAAATACATGATACTTTTCTTCCCTGCAGGGTCTTGGTAAAAGTTCAAAAACCTGTTCACTCACTAAAAAAATCAGACTAGATCAAAGGTCAGCAACCAGCAACTCCAGCTGTTGAGAAACTATAACTCCAAGCATGCCCTGACAGCCGCAGTATGTCATTTTGTAATAATTAGATTACTAAATATATTAATCCTAAATTTCCATAAAAATAATGTGAAATACTAGTTAAAGGGGTTTCTGAGCTTATGAAAAACACAAAAAGGTGCCTGTATGTTCATGAATAGTCACCACATGATGTCACCATAGCTCAGAAGTAGTTATTTTTCATTATTTTGCCTAGCTCTCTGCAGCATTGTTGTTTTCATTTTGCTAGGGCTTTCTGTGGGCGGAATTGCCATGTAAAGGACTACGGTTACCATAATTCCTTTATTTACATCTACCTGCATGCCCCTCTATTACAATATGTAAGGTAGTGCATTAACTAGTTATTGTCTTCACACACAACATAGAGCTGATTTTTAATCCCTTTATTAATGATCTTGTGGATGGGATTGATAGTAAGGTGTCAGTTTTTGCTGACGATACAAAACTTTGTAGGATACTTAAAACTCAGCTTGACTTTAAAATATTACAGAAAGACCAAGATAAGTTGGCAGCATGGGCAAAGACATGGCAGATGAAATTTAATGTTGATAAATGTAAAGTAATGCACTTAGGACGCAATAATAGTATTAATTCATAGATGTTAAATGGAATAAAACTGGGGATAACGGAACAGGAGAAGGACCTGGTTTTCTGGTAACAAATAAGCTAAGCAGCAGCACTCAATGTCAGGCAGCAGCTGCAAAAGGAATTTAGGGTGTTCTAAAAAAAGAGAAAGATAAAACCCTGGGATTCAAATGTAATATCACCCCTCTATAAATCCCTTGTAATGCCACATCTAGAATATGGAATAGAGTTTTGGGCTCCACATTGCAAAAAGTACATAGGAGAACTGGAGACGGTTCAAAGGCGGGCAACGAGATTATTAAATGGGATGGGAGGTGTCGCTTACAATGAAAGGCTAGAAAAATTGGGCTTGTTCAGCTTGGAAAAAAAGACATCTTAAAGGGGATCTTATTAATATGTATAAGTATATGTGTGGTCAATACAGAGAACTAGCACATGATCTGTTCCTTCCAAGGAAAAGGACCATGGGACACCCATTGCGTGTGGAAGATAGAACGTTTCAAACATCAATATAGAAAATTATTCCTTACAGTTAGAGTCTTCAAGCTATGGAATGCCCTTCGTCAAGAGGTAGTGATTGCAGGTACTATGTCCGCATTTAAAAAAAGGCTAAATGCTTATTTATTTTTGAATGGCATTGAGGGTTATAATTAATCAAGCAATGAATGAAGGGTAATTTATTGAGAAAGGTTGAACCTGATGGACCTGCATCTTTTTTCAACCTATGTAACTATGTAACAATTTTTAAACAACAGAAAACCCTTTTAAAGACTATGTACACCTTTGGAAGGAATTTTCATTTTTTTATTTTTTATTGAATCAATGTGTTTTTACGCAATTTTCTAATTGACTTTTATTGAATTTTTTTTTTTTTTGCCTTTTTACGAAACTGCTTCTTTGTATTCTGTAGACATAGAAGCTGTATTGTATCTAGTTGAACTGATGGCTCGGCTGAGAGCAGGTCCTGCGTGTCTCTGACATACAGGATCCAGCTAATATTGATCGAACTTAGATGTGATCGATTTTCGCTGGATCTGGAGAGAGAACGATACAACTTCTATGTATACAGGATACATAGAAGTTGTATCAAAAAAAGTAAAAACTATTTTTAATAAAAGTCAATTTGAAAGTTGTATTAAAACACATAACATATTGATTTAACAAAAAAAATCCTTCTAAAGGTGTACATAGCCTTTAAGTTGTCACATTATTATAAATACAGTAATTACAACTAGCTGCAAGAATTTGTCAATAACTTTAGTCACAAACAATGGCTTTAATGTATTTGTGACTTTTTGTGTGTTTTTATAATTTAAACACAAACACTATGAGAGTGTGAAGACACTCCATTTAGACTGTTAAAGGGGTTGTCTCATCACAGAAAACCTTTTAAATATTGGAGTCAATGCGGCAATCGACTGATCACCACAGGTATGACTCCTGAGACCCCCGGCAAATAGTTGATATTGAAGTTACTGCCAGACACGCATTTATCCTGCAGGGGAAATGTAGTATTACATTGCCGCTATTCAGATGAATGGCTGTCCATGTAATACATGGATGGATCAAGTCCACCAGAGTAAGAACGGCAGCTTGTTAGCAGTTCTCTGCACTGGCTCACAAAGGGGGGTCCCGAGTGGGGGACCCCCCCCCTATCACTTTCATATGCCCTAATAATAGGGCATATGGATATAGGGTTGTCCTCATTGGACAACCCCTTTAAAGAGGCTCTGTCACCAGATTTTGCAACCCCTATCTGCTATTGCAGCAGATAGGCGCTGCAATGTAGATTACAGTAACGTTTTTATTTTTAAAAAACGAGCATTTTTGGCCAAGTTATGACCATTTTTGTAGTTATGCAAATGAGGCTTGCAAAAGTCCAAGTGGGTGTGTTTAAAAGTAAAAGTCCAAGTGGGCGTGTATTATGTGCGTACATCGGGGCGTTTTTAATACTTTTACTAGCTGGCCGTTCTGATGAGAAGTATCATCCACTTCTCTTCAGAACGCCCAGCTTCTGGCAGTGCAGACACAGCGTGTTCTCGAGAGATCACGCTGTGTCGTCACTCACAGGTCCTGCATCGTGTCAGACGAGCGGGGACACATCGGCACCAGAGGCTACAGATGATTCTGCAGCAGCATCGGCGTTTGCAGGTAAGTAGCTACATCGACTTACCTGCTAACGCCGATGCTGCTGCAGAATCAACTGAAGCCTCTGGTGCCGATGTGTCCGACACGATGCAGGACCTGTGACGTCACAGATCTGCACTGCCAGAAGCTGGGGGTTCTGAAGAGAAGTGGATGATACTTCTCATCAGAACGGCCAGCTAGTAAAAGTATTAAAAACGCCCCGATGTACGCACATAATACACGCCCTCTTGGACTTTTACTTTTAAACACACCCACTTGGACTTTTGCAAGCCTCATTTGCATAACTACAAAAATGGTCATAACTTGGCCAAAAATGCTCGTTTTTAAAAAATAAAAACGTTACTGTAATCTACATTGCAGCGCCTATCTGCTGCAATAGCAGATAGGGGCTGCAAAATCTGGTGACAGAGCCTCTTTAAGGCTGAATGGCACTACCACCTATATTTATGTAACCTGTGATCTCATTTAATATCGATCTCATGGGGATATATGTTACAATACTTATATGTTATCATTTTTTTATCACCTTAATAAAGATCCAATACATGAGATTCTACATTCATTCATGAGTCTTACCTTGAACTGTGCACCAGAGTCCTGAGTGTCCTGTGGATCCGCACAGCTTCCTCGACATGTCCTCACTGCCATGAAGAAAAGTATTGCCAGACCCAATGCAGAATTCCTCATCTTATCAGGGATAATGGTATTCTTATGTCACCGATTAGGAGCAGTAACTGAGAAATCAAATGCACATAAATCGGTCATTTTTCAATAAGAACTGACTACATAAAGAATAATAGATTGCTAAATTGGTTGACTTTGAGGAATTTTCAATCTTCCTTACTTAGATCCTCATTGTGCTTCCCTGTGGAACTGAGCTACAGTATTAGGATGTGTAAGATGTGTAAGAAGGAAAGCTCAAATATGTCTCCATGAAAGCAGCAGATCCCAAATGACAGTTTCTATCGGGTTAAACAAAAATAACCTTTTCCACAACAGTATGTTTCATTAACTCTGATATAGGATATAGAGGAGATATATTCTGTACAATAAGAATTTTGAAAGAGGTTTTTCAAATTCTTTGATGTCTATGCCGGTGAAGGCAAAATGCACCTCCCTGTCAGGATTTGAAACCAGAACTTCCTGTGCCCCAGCTCTTCTCGTTGAGCCATTGGCACTTTTGGACAGCTCCAGTGCTGGATTTAGTGTCAAGCTTCTCTTGATTCCTGCCTCTCTAAAATTCTTGCCTTGTTGGTAGATTGGTCTAACCCTTTTAGTTTACTATAAGAGTCTAAGGGTGCCTAAACAATATATGGTGGGGCCTAATCTCTATATGGGGAGGCCTAACCTCTATATGGGAGGCCTAAAAACAATATGTTGGCGCCTAACTACTATATTAAGGTGCTAACTACTATATGGGGATACCTAACCACTATATGTGGGCTAACTACTATATTGGGGTGCCTAACCACTATATAGGGTGGCCTATCCACTATATGGGGTGGCCTAACTACTATGTGGGGTGGCCTAAGTACTATATGAGGGCACCAAACTACTATATGGGTGCACAAAAGAGGACTTTGTGTGGGGCACAAAGGGGGACTTTACTACTGTGTTGGGAATCTATCACTGTTTGGGGCCTAAAGGCACACTATTACTGTTTGGGGCACTATTATCGTCTGTTGGTCATCGTGGTCTGGGCTGGATGTAAAAGAAAAGGGAAAGTGAACGACTACAAATAGAGAAGATGTCACCTGTGAGTCACTGGATTGGTCTATACAGTATTTACTTATATTATCTGCAGAGTGCCTGTGTAGGACTGGTATTTACCACTATATGGTCACAGTATGGTGGTATTATCGGTCTTAGGATCGTGTTTATATTCAGTAACATTTCAGTGGCATTATTCAGTCACGATGTGGGGGTAATATGTGGTCATAATGTGTCCATACTATTCAGTAACAGTATGTTAGTATTATTCAGTCACACGTGGTAATATGTAGTCATGGTGTGGAGATTTTATTCAGTAACAGTATGATGGTGTTATTCAGCCACTATGGGTGGTAATATGTGGTCATGTTGTGGCTGTATTATTCAGTAACAGTACGGTTGTATTATTCAGTCACTATGTGGGGGTAATATGTGTTTATGTTCTGGCTGTATTATTTCTCTCTTGTATAGTGGTATCATTGGTAATAATGGCCTTGGTTTTCTGGGTTTTGTTCAGTAACAGTATAGTGATATTTGTACCTTGTATAGGGCAGAGTGGTATTATGTGGTAATTTTATCATTTAGAGGTATATTATCAAGCATAGAAAATTGTCTTACCTACTGTATGTTGTCTTTAAGGCCTTGGGCCCACGCATCTGAGCTACAAGTGGGGGGAGGCATAGGACTAGTTACGCCCCTACTGACCATGTTTCTGCCACACGTAACTACCTATTGCTTTTTATCTGTGTAGCGAACCTGAACTGTTGCTTGCTGTTTGTACTATACGTTTTTTTTTTGTGACGTATCATGCCTACTCTATGCAGTGGCATACGTCGCAGCCTTCCATCAAAGGTATATGTCTGGAGGATTTCCTAGGTAATGAGTAAGGAGCAAATTGGGAGTCCCACAGGTTAAGCATGTAATAATGTGAAAGTGAAAGTGAAAATTTTTATAAACTGTTTTTCCGTTTTCTTCTGTAAATGTCTTACAGTATATACACAACACATTTTTACAACACATCTACAACAACATTGGCTGCTAAATTAGCGCTGGCAAACACGGATCTACAATTACACATTATAAACATATATAAACACATGTAAAGTACTACATTCCACTACTAATTTACTATCTTCCTAGGACTCCTCACAAGCTGATTTTTATCATTGCTTTGAAGAGGCTCTCCCAGCTGCCAACACAGTCTTTTCATCTGAAGTCAAAAGTAACCACGAGCCCCAGGGTGCTATCCCAGAAACTTCCGTTATGTCTGGTGTGATGTTGTTTTAATCCAGGATTTAAAGGTCTTACAAATACAAGAGGTGAGTTTATATAAGCACGCTAAAGTTACCCTTGTAGGTTATTTCACAATTCAATGAGGAGAGCTGGGACATGTGCGTGAGTCTGGAGCGAGTATAATGCTTCACAGAAACGTCCCAGTTATAGATTATGGCTACAGATGTAGGATTATCACAGTTTTAATAAAAAGGTAACAGTTTTATATTTTCTACCACTTAAATTCCTTTTCTCTGCACCCTGCTAATATACTTGCACATTTTGGCTAAAATATCAATTTATGCGGATTTTTTTATTTTTGAAGGGTGGATGTATGGTTCTTGGTACCGGGTGAAAATGGGGTTTCAGTTTGTATGTGATGGTGTGCAGCCCTGATCTAATAGTATGTGTGTCAATAATAGATTTTAATTCAGCATTTTCTAGTCTATATGATAGTGTGACTACTACCCCTGTGTAGTTGGATTTGTAACATCCATGGCCATGGACCGTCAGGTTTACTCACCCCCTGACGGCCACAGCCATGGTCCTGTGAGCGCTGGCCCGCATCTCCTCCCCAGGAGTCGCCAGCGCTCACTTCCACTTCGCTCTGCTTTGTCCCGTAGGGTGTGCGCGCACGCTTGTGCTTGGTCATAAAGGGCCAGCGCGCGCACATGATCTCTTAATTAATTAGCCCATGATCCTGGACTATAAGAAGGGCTCTGCCCCATTCTGCCTTGCCTGAGCTTTGTTGACGTTACCTATGTTCGTCTGTGCAAATGGTCCCTTAATGTCTTCCAGTTCCCAGTATTCCCGTTCCTACTTCCTGTAACCTGTATTCCCTGTTATCTTGGTCCAAGTGCCGTATAGTATTGGAGTCGTGTTGCGCTGAGTCTACGCCTGCTCCGCTACACCAAGCCTGGAGCCTGCCTGCTGCCAAAGTCCCGTCTGAGCCTGTCCAGCTACTGTCTGAAAGTTACCACAGGCACACATATTGAACTATAGACTTTGTCCTGTGTCCTGTTGACCAGCTGCCATACCGTCAAGGTGGTACGGCCAAGTGGGTCCACGTACCCAACGTGACAGGTATTGCTCCCAGAAACGCGCATTTTGAGGTACATTTGCATGTGCCACACCCACTTTAAGGCCCATTTTACAGGTTAATCTTATGAAAAAGAAGCCATTTGGGAGGCTTGCATCTGTTCCCTATTTCTTGCTTATATACGTTCAGTACAAGGGTAGCAGAAATAGTATCTGCTATGTTGCCCAACAACTAAGGGTGCCCATCTCTACACAGTTAGGGTATGTTCACACGGCGGGGGTCCGTAACGGCTGAAATTACGGGGATGTTTCAGCCTGAAAACATCCCCGTAATTTCAGCCGTACCGGCATGTGCAGGCGCTTGAACGCCGCGTCAATTACGGCCGTAATTAGCGCTGCTATTCATTGGAGTCAATGAATAGCGGCTCCAATTACGGCCAAAGAAGTGACAGGTCACTTCTTCTACGCGGGCGTCTATTTACGCGCCGTCATTTGACAGCGGCGCGTAAATATACGCCTCGTGTGAACAGACAAACGTCTGCCCATTGCTTTCAATGGGCAGATGTTTGTCAGCGCTATTGAGGCGCTATTTTCAGACGTAATTCGGGGCAAAAACGCCCGAATTACGTCCGTAAATAGGCCGTGTGAACATACCCTTAAAGTGCAGTTAGTGATGACTATGGACAATGGAAGGGGCATGGAAAATTAAATGTGGTCCCATTCTAAGTTTTACTATGGAACCCCATGGTTACCCATGTTGTGTACATTATTACTCTTCTGGGGCATTACTTTTTGCATTATCCCTCTACTGTGACATCATGAGTGCATTATACTTGACTATGAGGTCACAGTGTACATTGTATCATTATACCTGTACTGAGTCCTTACTGCGTGCGATCGTCTTGACCAGTGACATGACTTTGGGCATTACCAATGTACTGAGACATCACATCACGGTTAGGCCTCGTTTACACGAGCGTGATATACGTCCGTGCGACGCACGTGCTTTTCACTCGTGTCTTACGGACCTATGTAAGTCTATGGGGGCATGCAGACAATCCATGAGTTTTGCTCATCGTGAGTCCGCTGAAAAAAACTCACGACATGTCCTATATTTGTGCGCTGTTCGCGCATCACGCACCCATTGAAGTCAATGGGTGCGTGAAAATCACGCAGGTCACACGGAAGCTCTTCCGTGCGAACAGCGTGATTTGCGCAACAGCTGTCAAACTCTGAATGTAAACAGAAAAGCACCACGTGCTTTTCTGTTTACAAACATTCAAACGGAGTGTCATAATGATGGCGGCTGCGCGAAAATCTCGCAGCCGCGCATCATACGCTGATGAAACACAGATCTGTTAAGTGCCTTTTGCGCATGCAAAACGCCGCGTTTTTTGCGTGCGCAAAACACACACGCTCGTGTAAACCAGGCCTTAGTCTAATTCCTATGCAGTAACATCCTTGAGTAGATTATCGCTGTACTGCAACATCATCCCTGTACTGCAACATCACTTTGTGCATTATCCCTGTGCACTGTGCAATAGGGAGACCAAAATAATCATAAGCTTTTTATGTGCTGAACTTGCTGCTAAAGGTGGTCATGGTAGAGTGGGGCCCCATTCCATGTTTTGCTATGGTGCCCCATGGTAATTTGTTAAGGTACAGATGGAAAAAACATATAACTGCAGGATTTATTTATCTGTAACCATGGAGACATGGCAATAGTAGAGATATGGTGCACGTGGGAAAGTAACTCTGCATAACATTGAAGACAAAACCATTCAAGATCATTGGCCACAGTAAAGAGCAATTGTCCCCTATGGAAACGAAATACCTGTTGGACCAAAATAATTTGGTAAATGGCTGAATAAAAAGTGTATTTCCAAGTACATAATTTGGCACATGTATTATATATACTATTGTAATTTTAGTTAGTTTAGATAGTATTTAATCAGAAAGAGCTATCAGATATCAGATTTAGCAAAATAATAGCTCTATAGTTGCCAACGGTATGTGTCCAAAACTGCTTATATTAGCTGCTCATGCATCGAATGCATAAGTCACCTATAGTCAAAATCTTAACCATACAGTGAGTTTAAAGAGGCCCTTTCACCTGCCCATACATGTTCAGCTAAGTGCAGCATGTAATAGGCAGGGCTTCACAAACACTGTCTCACTGGAAATTATTTTCCTATCTTCCTCCGTTATTTACATATCAGTGCCATTATATTTGGTGCCCGATATGTAAATAAGCCCCTGAACTGTCAATGGGGCGTTTCTATCTAAATGGCAAGGGGGACTGATCTCTTCGCTCTGACCAGGGTTGCCAACCGTCCGTAAATTTACAGACAGTCCGCAAATATAGGTGTTTTTTTTCTGCCATCCGTAGCGTCCGGAAGAAAAAAGCACCGTCTAGGATTTTCCCTTATTTTCCCGGAACTTTGCACTGCGCCAAAATGTACATGCAAAGGAAGAGTGGCCGTGGGCAGGAATATTTTCAGATTCCGCTTGACTTCTGCAGAATCTGAAACTATGCAGGCCGGCCGCAGGCAAGTGAGGTCGGTGCCGGGAGTGGACCAAGCCAGTCATCTGACCTGTCACCTGAACTCATGTCAGCGACATAATGTCAGGTGACTCAGGTCAGGTGACTGGACAGGTCCACTTCTGGGCCGTAACCGCCAGTCAGAAGTGGAACGCCGCTGCTGCATGACATGACCTCCTCGGCTCCTCCTAACGGTAAATAATGTCAGGCAGAGTGGAGAGCGGTAGGCTACCACTTACGCTCTCCGCTCCTGTGTGGTGCTATTTTCAAGGTGGGGCAGTGGTGTTATTTTCAAGGGCGGGCAGTGGTGCTATTTTCCAGTGGGGTCAGTGGTACTATTTTCAAGGGGGGCAGTGGTACTATTTTCAAGGGGCGGGGCTGTGGTGCTATTTTCAAGGGGGGGGGCTGTGTGGTGCTATTTTCAAAGGGGGGCTGTGTGGTGCTATTTTAAAGGGGGGGCTGTGTGGTTCTATTTTCAAGGGGGGCTGTGTGGTGCTATCTTCAAGAGGGCTGTGGTTCTATTTTCAAGGGGGGGCTGTGTGGTGCTATTTTCAAGAGGGGCAGTATGGCGCTATTTTCAAGGGGGCTGTGTGTGGCGCTCTTTACAAGGGGGGCTGTGTGGCGCTCTTTACAGGGGGGCTGTGTGGCACTATTTACAAGGGGGAGCTGTGTGGCGCTATTTACAAAGGAGGCAGTGTGGCGCTATTTACAAGGGGGCAGGGTGGCACTATTTATAAGGGTGGCTGTGTGGCGCTATTTACAAGGGGGGCTGTGTGGCGCTATCTACAAGGCGGGCTGTGTGGCGCTCTTTACAAGGGGGAGCTGTGTGGAACTATTTACAAGGGGGGCTGTGTGGCGCTATCTACAAGGCGGGCTGTGTGGCACTATTTACAAGGCAGGCTGTGTGTGGTGCAATCTGCAGGGGCCACGATTACTGAGGGGGCACTTTTATTTTGTCGAGCACTGAGGGATCATTATTACTGTCTGCGGCACTGTGGGTTTACGAGTTTGTTTAGACTGGGATGGGGTATAGGTGGGGAGGGTGCTGAAAAAGCAAGAAACCAACATGTGTCACAGCAAGAGCTGGAGAGAGGAGAACGTGTGCGCACGGGCAGCTCCGCGCCATGCTGGAACAGAAGAGGAGAAGAATGTGAATTCTTCTTCTGTTCAATAGTGGCAGGAGCATCTTCGGCAGTGGCATCGAAGTTGTGCGCGCATGCGTGCGTCCAATTCCTTGCACGCTCTCACTCACTCTTCAGCTCTCGGTAGAGAAGGACAAGACTGTGTGATCTCTCGAGAGAGATCACACATTCTTGCTCAGGTTGTCTGCCGAGAGCTAAAGAGTGAGAGCCTGCGCAAGCTTGCTCACACAGCTCCGAGCTGCGCATGCGTGTGCGCACACGCTCTCCTCTCTCCAGCTGTGACACTGTCCGTAGCTAATTGGACAGTGTCACAGCGATGTTACACGCCCTCTTGACAGTTCAGGGGGTTATTTAAATTTCGGGCGCCAAATATAACGGCACCAATATCTAAATAACGGGGGAAGATAGGAAAAAAATTTAACGTACCCAAGAGCTTGTGCAGCCCTGCCCATCACACACTGCACTCAGCTGCACATGTATGGGCAGGTGAAAGGTTCTCTTTAATACCTTGCTCCCCGACAGTATCATAATCAAAGCTGTGTCATTATTCCGCCTCCTCCTAAACTTCCCAAATTCATTAGTACTAGTACACTGGAAGATGGGGTTGGGGATAACAATTTACCAAAACAGCTGGTTAGAATCTTGCTTGATACAATCTGCAGTTATATATACATCTAATCATAAGGGGGTAGTCATAAAAGAGCATTCACAATGCTTCTTCAGTTAATAGGCTGTGTATGAAATTATCCCTAGTGTGGGTGTATGTACGTACTTGTGATAGAAGATTTCGGCAGTGAGACAGGGACTGATATGAATGCATGCTATGTACAGTGCTATAGAATATGTTGTCCCCATATACATAACAAGTAATAATCATCATACCATAAATACATGAATTTGCAATTACATTCGCAGTGTGGAAAAAACCTTTCCCTACTCACATCAATGTTTGTCAGGTCTGCTTATTTAGCCTTTTAGCTTAATGACCCTAAATTTTGCGGCCATAATAATATCAAATAAACTTATATTGTGCTATAAATGTGTCATATTTCCCACAACAGCAATTACTATGAGTTTTTAATTAAAAAAAGAGACCTTTAAATATGGTGTACATTAATTAGCCTTGTCATTTCTCTAGATGTTCCTCTATATTAAAACTAATTCCAGAGCTCTGCAGTTTTTTATTTATTAGGATGGCATTCTACACCTACTGCAGCTTGACATCAGGGGCACACTGTGTAACCCTCTAATGAAAATCCCTTCGCCTTCCTAGACAATCTCATTGAGTATTATTTATTATGTAATATAATTGCTCATGAGAAAGTGTCAACACCTTAAAAGAAAATATATTTTTTTCAGTAATGTTGCATTATTAGTATCACTTATCACACGATTGCAAACTACAACCATAACTGTTCCTAGTCCTTTGCATATAACTGTCACCCTTCATTTCGAAAAATTTAATTTGAGAGTCTTATACTCTTCTATACTATTCAGCATTCCTGATACTAGTGGATATTGATAGCATGGCTATATGTCTATATTTAGCTATTGTATTCTTTTCAAAATTTTTGTGAACAATATTCGCGTCCTATCGAAGCAGAAAAATTTAGATATTGAAGAGTTAAAAGTTGTCTAATGCAAATGCCACCCCCCAAGTGCACCGATGTTAAGCGCAACCTGCACAAGAGACTTTCCTAACAAGCTTAATCTGTAAAGCTACTATTTACAATTGATCCTTTAAAAGTCATTTGTAAAAGACTTTATAACTCTACTTTCTATACTATCTTGTCTTAAAGGGGTTTTCATATTAGAGACATTTATGATATATCCACAGGATATGTACTTAATGTCAGATAGATGTGGGTCCCACCTCTGGTACCTGCACCTATCTCTAGAATGGGGCCCCCTAAACCCCGTTCTACTGCTCTGTGTTGTGGCTAAAGCGTGTGATTCCCGACCATGAATTAAGGAAATGGCGTAGCCCGATAAGCTACACTGTTTCCGTAATTCATGGTCGGGAATCACACGCTTCAGCCACAACACAGAGCAGTAGTACGGGGTTTAGGGGGTCCGTTCTAGAGATAGGTGCGGGTCCCAGAGGTGGGACTCGCATCTATCTTACAGATATGAGATATCCTGTGGATATGTCATAAATGTCTCTAAATGGGAAACCCCTTTAAGCCACGATATGTTGCAGATATTACCATCATGAAGTTGTATCAGCTATAAATATACATGGAATATGGGCAGTATCTCATTCTTCAAGTGTATTTTATCCATTATCAATACTTTTTATATATAATCCAGTGATTAATCCTGAAACATAGGCAAAATTGCAGGGCTCATGCAAAGTTGACAACTTGTATCCAGATTTCAAGAATTTGCTTAGTAAAGGAGTCCCCAGTGGTGCCTATTCCTAAAATATTCTGTCTATATTAACATTATTAATGTCATTTACTACTGTAGTATGTTGGAGAATGAAGATGATAAACCTTGTGCTGTCACATAGTTATATGGAGGAACTGAAATACATTCTACAGGGATCTGCTGGACTTACACTGTAGTCTATAAAATACAAAACATCCTAGAAAGACTGCCTATCCACTTTCCTATCCATATAGTATCATTTAGATAAGGTAAACGTTTATGTATCTAAAGATACAACATATCCTAAAGTCAGACAGGACAAGACAGATAATACATGAGAACAGTGTCATTGGAGTTATATAGGGTAGAAGATGCTGTACCTGTGTGTTGGAGTCACACTGATCCTCTGCTGAAGAGCTGTGATCTTCCTTGAGGAGTCTGCACAGGATCTCTGCCTTTAAATAGAGACCCGGGTCCTCAGTGATGCGATGTTCCTGTCACTCAACCCTTCTCTCCTCAGTATAACTCATCCTATTTATTTTCCAGTCTCTCCTTTTCTTTCCTCTTTTCCTTCTCTTTCTCTCTCTCCTCAGCATTTTTCGCTTTTGTATTCTGTATATTATTCCTGTCAAGCTTCCCCTCTGTTTCCTCTATTCTGTTTCTTTGCACATTCAGTACTATTGCATATCCTTACAAAGTAATTGTCATTTAATCATTTTATGTTCTGCGACTACGAATGTTAAATATGTTAAACGTAGAGATACAGCAGTTGTGAATGTGTTGTTTACCACTATAGGGCAGCAATGTTTGTGCATTATGATAACTCCACGTAAAGATAATTCAATAGGTTTATGTAAAACCACATATTACACATTGGTAATCCCAGCATCACTAAATCTTGCAAATTCAGCACTGCTACATCTGTATTATATTTAAAAGATAAGAATAAATGTGGACTGAGACCTCAGCCATAAAAATACCTTTCATGTTGCAACTGAATGACTGCAACAGTTAAACTGGTGTAGTTATATATCTCTGCTTAGAAAAGGTTGATGGTGTAGAAAGGAGATCAGTCTCCTAGGAAGTCAGGGTAGTCCCTACAATGGAAGTTCAGCTGTTGCACAATCCACCTTCACCTAACATTTCTTAAGAGCATTGCGCCACCCGTCTACAACGCATGAATGGTAGGTCGTTGCATAGTATTTAAAAAAGGAAGGGATCCACAATCCTTGCCCAGGTGGAGCACGCGATCTGCAAAGACCCAGGACCCCATTTAAAATAAGAAATCAAGTTGTGTCATTTTTAAAGAATGAAAGAGGAATGAAAATCGACAATGCTTGAAACAGATAGAGGAATCGAGTGAGAACGTTCATCTTAATTATATTAAATTTCCCATACCAAGAGAAAAGTCCAGACGATCAAAAGGTGAGATCGCGACGCACTAATTGTGATAGAAGAGGAAAATTTAATGAGAAGATGCAAGAGGGTTCAGTGATAATAAGAGTGCCCAAGTACCTCAACTCAGAAGACACCCGTCTAAAATGAAAACTCCCCTGCAGAGCCATACACTGTACAGGCGGTATATGGAAAGGCAGGGCCTCCGACTTCTGGGGATTAAATTTGAAGCTAGACAATGTTCTGTAGTGGATGAGTTCTTGCTTGATGTTGGGAAGGGAAAATAGGGGTTCAGTAAGGAAAAATAATACATCATCAGCAAACACAGCCACTTTGTGATGTGGGTAACCAAGTGTAAAACCTGTGATATTTGGATTAGACCAGATTTTCTGCGTAAATGTAGAACAAGAAGAGTGGAATAGTCTTGGATGCAAAGTAATGAAGGATATCCAATACTCTTGTCTTCTATCCCTAGCTTCTCGGGAAGGCAAGAATCCTGCCTGGTTAGTGTGGATAAGGCTTGCTCACCCTCATATGCCAATTTATTCCTAGGGCTGTGGGAGAGGGATCTATTTTTGTCTGACCAGATGTCATCAATGAACCAGGTAGTCCTCTGCACCAGGTTCATTGATGACATCTTTTTGATTTGACAGGCAAATAAGGATGATATTTCCTCTTTTGTGAGTTGAATGACATGTCAATGACAGTAGATTGTCATGGAAGGTTGACACCATGGCGATTAACTTCCTTGATGTGCTTATCAAACGAGACAGTGACGGATACATACAGACAGATGTCCATAGGAAGGACACTGCAGTGAATTCTTATCTGCATGCTTCGTCCTCCTACCCCAGACATATGATCCGATCTATTCCCACTGGTCAATTCTTGAGGATGAAGAGACTCTGTTCATCTGAGGATGATTTTGAGAAACAAGCAGCCAATTTGAAACAGTGTTTTCTAGGCAGAGGATACAGCAAAAAGTGCATTGGAAAAGCGTACACCAGAGCCCGTAAAACTACAAGAACGCAGTTACTCCAACCTGCAGCTAAGAAATCATCTGATGCACGAATCAGGTATGTGACGACCTATCATGACAGATGGGGGGAAATTACGCAATGTTTGTCTAAATATTGACCCATCTTGCAAACTGATCCAATTCTATATGTAATCCTGACTCCAAGACCTGCTGTTGCCTCTAGAAGGGCAATAAACTTGCGGGACACTCTCGTCCATAGTTATCACAATCCCCCTGGGATGAAACCAATTTTCGGAGCAGGCGAACCGAGTTGGGGCTGCCACCCATGTGAACGCTGTATTGCTTGTCCAACTATTGACACAAGTGAAGAGTTTTTAGACTCGGCTGGTTCAGCAACATATAAAATCACACGGCCTATCACCTGTAACACTAGGGGGTGATTTACTATGTGCAATTCCCTTGCCCCAAGATATATATTGGCCTTACAAGAAGAGATTTAAAAATACAGACAAGGGAGCATGTTAATGGGATTGAAGCAGCCAGGGGTACTGAGCCTGGGATGGTGGAGCATCTTAAAACGCTACCAAGACACTTTCTTCTCCACCACGGATGTGACTCTAGAGCCTTCCGCATCAGGGGCATCAACCAGGTGGAAATGGATTTGAGAGGTGGTCCCTCATAAAGAGATTATTGAGATTAGAGGCCCACTGGATTTGGAAATTAAGAACGGTTCAACCATCGGGTTTGAATGAAAATTTGGGATTTGCAGCATTCCTATAAGTGGTGTGGGGGTCTTCCGAGTGGTTTTTTTTTTAATTGTGTCCAGTATATTCATATTGGTTATCCCTGTTTTTAATGTTGTATATATTTTTTAGTTTTATTTCAGGTTATCATCAGATGATCTTATAAGTCCATTGTGATGTGTTTGTCAACTTGGTTTTCCACTCTCATTCTTTCTTTGTTTTATGTTTGTACCCTTTTTGCACCAATACATGAGGCATTTGGTGCACATATATATATATATATATATATATATATATATATATATATATATATATATGTGTATATATATATATATATATATATATATATATATATATGTATACTTGCTACATTGTTTGGCATATGATACGCATACACTTTTTGGTGTGTGTGTGTCTCACATGCCACCATTGTGATGTTGGTCTTTTGTATATTTTTTGGTTTCAACTGTATTTTTATTGCGAATGTCCCTAATCCTAGTCAGTAAGTCAGTGTTAGAGGGAGGTGTAGTTTGTCTCCATTTCCAAGCAATCAAAGTTTTAGCAGCAGTGAGAAAGTGATGGAAAAGTCGAGCTGAAGGCTTCCCCAATGATTTAGGATAGACATTCAATAGATAATGAAGAGGGTCTAGGGGAATATCCTGCTGCAACACCGCCACCGCCAAATTCCTAACCTCCAGCCAAAACTGTCGCACCAGGGAGCAGCCCCAAAAGATATGGAACAGATCTCCCCTCTGATCTCAATTGTATATTTGTTGTATTATATATTGCTCATGCATTTCATTGTTGCTAGCTTATATACACATTTTTGATACTTTAGTGATGTATTGTTTAGAACACCAGTCAAACAGAGTTGTGCATTATGTAGCCCAACTTTAATAGTCTTTCACTATTTAAGCATTGTATATGCACATTGGTGGATTTTCTGCCTCAGTGAAGTATGCCTTTACGCTTATGTAGTATGCCTTTATATGGCTGCAATCTTTCATTCACGTAGTATATTAAAGAAATGTTATATTTCACACATCTACACGTTGGGTACATGGACCCACAGGGCCATACTGCGTTGATGGTATGGCAGCTGGCCAACAGGACACAGGTCACAGTCTATAGTTCGTATCGTTTACCTGTGGTAGCTCAGACAGTAATAAGACAGGCTCGGCTGGGCCTAGGCCGAAGGCAGGCTCCAGGCTTGGTGTTTACAAAACAGGCATGGTATACAGCACAGCATGACTTCAGCTCAACACGGTACTTGACCAGGGTAGTACGGGAAACAGGTTACAGGTAGCAGGAACGGGAAACACTGGGAACTGGGAAACACTAGGAGATCTTTTGCATAAACATACTAGGATAACAACAACAAGGCTCAGGCATTGTAGGGAGGGGCACAGCCCTTCTTATAGCCGAGGGTGCTCGGGGAGCAATCAGCTCAATCTCCCACCTGTGTGCACTTTGGCTCCTTAAGTCTGGACTGAGCTCGCGAGCGTAACCTGGTGGTCACTGTGGAACAGGACGGCTGCATGTGTAGACATCTCTGGAGGGAAGGGCGTCGACTGGATGGAAGGAGTTTGTGGGACACACACACACACACACACATATATATATGTATATATTTTTTCGCACTTTGTAGGATTCACTTTTGGCACATTTTATAAACATTTTTTTCCTAATAGAAAAGTTCATTGTATAAACTATTTCACCTTCTTACACTTACATACAAAAAACGTTTTACTATTATATTGTGTATTATGTTATACAGTATAATTCATTTTGACATTGACATGGTTTTTGCACATTTTTTTTTTTTTTTTACACATTATGACTACAGCAGCTTGTTGTGCTATGTGCAATGTTGCAATATAATGATCTTTTATATATTAACCGATGAGGGTACAGGGAGAGTAGGGATAGTTTATATTGTGTGCACATAAAATGGTATATTTAAAATATCCTTAGTTACTGTATTTATATGTAATCTAAGATGCATGAAATGGTAAATCTCTCAATGATATGGATTTGTGCCTTCACAATTTTGTACTTCTCCAACAGTTAGCATGTTATTATATCTGGCACACGCAGAGTTAACGAAGAGGTCATGTGATCACATTTTTGGTTACTCCCTCTCTGGAGGAACAGGTACAATTCCAATTCATTGTGCTGGTTTGTTAGGGATGAGGGGTTTAATGCATGCACACTTGGCGGGCACCAGCGGAAGCCTCCGCTGTCATGTGATGTGCCGGACACGTGACACCTGTGCGTGACTGTGTCTGATGTCATCACTGACATCCTGGGATACCAGTCCTCTGGACCTGGCGGTGGCATCATGAATCTTGCACCTGGTAGTGTCGACTCATTTCAGCTGATATCAGTAAGTGGGACCGTTCTATTGGCCCACTTATATTTAAATACACATTTGTGACTCACTGACACCACCCCCAGATGAAGGCTCTCAGCCGAAATTGCGCGTCGGGGTGTGATGCCAGGCAGCCATTACATTTTCATCGGTAAGTTACCATCATGTACGTTGTTCAATTTGATAATAGTACCTGGGTGGAATTTTGAATCTATATTGATACTGGTGTTAGATGTGGGGGTCACATGTAGATCTGGATTTGATTAAACACTGTTAAACATTGTCATACGCTGTGACTTAACCCATCCAGCATCTTTATCCATCCAAGTTTGTCACTGCCTGGCGTCCATTTACCACACTGTTAAGCTCATCTCTGAATTTTCTATATGTGTTTTTATGTTTTTGTATTCAATAAAATTTAGACTTTTTATACCGTATTGGTGTCCTATAGAGTGACTCTATTTCTTTGTAGGTTTTTATTTCTGCTTAAGTGAGTTGTCACTATTTATACCATGTTAATAAATAATTGGGCAAATGTATGCCTCCCCCCACATGTGATACACATGTGATATACTTGTGAGACACATTGTTGTGATGGGGTGGATGGAGGGAGATTTTGGTTGTTCTCCGTATTGGTATAGTATGGTTAGTGTGGATGAGGTTCCAGGAACGTGCCCAGGAAGTTTGCAAGGAAAAAAGGTCCTATAGAATGGCGTCTAAGTTCCAGAGACCTCTGCTACATCCTTTGGTTGTTGTCCCTGAAGAGCTGATGCATGTGGACAGACTCAGACTGTCTGACTAGAAGCAACAGCACAGACATTCATCAGGATTATGTTTATAATGTGGCCGTAAGGGTCATTTTGTGCGTCAATGCCCCCAGAAGTCAGGAAACTCCAGCACCTAGGGTTGATGGGAGAGACTACCCTGGGTGGATAGATGCCTGCTGAAAAATTCTCTCCCAAATGATCGATTCCTGTGACTATCTCCGCTGGTAAAGAATCTCACTTCCGCTTATCTGAATTTCATCCAACAGGCCTTAGTAGACAGTCTCCACTTACCCACGACTCCTCTGGAGAAACCTCTAGCAGTCACTTCGGTGAATGGTCAACCTCTACCAGACCCAATTCTTTCTTCTGCCCAGTCCCCTGATACCTCAGTCACTCTCTGGTCTGCCTCCATAGTAAGCCTGTTTGTGTGCAAGTCAAGTTAAGTACCCGAGATGACTGCACTATCCCTGTCCAGTGTCCTTGCCAAGTCCCGTGTCCGAGACAACTGCACTATCCGTATCTCGTGTCCGAGCCAAGTCCAGTGTCCGAGATGAAGGCACTATCCGTGTCCGGTATCCATGTCAAGTCCAGTGTCTGAGACGATGGCACTATCTGTGTCCGGTGTCCTTGCCAAGTCCAGTGTCCGAGATGACTGCACTATCCGAGTCCAGTGTCCGAGCCAAGTCCCGTGTCCGAGACAACTGCACTATCCATGTCCGGTGTCCGAGCCAAGTCCAGTGTCCGAGACGATGGCACAACTGCACTATCCATGTCCGATGTCCTTGCCAAGTCCAGTGTCTGAGATGACTGAACTATACGTGTCACGTGTCCGAGACAACTGCACTATCCATGTCCGGTGTCCGAGCCAAGTCCAGTGTCCGAGACGATGGCACAACTGCACTATCCATGTCCGATGTCCTTGCCAAGTCCAGTGTCTGAGATGACTGAACTATACGTGTCCAGTGTCCTTGCCAAGTCTAGTGTCCGAGATGACTGCACTATCCGTGTCCAGTGTCCGAGCCAAGTCCAGTGTCCGGGACAACTGCACTATCCGTATCTCGTGTCCGAGCCAAGTCCAGTGTCCGAGATGAAGGCACTATCCGTGTCCGGTATCCATGTCAAGTCCAGTGTCTGAGACGATGGCACTATCTGTGTCCGGTGTCCTTGCCAAGTCCAGTGTCCGAGACGACTGCACTATCCGTGTCCAGTGTCCAAGCCAAGTCCAATATCAGAGATGAAGGCACTATCAGTGTCCGGTGTCCGTGTCAAGTCAAATGTCCGAGACTACTTCAGTGTTCAAGTCCAGTTATTCAGCACAAGCCTGCTTCCCATAGTCTGGTACAAGCCAGCTTCCGATAATCTGGCACAAGCCTGCTTTCGATAGTCCAGTACAAGCCAGCTACCCAGGTACTCTCGCCCTAGTGTCTGTCATAGACTTTCCGTTTGACCAGCTGCTACTCCACTACGGTGGAGCGGCCCAGTGAGTCCACATACCCCACAGTCGTGACAATAAGAACATAAATACAGCACCAGAAATAGGCTGAGTACATAAATACAGCACCAGAACAAAACTCAGTACATATATACAGTACTAGAACCAAGCTCAGTACATAAATACAGTACCAGAACAAAGCTTGGCACATAAATACAGCACCAGAACCAAACTCAGTATATAACTACAGCACCAGAACCAAGCTTAGTACATAAATACAGCACCAGAACCAAGATCAGTACATATATACAGCTCCAGAACTAAGCTCAGTACATATATACAGCTCCAGAACAAAGCTCAGTACATATATACCACAAAACGAAAAGGTTCCACAGCACTGGACTGCAAGTGGGTGCACGCCTCAAATAGACCTGGTCCGCGGTCCTGGATATCAAGCAGACAAAAAATGGACAGAGGCAGCACTTCCAAAAAGAGCAAGAGCTATTTATTCACCCATGCGACGTTTCAGTCCAACTGGACTTTTTTCAAGCATTGAAAAAAGTCCAGTTGGACTGAAACGTCGCATGGGTGAATAAATAGCTCTTGCTCTTTTTGGAAGTGCTGCCTCTGTCCATTTTTTGTCTGCAGTACATATATACAACACCAGAACCATGCTCAGTACATAAATACAGCACCAGAACAAATCTCTGTACACACACATATATATATATATATATATATATATATATATATATATATATATATATATATATACATATATATATATATATATATATATATATATATATATATATATATATATACATATATATATTCCAAGAATCAGGCAGCACTCCAGAGATGTAGCAAAAATAGAAAAATGTGCTTTATTCCATCAGTCAAAACATCGACGTTTCAGCTCTACCATAGAGCCTTTCTCAAGCTAGTGAACACATGTAACAACACTGCATATATAGGAAAGCCTCAATCAAGAGGGAGGGGTTTGCATCAGAAAATAATTAACCATACACAGTGAATATGGCATATAGTTAAAACATAGTGTAAACAAAGTGCTATAGAAAAAAACATGTCATGTCATAATGTATATAGCTCCATAAATTACAATCCATAAAACGTACTGACAGTCAGTGCATAACCATGATTGTGCACAATTTTGGCCTTTTCCAGATTGTGCAGTTTGCACCGCATCTTCCCTGCGTTTTCCTTGCACACTTTTGTGAAAATCGCCTTGGAGCGATACTGACAGACGGTGTTAGTTTGCCCTTATATAATATGGCGTTCTCGGCACAGTATCTACGTTGGCTCATGCGCGGACATGCACAGTTGAACGATTCACCTCTGACATATTTGGTCTCCTGGGCATGCGCAATAGCGCACAAGGGACGCCGTGAGTAGCGCGGTTGTTTTGAACTTTAGCAGCCGATATCATCATGGTGAGTGTCTCCATTAGTTCTCTTAATGTATTCACAGGTGCTAGCACTACCTAATTGTGCACAATCATGGTTATGCACTGACTGTCAGTACGTTTTATGAATTGTAATTTATGGAGCTATATACATTATGACATGTTTTTTTCTATAGCACTTTGTTTACACTATGTTTTAACTATATGCCATATTCACTGTGTATGGTTAATTATTTTCTGATGCAAACCCCTCCCTCTTGATTGAGGTTTTCCTATATATGCAGTGTTGTTATATGTGTTCACTAGCTTGAGAAAGGCTCTATGGTAGAGCTGAAACGTTGATGTTTTGACTGATGGAATAAAGCACATTTTTCTATTTTTGCTACATCTCTGGAGTGCTGCCTAATTCTTGGAATATACATTTTGGGTGACTTTGGTCGTGTCCCTGGTGGGCTTGCACCCTCATCTTTATGAACTGACTGTGCGGTTAACATTTTTTCGTTTCTCTCTCTCTCTCTCTCTCTCTCTCTCTCTCTCTCTCTCTCTCTCTCCCTCTCTCTCTCTCTCTCTCTATATATATATATATATATATATATATATATATATACATATATATATATATATATATATATATAGAAAGAGAGAGTACTAGAACCAAGCTCAGTACATAAATACAACACCTGAACCAACTCAGTACATATAGTACCAGAACCAAGCTCAGTACATACATACTACACCAGGACCAAGCTCAGTACATATATACTAGTATAGTACCAGCACAAATGCAGCTCAGTACAGAGATCATTTGCAAATTCAGTGTAACCCCTGCTATAGGCAGAATGAACATTTACATTGAGTGACTCACAGTTCACACCTTCTCAGATTCTAGTCGTTCTTTTTCTATTTGCTTCTCTATCCCATCCAGACCTCTATGATGACTTCTGCTCAGATGTCTTCAGCTTCTCACTTTTGAAACATTTCTGCACCTATAAACGAAGACAAAATTCTCATGGTGCGACACACTACGCCCCTAAATATAATAGCACCATACACTGCACCTCTAATTATAATGGCACCATACACTGTGTCCCACACACACACGCACACACACACAATGTTCCCCTTATAGATAGCGCCCCCCCATAGAGCCCCCTGTAGATACTGCCTCTCATAGATCTCCATCTAGAAAGTGCCTTATAGAGCCCCCTGTAGATAGTTCCCCTTATGGGGCTCCTGTAGATACTGTTTCTCAAAGATCCCCCGGTAGATAGTGCCCCACAAACAGCCCCCTATAGATAGTGCCCCCATAGAGCCCTTTATAGATAGAGCCCCCTGTAGATAATGCCGCTCACACTGTTAACTGAAAAATAAATAAACGTTACATAATCACCTGATCCTGTTCACACGCCATCCTCTAGCAACGTAGGCCTGCTGCAGTTGAAAGTTGCGATGATGTCATCATGCCACCTGAGTAATTGAAAGTTGCTGAATGGCATGGCAAGGAGCTAATGTTCCTTGCCCTGCTAGCTCCTTTCAATTGTATCTGCGTCTTATTGACACAGATACAATTATAGTGCAGAATGGGGTGGAGGCGGTTGGCTTCAGTGGCGCTGCCACCGTACCCTCAGAGAGGCAGCAGGCCCTGTGACAAACCTTTCTTCTTCAAAACTGATGCATCCCATGCAATGCTTAAAAGATATTTGTTTTTGCGTAATAAAAACCATATGTTTTTACAGCTGGCTATACACAGAATCATTTTTCAACAGATTTGATAGGGATTTGACACTACAACTTGATCAAATGAACTGAAATAACACATTAAAGCCCCATGCACACACTGCAGATGTTGTGCGTTCTGTGGAAACAACTCTATTCAGATAAATGGAACTCATTTTCAGTCACAGAAATTTCTGCAACAAAATCTGGATCGTGTGCAGTGGGCCTTATGCTGAAATAATTAAAGGGAATCTGTCACGTTGAACATGCTGTCAGATCCGTTAACAGCTTAGTATAGAGCAGAAAGAACTGAGCAGATTTATATATATTTATTAATTTTAATTACTCTACATTTTGGTTATAGGAGTTCAGTATGCAGTCCTATCATTGGTTAATTTCCTAGCCTGTATACATGTGTGCATTTTTTAATTGCTGTCAATCACTGAGTAGGACCACCCACTGGACTCCGAAGCCCAGAATGAGCATAAATGGAAATTAATAAATTACAAGTTATACTGAATCTTTTCCCAAAAAATATATATATTTTATCAATCTGCTCAGCTGCTCCTGTTATATAACATGATGCCCACAGATTGGGCAGCATGTTCAACGTGATAGGTTCGCATTAAAAAAGTGTTGCTTAAAAAAATCTGTATTGTGGTTCCTGAAGATGTTGCTCATTCCATTAATCCGTACTGTACTCCCCATCCTTCATGATAAGGGCTTGCTCTGAGTTCAAAGATTACATCTGTCATCCACTGTTATTTAACCCCTTGGAGACTGAGTTAATTTTGGTGTTGTGGACACAGCCCCTTTTTTTAAATCTGACATATCTCCCTTTATGTGATAATAACTTTGGAATGGTTTTACAGTACTTATTCAAGCTATTCTTATATTGTTTTCTCATGACACATTGTACTTTATGTTAGTTGTAAAATTTGGTCAATTTTTCTAAATTTAAATATATCTGCTTGGAAGACAGATGGTAATACCACACAAAGTAGTCACTAGTTAACAATTACCATATGTCTACTTTATATTGGCATTATTTTTTTAATGCCCTTATTTTTTTCTAGGCTGTTACAAGGCTTATAGCACCTTTAGCAGCAATTTCTCACATTTTCAAGAACATTTTCAAAGCCTATTTTTTTAGGGATCAGTTCTATTTTGAAGTGGCTTTGAAGGGCCTATATAGCAGAAACCCACATAAATCCCCCCCCATTTTAAAACCTGCACCCCTCAAAGTATTTAAAATAGGATTAAATGCAAAGTGGGGTAAAATGTACAAATTAATATTTTTTTTTTTGAGAAATTAAGATTTAATCCATTTTTATCTGTAACACAGAATGTTTTACCAGAGAAATGCAACGCAATATTATTGCCCAGATTCTAGTGTGCTATTGGACTCAAACACAGGCCTCAGAAATGAAAGAGCACCTAGTAGATTTTAGGGCCTTTTTATTAGAATATATTTTCAGAACCATGTCATGTTTGAAGAGGTCTTGTGATGCCAAAACATAGGAAACACCCCCAAATAGACATAATTTTTGAAATTACATCCCCAAGGAATTTATCTAGGGGTATAGGAAGCATTTTGACT